>NC_034175.2:2930424-3277924 GCF_002021735.2 Oncorhynchus kisutch | reverse complement strand
CATCCAGACAGAATGAACAATGTTTGGTTTTTCCTCTCTTTCTTTCTGTCGGTTCACCTACAGCACTCTCCCGCTCTTTTCTCTCTTTCTCTACATCTCTTCTTTTCCTCTCTCTGTATTCTGTCTGTTAAATCTAATCTCTCAGTTTCCAGGGGAAAGATCAAAATAGAATGTCTTGCTCTGTCATCATGAACATTTGGATTCCAGCCATGTCACACAAGATTGACTTCAAAATTGGACATCCATCCATGTCCTGAGGACATAGAGAGATGCCTTCAAAACCCACAACTATGGGCCACGTTGAGCTCGGGCTCTGAGGGTTGCATGTTCAATCCCAATGCTAGGCACTCATTTTCATTTTGGGGTGTTAACCCTATCCCAATTCTTAACCCATAACTTAACCATTCAGAATGAATGAAGGTTGATGCACAGCAGGAGAAGCAAGCCAGGCTGTCAAAAACATTTCCAAATTTGACGTTTGGAGAAACATGGATAAACGTCAGAATCTGAAGTCAAATTGTTAAAACCGTGAGATCTTGTTGTTGATTCTCAACAAAGCAATGTTAGCCATCTGAATTAAACTCAACTCCAGAACCATTCAAACATGCATTTTCACTGCACACCAAGGGCATCTTTCATTTATTCCTAGAAACACTGTTTCCAGTTTTGATTCTTGGTTAATCTCTCTTTCTCTCCCCCATCTTTCCCTCCCCTCTCTCACCTGTCTTTCCCTCCCCACTCTCACCTATCTTTCCCTCCCCTCTCTCACCTATCTTTCCCTCCCCTCTCACACCTCTCAATTAAATTCAAATGGCTTTATTGGCATGGGAAACATCAGGTCTGAAAATGTATGTAAATAAGTTATTTCTGTTTTGTATGTTTTGCTTTCTCAATAGCAAGGCTATGTTCACTAAGTCTGTACATAGTAAAAGCTTGCCTTAGTTTTGAGTGAATCACAGTGGTCAGGTATTCTGCCACTGTGTACTCTCTGTTTGGGGCCAAATAGCATTTCACTTTGCTCTTTTTTGGTCAATTTTTTCCAATGGGTCAGGTAATAATAATTTTGTTTTGGGTCTAGTTGGGTCTAATTGTGTTGCTGTCCTGAGGCTCTGTTGGGTCTTTGTTTGTTGCTTCCTTTTAGGTGGTTGTAGAATTGAACAGCTCTTTTCTGGAAATTGATAATTAGCGGGTATCGGCCTAATTCTGCTCTGCATGCATTATTTGTTTTTTGACGTTGTACATGGAGGATATTTTTGCAGAGTCTCAATTTAGTCTTTGTCACATTTTGTGAATTATTAGTTGGCCAGCGAACCCCAGACCTCACAACCATAAAAGGAAATGGGTTCTATGACTGATTCAAATATTTTTTACCAGATTGAAATAGGGATGTCAAATTGTATGTTCCTTTTGATGGCGTAAAAGGTCCTTCTTGCCTTGTCTCTCAGATCGTTCACAGCTTTGTGGAAGTTACCTGTGGTACTGATGTTTAAGGCCAAGGTATGTATAGTTTTTTGTGTGCTCTAGGGCAACAGTGTCTAGATGGAATTTGTATTTGTGGTCCTGGCGACTGGACCTTTTTTGGAACACCATTATTTTGGTCTTACTGAGATTTACTGTCAGGACCCAGGTCTGGCAGAATCTGTGCAGAAGATCTAGGTGCTGCTGTAGGCCCTCCTTGGTTGGGGAAAGAACCACCAGATCTTCAGCAAACAGTAGACATTTGACTTCAGATTCTAGAAGGGTGAGACCGGATGCTGTAAACTATTCTAGTGTCCTTGCCAATTTGTTGATATATATGTTGAAGAGGGTGGGGCTCAAGCTGCATCCCTGTCTCTCCCCACAGCCCTGTGGAAAGAAATGTGTGTTTTTTTGCCAATTTTAACAGCAAACTCTTTGTCTGTGTACATAATGTATGTTTTTCACCCAACACCGCTTTCCATCAGTTTGTATAGCAGACCCTCAGGCCAGATTGAGTCAAAAGCTTTTTGGAAATAACAATGCATGAGAAGACGTTGCCTTTGTTTTGGTTTGTTTGTCAATTAGGTTGTGCAGGGTGAATATGTGGTCTGTCGTACGGTCATTTGGTACAAAGCCAATTTGACATTTGCTCAGTACATTGTTTTCACTGAATCAATCTGCTGTCTGCTGTTAATGATAATGCTGAGGATTTTCCCAAGGTTGCTGTTGACGCATATCCCACGGTAGTTATTGGTGTCAAATTTGTCTCCACTTTTGTGTATTGGGTTGACCAGTCGTTGGTTCCAAATATTGGGGAAGATGCCAGATATTAAAGACTTCATGTATAGAATTTGTGGTCTGTATATTTGATCATTTCATTAGGATAACCTCAACGCTACAGGTCTTTTGGGGTTGGAGGGTTTGCATTTGGTCTTGTAGTTCATTCAATGTAATTGGAGAATCCACTGAGTTCTGGTAGTCTTTAATAGCTGATTCTAAGACTTGTAATTGATTATGTATATGTTTTTGCTGTTTGTTATTTGTTAAAGAGCCAAAAAGAATGCAGATGTGGTTTACCCATACATCTCCGTTTTGGATAGATAACGCTTTGTGTGGTTGTTTGTTTAGTGTGCTCCAGTTATCGCGGAAGTGGTTAGATTCTATGGATTCTTCAATTACATTGAGCTGATTTCTGACATGCTGTTCCTTCTTTTCCGTAGTGTATTTCTGTATTGTTTTAGTGATTCACCATAGTGAAGGCGTTGGCTTAGGTTTTCTGGGTCTCTGTGTTTTTTGTTGGATAGGTTTCTCAATTTCTTTCTTAGGTTTTGCATTAATCATCAAACCATATGTCATTGTTTTAAATGTCTTAGGTTGTCTGGTTGACATTTTTAGATTTGACAGGGAAGCTGAAAGGTGAAATATACTGTTTAGGTTTTCTTCTGCTAAGTTTACACCTTCACTATTACAGTTAAATGTTTTGTCCAGGAAATTGTCTAAAAGGGATTGAATTTGTTGTTGCCTTATTGTTTTTAGTAGGTTTCTACACTACTTCCATCTATAGCCTGTCTTATTATTGCGCAGTTCCTTTGGCTTTGATGCCTCGTGTTTGAGTTTTGTTCTGTTCAAGTAAACTGTGATTTTGCTTGTGATCTAATAGGGGTGTCAGTGGACTGACTGTGAACACCCTGAGAGACTCTGGGTTGAGGTCAGTGATAAAGTAGTCTACAGTACTACTGCCAGGAGATGAGCTGTAGGTGTATCTACAGTAGGAGTCTCCTCGAAGCCTACCATTGACTATGTAGAGACCCAGCGTGCGACAGAGCTGCAGGAGTTGTGGCCCATTTTTGTTGGTTGTTTTGTCATAGTTGTGTCTAGGGGGGGATTTTTGGGAGGATATACTGTCAACTCCAGGTAGGTGTTTGTCCCCCTGTGTGCTGAGAGTGTCAGGTTCTTGTCCAGTTCTGGCATTTAGGTCACCACAGATTAGTACATGTCCCTGGGCCTGGAAATGGTTGATCTCCCCTTCTAGGATGGAGAAGCTGTCATCGTTGGGGGATTCTATTGGGTAGCACACATGAGAACATTTTTCTCTGTTAATTTCTAACAAGATAATATTCCTGTTTTGACTAATTTAATAGTGTGTTAGTTCTGCTCTATACAAAATGTGCATACCCCCTCTCTTTCCCTCCTCTCTCTCCCCTCTCTTTCCATCCCATCTCTTCCCTCTTTTCCCCTCCCCCTCTCCCATCTCTTTCTCTCCCCTCCCTCCCCTCTCTTTCCCTCCTCTCTCTCCCCTCTCTTTCCCTCCTCTCTCTCCCCTCTCTTTCTCTCCTCTCTCTCCCCTCTCTTTCCATCCCATCTATTCCCTCTCTTTCCCTCCTCTCTCTCCCCTCTCTTTCCATCCCATCTCTTCCCTCTCTTTCCCTCCCCTCTTTTCCCCTCCCCCTCTCCCATCTCTTTCTCTCCCCTCCCTCCCGTCTCTTTCCCTCCCCCTCTCCCCTCTCTTTCCCTCCCCCTCTCCCCTCTCTTTCCCTCCCCCTCTCCCCTCTCTTTCCCTCCCCCTCTCCCATCTCTTTCTCTCCCCACTCTTTCCCTTCCCCCTCTCTTTCCCTCCCCCTCTCACATCTCTTTCCCTCCCCTCTCTCCCCTCTCTTTCCATCCCATCACTTCCCTCTCTTTCCCTCCCCCTCTCCCATCTCTTTCTCTCCCCTCTCTTTCCCTCACCCTCTCCCATCTCTTTTCCTCCCCGCCTCCCCTCTCTTTCCATCCCATCTCTTCCCTCTCTTTCTCTCCCCCTTCTCTTTCCCTCCCCCTCTCCCATCTCTTTCTCTCACCTCTCTTTCCCTCCCCCTCTCCCCTCTCTTTCCCATCTCTTTCTCTCCCCTCTCTTTCCCTCCCCTCTCTCCCCTCTCTTTCCCTCCCCCCTCTCCCCTCTCTTTCCCTCCCTCTCTCCCATCTCTTTCTCTCCCCTCTCTTTCCCTCCCTCTCTCCCATCTCTTTCTCTCCCCTCTCTTTCCCTCCCCCTCTCCCCTCACTTTCCCATCTCTTTCTCTCACCTCTCTTTCCCTCCCCCCTCTCCCCTCTCTTTCCCTCCCTCACCTCACCTCTCTTTCCCTCCCCTCCCTCCCCTCTCTTTCCCACCCCCTCTCTTTCCCTCCCTTTCTCTCCCCTCTCTTTCCCTCCCCTCTCTCTCCTTTCCTCCCCTCTCTCCCCTCTCTTTATCTCCCCTATCTCCCCTTCCCCCACTCCCTTCTCTTTCCCTCCCCTCTCTCTCCTCTCTATATTTCTTTTCTCCATGTCTGTCCATCACACAGTCAGTGGACTATTTAATTTATTCAAATCAAACAGTTACACTTCAATGAACAACAATTTAGTCTCATCTGTGTGTGTGTGTGTGTGTGTGTGTGTGTGTGTGTGTGTGTGTGTGTGTGTGTGTGTGTGTGTGTGTGTGTGTGTGTGTGTGTGTGTGTGTGTGTGTGTGTGTGTGTGATTAGCAGGTATTGATCGAAGGCTGAGTGGATGCCATGCAGATAGCATTTTGAGCTCCATCAGTTCAATCATCAAACAGACACACACACAGACACACACACAGACACAGCGAGGCACTGAGTTGCACAGCCAAGGGCCCCCCAACCCCCTCAGCTACAGGGGAGCCAACCCATATAAACATACAGAAGGCGCTGCAAAGAGAATTCCCCCTGTAGACTGGTCCCACAGCACTAGCCATGACACACCCACACCCCCTATCCAAATCGACGAGAAGGTGGAAAGTTTTAAGTTCCCCCGCGTACACATCACGGACAAACTGAAATGGTCCACCCACACAGACAGCGTGGTGAAGAAGGCGCAAAAGCCCCTCTTCAACCTCAGGAGACTGAAGAAATCTGGCTTGTCACCTAAAACCCTCACAAACTTTTACAGATGCACAATTGAGAGCATCCTGTCGGGCTGTATCACAGCCTTATACGACAACTGCACCGCCCACAACCGCAAAGCAATCCAGTGGGTGGTGAGGTCTGCACAACGCATCACCGGGGGCAAACTACCTGCTCTCCATGACACCTACAGCACTCGATGTCACAGGAAGGCCAAAAAGATCATCAAGGACAACAACTACCTGTTCACACCGCTACCATCCATAAGGTGAGGTCAGTACAGGTGCATCAAAGCAGGGACCGAGAGACTAAAAAACAGCTTCTATCTCAAGGCAATCAGACTGTTAAACAGCCATCACCAACACAGAAAGGCTGCTCCCTACATACAGACTTGAAATCATTGGCCACTTTAATAATGATGTTTACTTATCTTGCCTAACTCATCTCATATGTATATACTGTATTTTATACCATCTATTGCATCTTGCCTATGCCGCTTTGTTGTTGCTCATCCATATATTTATATGTATATATTCTTATTCCATTCCTTTACTTAGATGTGTGTGTATTAGGTAGTTGTTGGGGAATTGTTAGATTACATGTTAGATATTACTGCACTGTTGGAACTAGAAGCACAATCATTTCCCTACACTCTCAATAACATCTGCTAACCATGTGTACGTGACCAATAAAATTTGATTTGATTTGACATACATACACACAGACACAGACACAGACACAGACACAGACACAGACACAGACACAGACACAGACACAGACACAGACACAGACACAGACACACACACACACACACACACACCCTATAAGGGGCGACAGGTAGCCTAGTGGTTAGAGCGTTGGACTAGTAACCGGAAGGTTGCAAGATCGAATCCCTGAGCTGACAAGGTAAAAATCTGCCATTCTGCCCCTGAACAGGCAGTTAACCCACTGTTCCTAGACCAGTTAACCCACTGTTCCTAGACCAGTTAACCCACTGTTCCTAGACCAGTTAACCCACTGTTCCTAGACCCCACTGTTCCTAGACCAGTTAACCCACTGTTCCTAGACCCCACTGTTCCTAGACCAGTTAGCCCACTGTTCCTAGACCCCACTGTTCCTAGACCAGTTAACCCACTGTTCCTAGACCCCACTGTTCCTAGACCAGTTAACCCACGGTTCCTAGACCAGTTAACCCACTGTTCCTAGACCCCACTGTTCCTAGACCCCACTGTTCCTAGACCAGTTAACCCACGGTTCCTAGACCAGTTAACCCACTGTTCCTAGACCCCACTGTTCCTAGACCAGTTAACCCACTGTTCCTAGACCCCACTGTTCCTAGACCAGTTAACCCACTGTTCCTAGACCCCACTGTTCCTAGACCAGTTAACCCACTGTTCCTAGAGCAGTTAACCCACTGTTCCTAGAGCAGTTAACCCACTGTTCCTAGACCAGTTAACCCACTGTTCCTAGACCCCACTGTTCCTAGACCAGTTAACCCACTGTTCCTAGACCAGTTAACCCACTGTTCCTAGACCAGTTAACCCACTGTTCCTAGACCAGTTAACCCACTGTTCCTAGACCAGTTAACCCACTGTTCCTAGACTGTCATTGAAAATAAGATTGTCTTCTTAACTGACTTGCCTAGTTAAATAAAGGTAAAATAAACAAATAAAAATAAAAATATAATTTCTGAGCACAGCCACTAGTCTAACTCTGCTGTCCCACATTGTTGCATGCTGTATTCATTGGTGTGAGCAGTCTGGTTTGGTTGAAGAGAAACTGATGAACAACAGATGTGTATTTGTGTGTCAGCGTGTGTGCGTGTTGGGGTCTCTCCCTGTCAGAACGATGCTTCGCTGTAATCAGTCTCCAAGGAAACAGACACCAGACAGAAGAGTTGTGTTAACTCAACAACACAAACACACAACACACAGACACACACACAGACACACAGACAGTCATACACACTCAATTACACATCGATAAACACATACTCAATTACACAGTGACAGATACACACACTCGATAACACACCGATACACGTCATTACACCTCAAAACACCCAAGTGCATCAGCACAGTCGGCACCGACAGACACAAAGAGTCCCACGAAAGCAGACACACACAAATAGGTGCAGCCGTGGCTTAAAAATGATAACGCACAACATGTACACACAGAGGGACCTATCACCACACACATGGGGCATTTCCATACAGGATTCACCACAGTGTTTAACCCAAAAGGCTCAGACTTTTCTGTTTCCATCTACACTGGCCAGTACCCGTGTCTCACTGGGGCATGGCTCCGGGGGCCCTGCTCTGACTTGGGGCCAAAGCAAGACCACTGGTACTTTTCACCTGTCGGTTATAGAACTGTGAATTTGAACCCATTCTAAGAAAGCAACTGTTTAGATGATGCAGAGGTTGTTGATTGTGCTCTTCACACGTCCTCACTGTCAGCCCTCACTATGGAAACACAACTTCTCTAGTATAACATAAGGGTGTATACCAGTTAGAGACCACCTAAAGCGAGACAGAGTCAAGACCGAGACTGGAGCAAATCGAGTCTGAGTCAAGACCGAGACCGGAGCGAATCGAGTCTGAGTCAAGACCGAGACCGGAGCAAATCGAGTCTGAGTCAAGACCGAGACCGGAGCTAATCGAGTCTGAGTCAAGACCGAGACCGGAGCGAATCGAGTCTGAGTCAAGACCGAGACCGGAGCGAATCGAGTCTGAGTCAAGACCGAGACCGGAGCAAATCGAGTCTGAGTCAAGACCGAGACCGGAGCGAATCGAGTCTGAGTCAAGACCGAGACTGGGATGGAGGCGATGGGGGCAAGGCTGAGTTAAGAACGAGACCAGAACAATGTGAAACCAATTCAAGACTGTGATTGTGATTTTGTCAGATCTCCACCATAATGAGCTCTAAATGTTTTTATGTGTCAATACTTCAGTAGAACATATTGACTCTTTAGCCTTTCAGAATGGTGACAAAATGCATTCTGAGGGCAAAGAGCGAGCCACTCTACAAATGATCACTAACCATGGTCTCTAATTCATAGATAAAAAGATTTTAAAATACCCGGTCGCCCCTAAGCGACTATCAAACAATTTCCCTCAGTCTCGACAAGGTTTGATGTTTCAACAACACTAAAGGACAGTAACGCTACGGGTCAAGTTGAAAGTTCACATTTGAAGAGGTTATCAGATATAAATGTGTCATGAATGGAGTGTGGGTATCTGGCCTGGCAAAGCGGTTTAATGTGCTGACTGAAAAGGGACTGATAATGATTTGTTTGTTTACCCCACTGGTCTCAGCTGGTCTCAGGAAGAAATGACGAGTCCTCATCCTCAATGTATCCGAGACCAAGACAAGACCGAGACACTCAATATGTGGTCTCGAGACCGGATGCGAGTACTACAACGCTGGTGTATACACTAGTGCAGGTATTCCCAAACTGGGGTGTGCGCAATGCCGTCGGGGGGTAAGCCAAATAAAAATGTGATTCACATTTTCAAACAGTCCATTTATATTTTCCAACGGGGCTATACATTTGGGTGAGGTTTTTTTCTCACCTGAGCAGCCTCGTTTCACTGCCAAAAATAAAATGAAACCATCTAGTGTTCAGTGAAATAACAACACAATGTCAAAGACAGGTAGCCTAGTCAAATAATTAACATCCAATCAAATCAACCGTTACTCTATCGCGGGAATTCCACTAACGATCTGTATGTTGCCAAACGTAGCTGCTGCTCATTCTGTTTGCTCGAAAATGGATAAATGGTTAAAAAAGTAAGGCCCGCGTCCATAGAGACACATACCAGCTCTACTGGTAGTACTTATACTACTACTAGGACATCATACTATAATATAAAGGTAAAATAAATAAATACTGCTACTACCAGCAGTACCACACCTGTACCTGTCAATGACACAAGTTGTTCAGCTTCCACGAGCACATCCAATGCTAGCATCGGTAATTCTACATGTTGTTGTTAGCCCAGCTAGCATGGACACTGACAGTTGTGAATCTGATGCACCCAACGAGCTACTGCCCACTTACCCGGGAAAGCACCGAACAACAGACAGGGACGTTGGACCATCAAAAAGGCGCAAATTTGATGAGAACTACATTGATTTGTGGTTCACATATATTGTGAGTCCTGCCTCTCCTCAGCCACAGTGTGTTATATGTGTAAAAGTACTATCTCACCACTCGATGAAACCTTACCTCAGACATTTAGAAACAAAACATGTCAATTTGAAAAATAATGCATGGGAGTTTTTTTCCAGAGAATTAAGATGACTTTTGAGTAGTAAGACATGTATAAAAGCAACAGATACCATTAATAAGAAGGGGCTAGAAGCATCTTATATGGTGAGCTAACGAGTGGCTAGGACAGACAAGCCCCATACTATTGTGGAGGACTCAATTCTTCCTGCTGCCGCGGATATGGCTGGGACAATGCTGGGGGAAAAGGCCTGTTTTTCCCACATGAGTTGTGGGTAGTTGTTTTCTGTCTCTGTGTCTCTACCAGACAGGACTGTTTTGGTTGTTTTTTTGTTTACTTTGTGTTTCAGTGTTCAGTTATCGAATAAATCTTACATGGACACTTACCATGCTGCATCTTGGTCCTCTCCTTCCAACAGCCGTTACACCTTCATCAAACAACACTGTTTCACGACGCATCAGTGACATGGCAGGAGATGTTTTGAAACAATTACTGCTTCGCATACAAGCCAGTGAATTCTATGCGTTACAACTGGATGAGTCAACAGACGTGGCGGGCCTGGCACATCTCCTGGTATATGTCCGTTACGTTTATGGGGGGTCAATTAAGGAAGACATCCTCTTCTGCAAACCACTGGTAACCAGGACAACAGGGGAAGATATTTTTAAAGTACTGGACAGCTTTGTGACATCAAATGGACTTTGGTGGTCAAGATGTGTTGGTATCTGTACTGATGGAGCAAAAGCCATGACACGTGCAAGCAGTTGCTCCCGACGCCACTTGGGTACACTGCAGCATCCACCGAGAGGCTCTTGGGTACACTGCAGTACCCACCGAGAGGCTCTTGGGTACACTGCAGCATCCACCGAGAGGCTCTTGGGTACACTGCAGCATCCACCGAGAGGCTCTTGGGTACACTGCAGCATCCACCGAGAGGCTCTTGGGTACACTGCAGCATCCACCGAGAGGCTCTTGGGTACACTGCAGCATCCACCGAGAGGCTCTTGGGTACACTGCAGCATCCACCGAGAGGCTCTTGGGTACACTGCAGCATCCACCGAGAGGCTCTTGGGTACACTGCAGCATCCACCGAGAGGCTCTTGGGTACACTGCAGCATCCACCGAGAGGCACTTGGGTACACTGCAGCATCCACGAGAGGCTCTTGGGTACACTGCAGCATCCACCGAGAGGCTCTTGGGTACACTGCAGCATCCACCGAGAGGCTCTTGGGTACACTGCAGCATCCACTGAGAGGCTCTTGGGTACACTGCAGCATCCACTGAGAGGCTCTTGGGTACACTGCAGCATCCACTGAGAGGCTCTTGGGTACACTGCAGCATCCACTGAGAGGCTCTTGGGTACACTGCAGCATCCACTGAGAGGCTCTTGGGTACACTGCAGCATCCACTGAGAGGCTCTTGGGTACACTGCAGCATCCACTGAGAGGCTCTTGGGTACACTGCAGCATCCACTGAGAGGCTCTTGGGTACACTGCAGCATCCACTGAGAGGCTCTTGGGTACACTGCAGCATCCACTGAGAGGCTCTGGCTGCCAAAGGAATGCCTGACAGCTTGAAAGGCATTTTGGACACTACAGTGAAAATGGTTAACTTTGTTAAAGCAAGGCCCCTGAACTCTTGTGTATTTTCTGCACTATGTAATGATATGGGCAGCGACCATGCAATGCTTTTACAACATACAGAAGTGTGCTGGTTATAAAGGGGCAAAGTATTGACATATATCTTTTTAAATTGAGAGATGAGCTTAAAGTTTCCTTTACAGACCATAATTTTTTACTCGTCTGACCGCTTGCATGACGACGAGTTTCTCACACGACTGTCCTGTCTGGGTGATGTTTTTCCTTGCCTCAATGATCTGAATCTAGGATTACAGGGAATCTCCGCAACTATATTCAATGTGCAGGACAGAATTGAGGCTGTGATTAAGAAGTGTGAGCTCTTCTCTGTCTGCATTAACAAGGACAACAAACAGGTCTTTCCATCATTGTATGATTTTTTGTGTGCAAATAAACTCAAGCTTACGGACAATGTCAATTGTGATGAGGTACTTTCCGGAAACGGACGACACAAACAACTAGATTCGTAATCCCTTTCCTGCCCTGCATCCAGTCCACTTCGTCATCCCTTTCCTGCCCTGCCTCCAGTCCACTTCGTCATCCCTTTCCTGTCCTGCCTTCAGTCCACTTCGTCATCCCTTTCCTGCCCTGCCTCCAGTCTACATCGTCATCCCTTTCATGCCCTGCCTCCAGTCCACTTCGTCGTCCCTTTCATGCCCTGCCTCCAGTCCACTTCGTCATCCCTTTCCTGTCCTGCCTCCAGTCCACTTTGTCGTCCCTTTCCTGTCCTGCCTCCAGTCCACTTTGTCGTCCCTTTCCTGCCCTGCCTCCAGTCCACTTCGTCATCCCTTTCCTGCCCTGCCTCCAGTCCACTTATCCATATCTGAACAAGAGAGCCCCATCGAAAATTCAACAAGCGGTTCTGTGAAAATGAAATTTAATCTGAAGCCACTGCCAGGACACCTACACCACCCGATGTCACAGGAAGGCCATAAAGATCATCAAGGACAACAACCACCCGAGCCACTGCCTATCAAGGTGAGGTCAGTACAGGTGCATCAAAGCAGGGACCGAGAGACTGAAAAACAGCTTCTATCTCAAGGCCACCAGACTGTTAAACAGCCACCACTAACATTGAGTGGCTGCTGCCAACACACTGACTCAACTCCAGCCACTTTAATAATGTCAAAATGTATCACTAGCCACTTTAAACAATGCCACTTAATATAATGTTTACATACCCTACATTACTCATCTCATATGTATATACTGTACTCTATACCATCTACTGCATCTTGCCTATGCCATTCTGTACCATCACTAATTCATATATTTTTATGTACATATTCTTCATCCCTTTACACTTGTGTGTATAAGGTAGTTTTGGAATTGTTAGTTAGATTACTCGTTGGTTATTACTGCATTGTCGGAACTAGAAGCATAAGCATTTCGCTACACTCTCATTAACATCTGCTAACCATGTGTATGTGACAAATAACATTTGATTTGATTTGATTTGTGGATTGGGCTGCGCTCAGAATATCCTGCCTTGGCAAATCGCTCTGTTAAGACACTGATGCCTTTTGCAACCACGTACCTCTGTGAGAGTGGATTCTCAGCCCTCACCAGCATGAAAACGAAATACAGGCACAGGCTGTGTGTGGAAAATGATTTAAGACTGAGACTCTCTCCAATACAACCCAACATTGCAGGGTTATGTGCATCCTTTCAAGCACACCCTTCTCATTAACCTGTGGTGAGTTATTCACACCCTTCTCATTAACCTGTGGTGAGTTATTCACACCCTTCTCATTAACCTGTGGTGAGTTATTCACACCCTTCTCATTAACCTGTGGTGAGTTATTCACACCCTTCTCATTAACCTGTGGTGAGTTATTCACACCCTTCTCATTAACCTGTGGTGAGTTATTCACACCCTTCTCATTAACCTGTGGTGAGTTATTCACACCCTTCTCATTAACCTGTGGTGAGTTATTCACACCCTTCTCATTAACCTGTGGTGAGTTATTCACACCCTTCTCATTAACCTGTGGTGAGTTATTCACACCCTTCTCATTAACCTGTGGTGAGTTATTCACACCCTTCTCATTAACCTGTGGTGAGTTATTCACACCCTTCTCATTAACCTGTGGTGAGTTATTCACACCCTTCTCATTAACCTGTGGTGAGTTATTCACACCCTTCTCATTAACCTGTGGTGAGTTATTCACACCCTTCTCATTAACCTGTGGTGAGTTATTCACACCCTTCTCATTAACCTGTGGTGAGTTATTCACACCCTTCTCATTAACCTGTGGTGAGTTATTCACACCCTTCTCATTAACCTGTGGTGAGTTATTCACACCCTTCTCATTAACCTGTGGTGAGTTATTCACACCCTTCTCATTAACCTGTGGTGAGTTATTCACACCCTTCTCATTAACCTGTGGTGAGTTATTCACACCCTTCTCATTAACCTGTGGTGAGTTATTCACACCCTTCTCATTAACCTGTGGTGAGTTATTCACACCCTTCTCATTAACCTGTGGTGAGTTATTCACACCCTTCTCATTAACCTGTGGTGAGTTATTCACACCCTTCTCATTAACCTGTGGTGAGTTATTCACACCCTTCTCATTAACCTGTGGTGAGTTATTCACACCCTTCTCATTAACCTGTGGTGAGTTATTCACACCCTTCTCATTAACCTGTGGTGAGTTATTCACACCCTTCTCATTAACCTGTGGTGAGTTATTCACACCCTTCTCATTAACCTGTGGTGAGTTATTCACACCCTTCTCATTAACCTGTGGTGAGTTATTCACACCCTTCTCATTAACCTGTGGTGAGTTATTCACACCCTTCTCATTAACCTGTGGTGAGGTATTCAACATTTTCGATGAACACATTTTATATGTAAGATGGCTAAATAAAGACCAAAATGACTGATTATTATTATATTATTATTTGTGTCCTGGTCCTATAAGAGCTCTTTGTCACTTCCCACGAGCCGGGTTGTGACAAAAAAACACTCTTTCTTATGTTTAATAAATGTACTGTATAGTGTTTGTGTGGCAGACTTACAATGATGGCAAAAAAACAACATTTGAGAGTGTGCTGACCCTGGTGCTAGAGGGGGTACAGCTGACCCTGGTGCTAGAGGGGGTACAGCTGACCCTGGTGCTAGAGGGGGTACAACTGACCCTAGTGCTAGAGGGGGTATGTAGCTGAAGGTTGAATGGTTACAGGACTATAAAATGTTTGGGAACCACTGCCCTAATGCAACACTGGTGCTACAGCGGAAAAGCAACAACAGATCATGGATTGTGGGTGTTAGTGGCTGATGGAAGCCCCATAACCTCTCTCTCACTCTCTCACACACACACCTCCACACACACACACGCACATGTAGAGCAGACCTGTGTGTGAGAGAATAAGATGTGTGTTACTAGCTGGGACCAGAGATATCATGGGAGGAGGGAAAGAGGAGGAGCAGGGGAGTTCAGGTTCAGGAAGGAAGAGAGGGAAGCGGAGTTCAGGTTCAGGAAGGAAGAGAGGGAAGGAGAGTTCAGGTTCAGGAAGGAAGAGAGGGAAGGAGAGTTCAGGTTCAAGAAGGAAGAGAGAGAAGCGGAGTTCAGGTTCAGGAAGGAAGAGAGGGAAGCAGAGTTCAGGTTCAGGAAGGAAGAGAGGGAAGCAGAGTTCAGGTTCAGGAAGGAAGAGAGGGAAGGAGAGTTCAGGTTCAGGAAGGAAGAGAGGGAAGGAGAGTTCAGGTTCAGGAAGGAAGAGAGGGAAGGAGAGTTCAGGTTCAGGAAGGAAGAGAGGGAAGGAGAGTTCAGGTTCAGGAAGGAAGAGAGGGAAGCGGAGTTCAGGTTCAGGAAGGAAGAGAGGGAAGGAGAGTTCAGGTTCAGGAAGGAAGAGAGGGAAGGAGAGTTCAGGTTCAGGAAGGAAGAGAGGGAAGCGGAGTTCAGGTTCAGGAAGGAAGAGAGGGAAGGAGAGTTCAGGTTCAGGAAGGAAGAGAGGGAAGCGGAGTTCAGGTTCAGGAAGGAAGAGAGGGAAGCGGAGTTCAGGTTCAGGAAGGAAGAGAGGGAAGGAGAGTTCAGGTTCAGGAATCAAGAGAGGGAAGGAGAGTTCAGGTTCAGAAAGGAAGAGAGGGAAGGACAGTTCAGGTTCAGGAAGGAAGAGAGGGAAGCGGAGTTCAGGTTCAGGAAGGAAGAGAGGGAAGGAGACTTCAGGTTCAGGAAGGAAGAGAGGGAAGCAGAGTTCAAATGGCACAGAGATGTGGGTTGGATAGATGGATCATGGTGTTTTTAACATCAGAGATGTGGGTTGGATAGATGGATCGTGGTGTTTTTAACAGAGATGTGAGTTTGGATAGATGGATCATGGTGTTTTTAACATCAGAGATGTGGGTTTGATTGGATGGATCATGGTGTTTTTAACATCAGAGATGTGAGTTTGGATAGATGGATCGTGGTGTTTTTAACATCAGAGATGTGAGTTTGGATAGATGGATCATGGTGTTTTTAACATCAGAGATGTGGGTTGGATAGATGGATCATGGTGTTTTAACATCAGAGATGTGGGTTGGATAGATGGGTCATGGTGTTTTTAACATCAGAGTTGTGGGTTGGATTCCCACAAGTGATATATTGCTTTCTATACAAGAGTCTGCTAAATGACCAGATGATTAAGTTAGGAGAGGAGAGGAGAGGTGGAGGAAGAGAGAGGAGGAGTAAAGAGGTACATAGACTAGTGTAGGCGCAGTAAGTCTAATCTGATGGTTATTTACCACTAGAAAGGAATAACACACAACACAAAACAGTCACTGGGGAAGCAACATAAATACTCTAACTTACAGGGAGGGAGAGAGGGAGGGAGAAAGAGAGGGAGAGAGAGAGAGAGAGGGAGAAAGAGAGGGAGAGAGAGAGAGAGGGAGGGGGAGAGAGAGGGAGAGAGGGAGGGAGAGAGAGAGAGAGGGAGGGGGAGAGAGAGGGAGAGAGAGAGAGAGGGGGAGGGGGAGAGAGAGAGAGAGGGGGAGAGAGAGGGGGAGGGGGAGAGAGATGGAGAGAGAGAGAGAGGGAGGGGAGAGAGAGGGAGAGAGAGAGAGAGAGAGGGAGGGGGAGAGAGAGAGGGAGGGGAGGGGAGGGGGAGGGGGAGAGAGAGAGAGGGAGAGAGGGAGGGAGAAAGAGAGGGAGAGAGAGAGAGGGAGGGAGAAAGAGAGGGAGAGAGAGAGAGAGGGAGGGGGAGAGAGAGGGAGAGAGAGAGAGGGAGGGGGAGGGGGAGAGGGAGGGGAGGGGGAGGGGGAGAGAGAGAGAAGAGAGGGGAGGGGAGTGGGAGAAGAGAGGGAGAGAGGGGAGAGAGAGGGGGAAGGGGGAGAGAGGGAGAGAGGCGAGGGGGAAGAGAGAGAGAGGAGAGGGGAGAGAGAGAGAAGAACGAGAGAGAGAGACGAGAGGGGAGGAGGAGAGAAGAAGATAGAAGGGGAGGGGGAGGGAGTAAAGAGAGGGAGGACGAGAGAGAGAGAGAGGAAGAGAGATGAGGAGGAGGGGAAGAGAGAGAGGGATGGGGAGGAAGAGAGAGAGAGAGAGAGAGGGGGGAGTGGAGGGAGAGAGAGAGGGGAGAGAAGGGAGGGGAGAGAGAGGAGGAGGGGGAGAGGGAGAGAGAGAGGGAGGGGGATGAGGAGAGAGAGGAGGGATGGGAGAGGAGAAGGGGAGGGAGGGTGAGAGAGAGAGAGAGGTGAGGGGGGAGAGAGAGGGAGGGAGGGAGAAGAGAGGGAGAGAGAGAGAGAGAGAGAGAAGGAGGGAGAGAGAGAGGGAGGGAGAGGGAGGGAGAGAGAATATATAATGGAAGTTAGAGGGGAAGTAAGAGACAGAGGGAGAGAGGGAGGGGGGTAGAAGACGGTAGGTTATCTGTGACTCGACATGGATGCCATCAACCTCATGTTGAGACACACATGCACACACACACAAACACACATGCTCACACACACACAAAAAACACTCACACACACACACACGCTCACACATGCTCACACACGCGCACACACACTCACACACACACACACACACGCTCACACATGTGTCATGGCTAGTGCTGTGGGACCAGTCTACAGGGGAATTCTCTTTGCAGCGCCTTCTGTATGTTTATATGGGTTGGCTCCCCTGTAGCTGAGGGGGTTGGGGGGCCCTTGGCTGTGCAACTCAGTGCCTCGCTGTGTCTGTGTGTGTGTCTGTTTGATGATTGAACTGATGGAGCTCAAAATGCTATCTGCATGGCATCCACTCAGCCTTCGATCAATACCTGCTAATCACACACCACACACACACACACACACACACACACACACACACACACACACACACACACACACACACACACACACACACACACACACACACACACACTCACATGCACTCTCTCACTACCATCCCAATGTCAAGGCTATATGTGTGTGTATAGGACGCAGAGTGACAGGTGAAGTGGGTGACAGCTGTGCGATCCCTCAGAATAGACATGTTCCATCACAGCACAGCCCTCCAAGATGGCCGCCCCTGAGGGGAAGTCAGGGCCTTCTGAGCAGGGTGTGAAAATGATCTATTGGTCCGACAGGCGACATGTAGGAGTCCCAGGTATTTAAAAAGCATAGTTATTCTCAGCTAGATAGACATTAGGCCCAGTGTTTTGGGAGATCCCTGCCTGGTGTTAACAGTAGAGTTGGTAAGGCAAGAGGGGGTGACACTCTGGTGTAGGGTCAGAGGTCAAAGCTAGCTGGAACATATTAGAACATAGTCTCACCATGTGTGAATGGGAGAGAGACTATGCACAGGCGATTGAATAAAGAATGATGAATGCTACATAGAATTATTCAGAAGGCCATATACTGTAGAATGTTGCAAGTTCTAAAAACAACATCTGTAAAGTATGATAGACTCTGCTCTAATTCTACACTGTAGAATGCTATGAAACACTGAACATAAAATGCTACTGGATGCTATAAGGGTATATAATGGTGAATACAGAACACTACATACTGTAGAATGGTATACAGAACGATATATAGAAACGGAGGAAAACAATGTGGAATTGAAAATACTATGGAAACATGTATACAATTAAGAATGTTGAATAGAATGACCAGTTATTGAGAACATAATCAACTGCTAGGTTTACACTTGATAACTCATTATACGTAAATATTTCACACACACACACACGTTGTCCTTCTGTTACTCCCCCTCCATTCTACTCCCTTGCTATTTTTCATCTCTATTTTGGGAGGGAATTAGGCAGCTGGAAATGCTGAAAATATTGCAGGAGTGGATAGTACACACACACAGATACCACGGGAAATATATTCACCTATTGTCACAACTACCTATTCTGACTATATTAGCTATGTAGAGAGAAAGACAGATTAAAAGAGACAGACAGACAGACAGACAGAGAGAGAGAGAGAGAGAGAGAGAGAGAGAGAGAGAACTGCCATATCTACTGGGTGAAATTCCACAGTGTGCCATCACAGCAGCAAGATTTGTGACCTGTTGCCAAGAGAAAGGGCAACCAGTGAAGAACACACACCATTGTAAATACAACCTATATTTATGCTTATTTATTTTATCTTGTGTGTAATGTTACTGTTAATTTTTATTCTTTATTTCACTTTATATATTCACTTTATATATTATCTACCTCACTTGCTTTGGCAATGTTACACATGTTCCCCATGCCAATAAAGCCCTTGAATTGAATTGAAATTGAGAGAGACAGAGAGAGAGAGAGAGAGAGAGAGAGAGAGAGAGAGAGAGAGAGAGAGAGAGAAACAGAGAGAGAGAGAGAGAGAGAGAGAGACAGAGACAGAGAGAGACAGAGACAGAGAGAGACAGAGACAGAGACAGAGAGAGAGAGAGAGAGAGAGAGAGAGAGAGAGAGAGAGAGAGAGAGAGAGAGAGACAGAGACAGAGAGAGAGAGAGAAACAGAGAGAGAGAGAGAAAGAGAGAGAGAGACAGAGACAGAGAGAGAGAGACAGAGACAGAGACAGAGAGAGAGAGAGAGAGAGAGAGAGAGAGAGAGAGAGAGAGAGAGAGAGAGAAGGCATACCTTCAAACATGAGAGATAGTTGCAACATTGTGTGTCTCCCTCTTTCATACCACTCAAAAACAGCTGAAATACACACCCCAAAGTCTGTTTGTTCTCTAGCCCGGTAGCCAGTCTGTTTGTTCTCTAGCCCGGTAGCCAGTCTGTTTGTTCTCTAGCCCGGTAGCCAGTCTGTTTGTTCTCTAGCCCGGTAGCCAGTCTGTTTGTTCTCTAGCCCGGTAGCCAGTCTGTTTGTTCTCTAGCCAGGTAGCCAGTCTGTTTGTTCTCTAGCCAGGTAGCCAGTCTGTTTAAGCACTAGCCTGGTAGCCAGTCTGTTTGTTCTCTAGCCAGGTAGCCAGTCTGTTTGTTCTCTAGCCAGGTAGCCAGTCTGTTTAAGCACTAGCCTGGTAGCCAGTCTGTTTGTTCTCTAGCCTGGTAGCCAGTCTGTCTGTTTTCTTTGCAGGTAGCTAGTCTGTTTAAGCTCCCTAGTCGTTGCCATCCAGACATGAAAACACAATGTAATAGTGTCTCCTGCACTCAAACCCTGTTAGGATCAATACTCATCCATCAACTAACACTTGGGTTTGTCACACTGATGACACACACGAACACACAAACATGTCCGCACACACACACACATAGGCATGCTCGCACACACATGTAACAGTATAACTTTAGTCCATCCCCTCACCCCAACCCAGGAGCGAAACAGTCACCCACGAAGCATCGTTACCCATCCCTCCACAAAAGCCGCGGCCCTTGCAGAGCAAGGGGAACCACTACTTCAAGGTCTCAAAGCGAGTGACGTCACCGATTGAAATGCTATTAGCGCGCACCACCGCTAACTAGCTAGCCATTTCACATCGGTTCCACATGCTCAATGCCATCCGCTCCGATAAATATTCGCAAGATGCTTTGATACTACAAATCCCTATACTGTTTATGAATTAGAATTGACTTCTTAAACAAAAGCATCTGACACACAATGGCGTCCATGCTGATCCATGTCTGTTCGAGTTTAGACACACATTGGTGTCTGATTCATAGAAGAGAAGACTTGTCTGGAGCTGGGATAAGAACCTAAATCAGCCTTTTCATTATCGCCTCTCCTTTTCTCTCTCTTTCTACATCCTTTCATTTGTCTCTCTCTTCCTCCATCCTCACTGCCGATCACACTCCCCCGGTGTACCACTGGAAGAACAGAGGAGCAGAGAGATGGGTGGGAGCATGAAGAGGGGAGACAGTTTCCCTCAGGCTATTAAAAAGAAGAGAAAAAGAGATTCAAACCAAGAATATCAAGAAGAAAGAGGAAAGCAAGAAAGCGAGACAGGATTCTTCAGGGAGAAAGATGAAGAGACAACGAGAGGGAGGGAGAGAGAGAGAGGTAGCAGGGAGAGAGAGAGAGAGGGGGGGAGAGATAGAGGGAGAGAGAGAGGTAGCAGGGAGAGAGAGAGAGGGGGGGGGAGATAGAGGGAGAGAGAGAGGTAGCAGGGAGAGAGAGAGAGGGGGGGGAGAGATAGAGGGAGAGAGAGAGGTAGCAGGGAGAGAGAGAGAGAGAGGGGGGGGAGAGATAGAGGGAGGGAGAGAGGTAGCAGGGAGAGAGAGAGAGAGAGGGGGGGGGGATAGAGGGAGAGAGAGAGGTAGCAGGGAGAGAGATAGAGGTAGAGAGAGAGAGAGAGAGAGAGAGAGAGAGAGAGTCCAGCTAGCCTTATTACACTCACCATTACCCAGACAGATGTGATATCAGTAACCTCTCACTGCTGTTACTTCTACTGCTGCTACTTCTACTGCTGCTGCTACTGCTGCTACTTCTACTGCTGCTACTGTTGCTACTGCTGCTACTGATGCTACTTCTACTGCTGCTGCTGCTGCTGCTGCTACTGCTGCTACTTCTACTGCTGCTACTCCTACTGCTGCTGCTACTTCTACTGCTGCTACTGTTGCTACTGCTGCTTCTGCAGCTACTTCTACTGCTGCTGCTGCTGCTACTTCTACTGCTGCTACTGTTGCTACTGCTGCTACTGCTGCTACTTCTACTGCTGCCGCTGCTGCTACTTCTACTGCTGCTACTTCTACTGCTGCTACTGCTGCTACTTCTACTGCTGCTGCTGCTACTGCTGCTACTTCTACTGCTGCTGTTGCTACTGCTGCTACTGCTGCTACTTCTACTGCTGCTGCTGCTACTGCTGCTACTGCTGCTACTTCTACTGCTGCTACTGCTGCTACTTCTACTGCTGCTACTGCTGCTACTTTTACTGCTGCTACTTTTACTGCTGCTACTGCTGCTAATTTTACTGCTGCTACTGCTGCTACTTCTACTGCTGCTACTGCTGCTACTTCTACTGCTGCTACTGCTGCTACTTCTACTGCTGCTACTGCTGCTACTTTTACTGCTGCTACTGCTGCTACTTTTACTGCTGCTACTGCTGCTACTTCTACTGCTGCTACTGCTGCTACTTCTACTGCTGCTACTGCTTCTACTTTTACTGCTGCTACTGCTGCTACTTTTACTATTGCTACTGCTGCTACTTTTACTGTTGCTACTGCTGCTACTGCTGCTACTTCTACTGCTGCTGCTGCTACTGCTGCTACTGCTGCTACTTCTACTGCTGCTACTGCAGCTACTTTTACTGCTGCTACTGCTGCTACTTCTACTGCTGCTACTGCAGCTACTTTTACTGCTGCTACTGCTGCTACTTTTACTGCTGCTACTTCTACTGCTGCTGCTGCTACTGCTGCTACTGCTGCTACTGCTGCTACTGCTGCTACTTCTACTGCAGGCATTTAACCACTGTTCCTAGGCCGTCATTGAAAATAAGATTTTTTTCTTAACTGACTTGCCTGGTTAAATAAAGGTTAAAAAAATAAAATAAAATAAAAACACTAGCCCCACCCACTACCCTACCAAATACTAACCCAAACACTACTACTGCCCACTACCCCACCAATCACACAGCCCCCAAAGCCAACCATTTCTCCCATCAAGTTCAGCAGATACAAATGAGAAAACATTCTGAAATGGAAAACAGAAATCATTATTCTAACTGGACAAGTTATTGGACAACCGTTTTTGAGCCTACAGCACCATGACAGTGGACACACCCATTGGGTCAGATGAACCCCTCCCCTTCGGCTCACCTTGTTGTAAACGCCCCAGGACAGCTCTGTCTCAATCACCATGACGACGATGCCAAACATTCCAAAGATGAGTGCGTAGTCGCTCAGCCTCTTCCTCTTTTCGAACAGCGCCCTCCGGTGGCCCAGTTTATAACCAATGTTCTGGTTCTTACGTTTAGAACTAGAAGCCTTGGCGCAGCTCCCCCTCGGCCCTACAGCTCCAACACCACCTACACCTCCCTGCCTGCTCCCCCCTACCCCCCCTCCTGTGCCCCCTGCACTGCTTAAACCTCCCCTACTCCCCACCAAGGCGTGGTTCTGATGGTAAATTGACATCTGATTGGAGGATGAGTCGGTGATATCATAACCCCTCGCGTAGGGCGAGTCCTCTTTTGATGAGATCACTATCTCTGGAGGATTCTGGGTTGGTTGATTGGAGGATGGCAAGGATGAGGAAGTGGGTGGAGCCTCTCTGTCCCGGTCCCGCCCTCCAATGGCAGTTGTGCCGGTAACAGGTGCTGCCCCGCCCTCTTTGGTGTCGCTGCCGCTGTCTGATTCGATGAGGTTGCGTCTGGATGCGCTGAGGCGACTGAGAGGTTTCATCACGCCGCCTGTGTATTTACAGGAGCTCATGGCGATCTCTGTGAAAGGGTTGCTGTCTCTCCGATGGACCAGCGGGCTGGCCTGGCGGTGCTTACATCCCCTCTCTCTATCCCTGTCCCTCTCTCTCTCCATGGAAGGGGAGTGTGAGGAGTAAAAGAGGGCGTTGTAGACTGGGGAGTTGTCTCCACTCAGGCTGTGCTGGGAACCCAGGCACGAGGACAGAGGGGTGCTGGTGGGGTGAAGGGCATTGGGGAGGGGGGGCAGGGGTTGACCCCCCACTGAGGACAGAGGCAGTTTGGGGAGGGAGGCCTTGGGCATGTTAGGTGTAGTGGGGGACCCATTCAGCCGGTCCAGGCTGGATCCCCCCCTGTGGTTGGAGTGGTTTGATCCCGGGTAGTTGCCGGTCATGGAGGAGTGGGAGATTCCACTCAGAGGGAGGGGGAAGCGCGGGTCCTCGTCCTCACTGCCTCCCAGGAGAGTCAAGCTCAGAGAGGGAGGGGGCTCCATGGTGGGGGCCGGAGGGCGACAGGCCACTCTCTACCTAACGGAGAGACAGAGGGAGGAAAAGGAGAGAGAAAAATGGAAAGAGAAGAGATGGAGGAAGGGAGGTGTGGATGAGAGGGAGCACATGATGGATGAGAAGTTCAGATAGGATAGACTATAGCAAATTATCTGGACGTGTACAAGGCAAATCCGATCATTAGTGAAAAATGATTATTTTCAAAGAATTGACTTTATTGAGCACAGTTGAATACTGGTCCCCTAGAATGCATGCTTCTGTCAAATCTGTGTTTATATGTATCCTATAGTTTACATGGCAAGGATCTTTCAATTCACTTTTAATTCATTCTTAAACTACCTTCCTAAAATCTCACAGATTATCTCACACCCAGACACCATGCATTCTTTGTCTTTCTCTCCCCAAAACCCCCTCTCTCTCTCTCTTCCTCCTCCTACCGTCTCTTCCCCTTCTCTGTCCCCAGGTCAGTCGTGTTGAATCACTGGCTGGATGAAAATAGACCCCCACACTTTTTCTTTTTCATGTTGTCACGGCCATTCCATCATCTTCTGCTCCCCTTCTTCTAGGTGCGAGACCAGCGACAGGTCCTCACAGGAGACGGAGCGCTTTGATTTCTCCCAAATAATTCACTGGTTCCCTTCCTTCCCTTTGTGCTCGATGATTCCTTCCCTCAATTCGCCGTTGTAAAATCAACCAGTCTTTATCTCCGTCAGTCCATGGATCAATGAATTGATATCACGAATATCGATTATTTCAAATGTCCTTAAAAATGAAAGAACTGAATAATCTTTCATGATTATATTATGAACCTACTGTTGATATGAAAATCTCCGTCAGCATTCTCACCATATAAAATAACTGAATCGCTGAAGACTACTCGACATACAAAAAACAGGTAGCCTATAAATGACAAATATGATTTACTATGCAACTCTTCCTTTACCTCACTCACTCATTCTATCGCTCACACTGTCTCTCCGAATATGTTTCTCTCAACTTCACTCTCTCTCGCTTGCTCTCGCTCTCTGCCTCCCCTCCCTGTAATTCTCATTGGACAGTCACTGGGTAATTATGAAGACAAGAAAAACTACAAACACATTTTTATCACGCCATCCAGACGTTCTTTCCCGTAGAACCCCATAATAATAAATCTAATATAAATTATATTACGCTAGTATGGATCATGATCACATAGGCTAATATTACTACTCGCAACTGTTACATTTGCTCACAGTTCTCCGGGAAACTGTCATATAGCCTACATCCTCTCTGACAGCGTGCGGAATTCATTCGTTCTTGGGAGTTGCCAACACACAACTGATTTATTGTATTTATTATTCAGCAGCTCGAGCATAGGTGAACATGTTTTTGTTTTTTTACAAAAACAAGTTTTATTTTCTAATATATAAATACATATATTTTTTACAATAAACAAAGACATACACAGACAAGAACAACAGACAAGTCTTATTTTGACGGGCAGAATTAGACAGCTACAGGTGAAAACCAATAGGCTTTTCGACCTTTAAGCTAATATCAACTAACGCTGTCAAATTAAGATAGGCCTAATTGAATGCTGGAAAACGGGTCATTGCTCGACAACAATTCATTGTTCACTAGTGAACAAAGACAACAAAGAGAGCTCAATAGTCAAGAGAGTGGGAGATATAGAGGGGTGCGACTCTGCTAAGTGGGCGGGCTCATCCGGTAAATTTCCTGTGGTCTCTGATTGTGGTCACTTAGGCAACTGGAGTCTACCTTCTCGTGGGGTAAATTGTCCGTGGTCAGTCCGATATAAGACATCGCAATCAGGATGAGGGAAATGAAGGTGCTGAGTTTGCAGAGCGACACCGGAGACTTAGAGACGCGTAATAATAGGCCTATTCCCAATCAGAGTTTGACCGAGGAGCGGCTGTTAGCCCACCTATCTGATAGCCAGTGGGGGAAAAAGTACTCAATTGTCATTCTTGAGGTAAAGTAAAGAAATCTTCATAGAAAATTACTCAATAAAAATCTACTTGAGTAAAAGTCTAAAAGTATTCGGTTTTAAATATACTTAAGTAGTATCAAAGTAAATGCAATTGCTAAAATATACAAAAAGTAAAATTACAAATCATTTCAAATTCTTTATATTAAGCAAACCAGGCAGCACAATTTTATTTACTGATAGCCAGCAGCACACTCCAACACTCAGACATAATTTACATATGAAGTATTTGTGTTTAGTGAGTATGCCAGATCAGAGGCAGTAGGGATGACCAGGGATGTTCTCTTGATAAGTGCATAAATTGGACCATTTTCCTGTCCTGCTAAGCATTCCAAATGTAATAAGTACTTTTGGGTATCAGGGTAAATTAATGGAGTAAAAAGTACATTATTCTCTTCAGGAATGTAGTAAAGTAAAAGTACAGATGCAAAAAAAAAATGACTTAAGTAACTATAGTATTTTCACTTACTTTACACCACTGCTGAGAGCCTACATCAAGAGGCATAATAACACACAGGCCTATACTGCATGATGCTTAGGATAGGCTATAGTGCATGATGCTTATGATAGGGCTATACTGCATGATGCTTAGGATAGGGCTATAGTGCATGATGCTTAGGATAGGGCTATAGTGCATGATGCTTAGGATAGGGCTATACTGCATGATGCTTAGGATAGGGCTATAGTGCATGATGCTTATGATAGGGCTATAGTGCATGATGCTTATGATAGGGCTATACTGCATGATGCTTAGGATAGGGCTATAGTGCATGATGCTTATGATAGGGCTATAGTGCATGATGCTTATGATAGGGCTATAGTGCATGATGCTTATGATAGGGCTATAGTGCATGATGCTTATGATAGGGCTATAGTGCATGATGCTTATGATAGGGCTATAGTGCATGATGCTTATGATAGGGCTATAGTGCATGTTGCTTATGATAGGGCTATAGTGCATGATGCTTATGATAGGGCTATAGTGCATGTTGCTTATGATAGGGCTATAGTGCATGATGCTTATGATAGGGCTATAGTGCATGTTGCTTATGATAGGGCTATAGTGCATGATGCTTATGATAGGGCTATAGTGCATGATGCTTATGATAGGGCTATAGTGCATGATGCTTATGATAGGGCTATAGTGCATGATGCTTATGAAAGGGCTATAGTGCATGATGCTTATGATAGGGCTATAGTGCATGATGCTTATGATAGGGCTATAGTGCATGATGCTTATGATAGGGCTATAGTGCATGATGCTTATGATAGGGCTATAGTGCATGATGCTTATGATAGGGCTATACTGCATGATGCTTAGGATAGGGCTATAGTGCATGATGCTTATGATAGGGCTATAGTGCATGATGCTTATGATAGGGCTATAGTGCATGATGCTTATGATAGGGCTATAGTGCATGATGCTTATGATAGGGCTATAGTGCATGATGCTTATGATAGGGCTATAGTGCATGATGCTTATGATAGGGCTATAGTGCATGATGCTTATGATAGGGCTATAGTGCATGATGCTTATGATAGGGCTATAGTGCATGATGCTTATGATAGGGCTATAGTGCATGATGCTTATGATAGGGCTATAGTGCATGATGCTTATGATAGGGCTATAGTGCCTGATGCTTATGATAGGGCTATAGTGCATGATGATTATGATAGGGCTATAGTGCATGATGCTTATGATAGGGCTATAGTGCATGATGCTTATGATAGGGCTATAGTGCATGATGCTTATGATAGGGCTATAGTGCATGTTGCTTATGATAGGGCTATAGTGCATGATGCTTATGATAGGGCTATAGTGCATGATGCTTATGATAGTGCTATAGTGCATGATGCTTAGGATAGGGCTATAGTACATGATGCTTAGGATAGGGCTATAGTGCATGATGCTTATGATAGGGCTATAGTGCATGATGCTTATGATAGGGCTATACTGCATGATGCTTATGATAGGCCTATACTGCATGATGCTTATGATAGGGCTATAGTGCATGTTGCTTATGATAGGGCTATACTGCATGATGCTTAGGATAGGGCTATAGTGCATGATGCTTAGGATAGGGCTATAGTGCACGATGCTTATGATAGGGCTATAGTGCATGATGCTTATGATAGGGCTATAGTGCATGATGCTTATGATAGGGCTATACTGCATGATGCTTATGATAGGGCTATAGTGCATGTTGCTTATGATAGGGCTATACTGCATGATGCTTATGATAGGGTTCCTAGGAACGCGAAGCGAGGCGGCCATCTCTGTCGGCGCCGGAAGTAACATTCGTAGGCTCAACCAGCCTTAGGACTTTTGATGTCATAGCATATTATCTAAGTAATGATCTTATTTTCAACCATGAGCCTATGATTATGCACAGTGTAGGGGGCTATACACACTCTCATGCGTTTTCCATATTGTGCTTTTTCTTAATAGAATATTAAGCCTATGCGCTCTAACCGGATGAGGGAATAACACGCGTGTGGGAATTGTGTTGTGTAGGAGAAGATTATGAAATGTGACAGCACCTTTTCTCCCTGTAGCCTAATAATCTTCTTTGCGATTAGGGAATATTGCAGATAGTAAAGCGCATCATGTCGTCTGGGGTACGATTCCAACGGATTTCTAAATTATTACGGCACCTGCCAAATGTCAACTCTCCTTCCCTGTATCACAGCCAGTGCCTCATCGCCGACCGACCGTAGTCATGGTAATGGAGAGGATGGGGGCAAAACTTCCGGGCCTTAACAGTGAACCGAACAGTCATGATAATATTAAATGGCAGTTTGTAGACGGGCAGAGAGGTATGGAGAAAGAGAGAAGATGTCACTGAATTCACAGCTTGATAAAGAGAGAGAGAGAGAGAGAGGAGAGGGGAAGAGGAGGAGGGAAAGTGCAGGAGTGTGGAGGAGTGAGGATGCTCTGGGGTCAGGGCGACAGGTCACCGCGGGAGAGTGGCGGGTCCAGCGATCGCGCAACCAAAATAAAAGCCTCGGGGAAATGTTAAGGGTCACCGGGAGAGAGAGACATCCCAGGAAGAAGACAGTGACGTCAAGGGACGCCGCTGTCCATACAACTTTACCAGACAGAGAGAGAGAGACAAACTAGACGGAGGCAATCAGTGGTCAGAGGGAGAGGGCAGGCCCAGAAGGAGAGGGCAGGCCCAGAAGGAGAGGGCTGGCCCAGAAGGAGAGGGCAGGCCCAAAAGGAGAGGGCAGGCCCAAAAGGAGAGGGCTGGCCCAGAGAGAGGTGGGGAGAGGTGAGTGATCAAGAGAGAAATTGGGAAAGACAGAAAGATGGAGGGGGATACCTATGCCCCCCATAAAGGTTAGGGGTCTGCAAGAAAGATGTAGAGATTGGTGTAGACCTTGAGAAAAAGTGATTTGGGTGCTTTGTATTGGAAAGGTTAAGCCACACCTCTGAAGCATATGTCAGACATGGTGTGAAACAGATGTGACAGAGGAATAATACAACACATAGAGCAATAATGGTTGGAAAGGCAGTTGCTATGCCAACCCCACAGTATACAGATTCATTATCCCCCTTCTCTGTCTATAAAAGCGTGTACAAAGCAACACAGCGTTGTTGTGTTGTAAGGACAGCAAATTACATACGGATTTAGCTACAAAACAGAGAAAGGGGGAGATAGACAGAAGGGAGAGAGAGATCAGCCCATCCATGGATCCGATCGGCCAAAAACACACACACACATTCGTTCACTCTCCCTCTGTCTCTTTCATTCCTCCAATCTCTCCATCTCTCATAGTCCCCTTAACCTTTACAAGGGTGATGAGAGGCACTAGTACCCCCCAAACACACACACACACAGTGTTGTTTGTGCAAGGTCCGTTCAAGTGCATCCTCCCTTCCTTCCTTCTAACCTTGTCACAGGCCTTAACAACTAATCCTGAATGATCATGTTCATGTTCCAGCACCTTTGACT
This sequence comes from Oncorhynchus kisutch, assembly GCF_002021735.2. Taxonomy (NCBI): domain Eukaryota; kingdom Metazoa; phylum Chordata; class Actinopteri; order Salmoniformes; family Salmonidae; genus Oncorhynchus; species Oncorhynchus kisutch. The sequence goes on along the minus strand of NC_034175.2, from coordinate 3,248,525 downwards.
AAGTCGTCACAACGAACAAACAGTGGCACTGAGCAGATGGCCACAGATCAAATGTGAACTGATGAGCAAGTGAAGTATAGGACCTCCTCAATAAAGCACTAGACAGGGCCTCAGTCCATCAGACAGTCAGTAATAGCCGAGCTCCACAGCTTCCATCATATCCTAATGGTTGTGATTGCATTAGTGGCTTGAGAGCTGTGTGGGCTCACCCAGGGCTTCATACTAATCACTGTATGCAGATGGATACAGCCACAGCCACAGCCCAGCGTTCTGTTCTCTATCTGATAGCCTAATCAAGTAGAACAGAGAGAGAGAGAGAGAAGGGGGAGAGAACAGAGACAGTGAAATGATAGAGAAAATATAAAGAAGGAGAGAGAGAGAAATAGAGGTAGGGAAAATATAGTGAAGGATGAGAGTGAGAGCGGGAGAGAATGGAGGGAGAGAGCTCTCCGTAATGTGTTTCTGCTCCCATCTAAGTGGAGAGACAGCAGCGCAGAACATCTCGCCTTTTAATGAAAGGACACTACATGTAACACACACACACACTAAAGGCCCTTCCATTCTCATACTGCGTTTTGAGCTAGGTGTCATAGCGTCAGTGAACAGGGAGACACAGCCACAGCTTTTTGACAGTATGTCAGTAGTGAATATAGTCCAATTCCCAATGATTTAGTGACTGATTGATACAGTGACTGATTGATACAGTGACTGATTGATACAGTGACTGATTGATTTAGTGACTGATTGATACAGTGACTGATTGATACAGTGACTGATTGATACAGTGACTGATTGATACAGTGACTGATTGATACAGTGACTGATTGATACAGTGACTGATTGATTTAGTGACTGATTGATACAGTGACTGATTGATACAGTGACTGATTGATACAGTGACTGATTGATACAGTGACTGATTGATACAGTGACTGATTGATACAGTGACTGATTGATTTAGTGACTGATTGATACAGTGACTGATTGATACAGTGACTGATTGATACAGTGACTGATTGATACAGTGACTGATTGATACAGTGACTGATTGATACAGTGACTGATTGATACAGTGACTGATTGATACAGTGAGTCTTCTGTATTGCCAAACGTTGTCAACAGACTCATCACCCGTTTGAGTATCTGTTTCTTTATTCTTACAGGTTTTTGATCATAAATCAACACTGATTATTTCTCCCAAAGCAGCTGAATATATTTTCTATGTCCAGTTTGTTCTTGCTACTTGCTGACACAAGCCCACTAATGCAGCTATGATGCAGCCTCACCATGTGCTGCCTGTGTTTGCAGTTTTTATTGTCCCATGGAAAAGTACAGTGAAATGCCTTTCTTGCTTGGTCTTTCCCAACAATGTAGTAATCAATATCAGTAGTACTATAACAAATAAATACATACTCAAGTAGAACAAAAACACACGATAAATAGAATTAAGAACAAGAGGAAGTAAGTAAGCGATATACACTGAGCATACAAAACACCTGCTCTTTCCATGACATATACAGACCAGGTGAATCCAGGTGAAAGTTATGATCCCTTATTGATGTCACTTGTTAAATCCACTTCTGTCCGTGTAGATGAAGGGGAGGAGGCAGGTTAAAAAATGATTTTTAGACCTTGAGACAATTGAGACATGGATTGTGTATGTGTGACATTCAGAGGGCAAGACAAAAGATTGAACAGGGTATGAGGTTTTTTGAAGTTGAGGTGCCATTGCCATGATCTGTTGGGGATGTCACATCAGAAGAGTCAGTGTGTCTGTCACTAATGCTACTTGGAAGTGTTTGAGTAGTTCAGAGGCTAACTAGTATTTTGCAGTGTCAGCGTGAGACAGGAGGAGAGTGTGTGAGCGTACATGGGGGTGGAGTGTGTGTGTGTGTATCTGAAAGGGTGTTACATATTCTTACTTAGTCAGCTGTCTGCAACCTTTTGGCTAAGTGACACTGACAGACTCTCTCTCATGTACAAACACACACACACACACTTTCTCATCCTCTCATTGTTCCTACAAAGTGATCCCTCTCTCATGCTCTTCACCACTGTAGCCATGACTACCACACACACTTTTCTCCTCTCTTATTGTTTGTTATTCGTTCAGTCTACTTCTCCCTCTTGTATTCCCTTATTCCCTTCTCTCATTTATTTCCATCTGAGTGCATTGATAAGCCATTCAGTCTGAACTAGTATTTCACTCTCTCTCCCTCTCTCATTAGTCACGCCTTCCTCCCCTCTAAAGGTGACTGATTGGATTGGAGAGACTGATTGACAGAATAAATCCAACTGACAGGTCAAGAGATTGTGGTAGAAGTATATTATATATAACTTTTTAACAAGCGCACATAGGCTCGACACAGGAGGTCAGGAAACACATATACACACACACACACACACACACTAAAGGCTTTTTCTTTCTCAACTGCGCTTCGAGGTAGGTGTTCAAGCGTCAGTGACCAGACAAAGTGAACAGATAGACACACACACACACAGAGAGCAGCTTGATGGAGCAGACGGACTCACCAACAGAGCACTTTTATAATTGTTTTATGAGTTATTGGAAGCGAAAAATAGATGTGCAATGAATTCAAATCAAACCAAATAGTGATTCATAACACGGCTTAATAATCTGGTTTACTGATGTAAAACGCAGAAAACACTGTCAAGGTACTCATAAGACAAGTCTCACAGATTCTGTCTGTTTCTAACAGGTTCTTAAGCATGACTAACAGGTCACCTGGGACTGATGCATACTGACACACACACACACACACACCCCCTGGGCCTGCAGTCAGTGATAAGGCTCCATCTGGTGGTGAGTGATGGCACTGCAGATCTCTCTTCTGGTCAGACTTTCCCCAGACATAGCCTGACATTCAGTTCACACAGCTCCCCAGACCTAGCCTGACAACATTCAGTTCACACAGCTCCCCAGACCTAGCCTGACAACATTCAGTTCACACAGCTCCCCAGACCTGACATTCAGTTCACACAGCTCCCCAGGCCTGACAACATTCAGTTCACACAGCTCCACAGACCTAACCTGACATTCAGTTCACAGAGCTCCCCAGACCTAGCCTGACATTCAGTTCACAAGAGCTCCACAGACCAGGCCTGACATTCAGTTCACACAGCTCCCCAGACCTAACCTGACAATTCAGTTCACACAGCTCCCCAGACCTAACCTGACAATTCAGTTCACACAGCTCCCCAGACCTAACCTGACAATTCAGTTCACACAGCTCCCCAGACCTAACCTGACAATTCAGTTCACACAGCTCCCCAGACCTAACCTGACAATTCAGTTCATACAGCTCCCCAGACCTAACCTGACAACATTCAATTCACACAGCTCCCCAGACCTAACCTGACAACATTCAGTTCACACAGCTCCCCAGACCTAGCCTGACAACATTCAGTTCACACAGCTCCCCAGACCTAGCCTGACAACATTCAGTTCACACAGCTCCCCAGACCTAGCCTGACAACATTCAGTTCACACAGCTCCCCAGACCTAGCCTGACAACATTCAGTTCACACAGCTCCCCAGACCTAGCCTGACAACATTCAGTTCACACAGCTCCCCAGGCCTAGCCTGACAACATTCAGTTCACACAGCTCCCCAGACCTAGCCTGACAACATTCAGTTCACACAGCTCCCCAGACCTAGCCTGACAACATTCAGTTCACACAGCTCCCCAGGCCTGACAACATTCAGTTCACACAGCTCCCCAGACCTAGCCTGACAACATTCAGTTCACACAGCTCCCCAGACCTAGCCTGACAACATTCAGTTCACACAGCTCCCCAGACCTAACCTGACAACATTCAGTTCACACAGCTCCCCAGGCCTGACAACATTCAGTTCACACAGCTCCCCAGACCTAGCCTGACAACATTCAGTTCACACAGCTCCCCAGGCCTAGCCTGACAACATTCAGTTCACACAGCTCCCCAGGCCTAGCCTGACAACATTCAGTTCACACAGCTCCCCAGGCCTGACAACATTCAGTTCACACAGCTCCCTAGGCCTAGCCTGACAACATTCAGTTCACACAGCTCCCCAGGCCTGACAACATTCAGTTCACACAGCTCCCCAGGCCTAACCTGACATTCAGTTCACACAGTTCCCCAGACCTAGCCTGACAACATTCAGTTCACACAGTTCCCCAGACCTAGCCTGACAACATTCAGTTCACACAGCTCCCCAGACCTAGCCTGACAACATTCAGTTCACACAGCTCCCCAGACCTAGCCTGACAACTTTCAGTTCACACAGCTCCCCAGACCTAACCTGACAACATTCAGTTCACACAGCTCCACAGACCAGGCCTGACATTCAGTTCACACAGCTTCCCAGACCTAGCCTGACAACATTCAGTTCACACAGCTCCCCTGGCCTAGCCTGACAACATTCAGTTCACACAGCTCCCCAGGCCTAACCTGACATTCAGTTCACAGAGCTCCACAGACCAGGCCTGACATTCAGTTCACACAGTTCCCCAGACCTAGCCTGACAACATTCAGTTCACACAGCTCCCCAGACCTAGCCTGACAACATTCAGTTCACACAGCTCCCCAGGCCTAGCCTGACAACATTCAGTTCACACAGCTCCCCAGGCCTGACAACATTCAGTTCACACAGCTCCCCAGGCCTGACAACATTCAGTTCACACAGCTCCCCAGGCCTGACAACATTCAGTTCACACAGCTCCCCAGGCCTGACAACATTTAGATATTTTCTGTAGGGGCATCAAAGCACCTTCAAAATCTGAGGGGGCACAAAGTACTTGAGGATGCCTGGGGGGTGGGGTCTGGAGGGGGGCTAGGTCAGCGTATGGAATTTGGATCATTTTTATACACCTGAAACAGCTTTTTCCTGCAACCTAGAGCCATACTCATGATTCATTCTATGTACAAAAATATACATAATTGCAGATCTAATCATACCTCTTGACCAGTCGGTATCCTTCAGACTGGTGGTTATTGTTTTTAAGAAACTAAGTATGCTTCTCTGCTAAAAGATTGAAAGGAATGTCTTACTCAGTTCATTTAGTAATTGTTTGCTTTTCTAAAGTCTATCAATCTTGCCAGCAGGCATGTCAACTAAATAGACACACCAGCTACTCTAACTTGAACAGCCTGAAATGGCTTCTTAGTAGCTAGTTATGGGGTTGGGAACCTATCTGAGCTAAAGCCAACTTCATAAAATTGCTAAGTGGCTCGTGGTATTACAGAGAAACAAAACTTTAACAATTATATTTTAAACAGGACAAATCTGAGGGGGCATGACATCTCTGCTCTGGTCACTCACAGCTCCCCAGGCCTAGCCTGGCAATATTCAGTTCAGCCAGACTCACAGCACCCCAGGCCTAGCCTGGCAATATTCAGTTCAGCCAGACTCACAGCTCCCCAGGCCTAGCCTGGCAATATTCAGTTCAGCCAGACTCACAGCACCCCAGGCCTAGCCTGGCAATATTCAGTTCAGCCAGACTCACAGCTCCCCAGGCCTAGCCGGGCAATATTCAGTTCAGCCAGACTCACAGCTCCCCAGGCCTAGCCGGGCAATATTCAGTTCAGCCAGACTCACAGCTCCCCAGGCCTAGCCTGGCAATATTCAGTTCAGCCAGACTCACAGCTCCCCAGGCCTAGCCTGGCAATATTCAGTTCAGCCAGAGCTCTTCTAGTCACTCACAGCTCCCTGGCCCTAGCCTGGCAATACTCAGCTGTCAGAGAATATCAACAAGACAGACACTGATGTAACGTGCCCTCACAGTCCCACTGAGGGACTGAACAACAGGTAAACACACACAGCACTCATTCCACTGCATCAGTGTTGTGTAAAGATCATCAACCCTCCACCAGACAACATCCTCTTTTAAAACAAACAGTAGAATCTATAACACACACGCCTCTATGGAGTCCATCGCTTAAATGACCAATTACCCCTTTCTGCAAGAGAGACAAACAAGACTGAAGAAACACACAAACATTCTCAAGTGTGCTGACTGTAGTGTTTATACTTGGCTAACAGTCTATATTCACGGTTATGAGACAAGACTGAAGAAACACACAAATATTCTCAAGTGTGTTGACTGTAGTGTTTATACTTGGCTAACAGTCTATATTCAGTTATGAGACAAGACTGAAGAAACACACAAACATTCTCAAGTGTGCTGACTGTAGTGTTTATACTTGGCTAACAGTCTATATTCAGTTGAGGGCTTTAGTATACATTTAAAAAAAGACAAACACACATTTCAGCTTTTACAAAGCCGGTCTTTATAATCACTTAAAACTTGACAGATTTTTCATACATAATAAAACAAAATGCTTTCTGTCATTCACTTGTTAAAACGTTTCAAAAAAAGAGTCAATAGAAAATCAATTTTAGGCATGACTTACAAAATATATACATAATATATACATATACATACACACACAGAGATATATACATACCCTACACAAACATTGTTATTGCATATACATCTGTGTATTTATGTATTTGTATGTACATGATGTATATATTGCTTCACCCTTGAATGTATTTGATCAGACTGAACTAAAACATAAAAACAAACCAGTCTTTCTCCCTGTCCGCATAAAACCTGCCGGCCACATTCTGGCCACGCTAGGAAGGACAAGAGTGCAAAGCCTTTCTTTTCTTCTTATCACAACTACGAGTAATCACTTATCCTAACCTGAACTTTGACCCCCCCCCCCCATAACATGAATCCTAAAATGAAAACAAGTAGCTGATTTACTTGTTCTCAGCAGTTCTCAACATCACCGTTGTCCTTTCTGACGTGGCCCTCGAGTGGCAACACCAAAAACCTCAAGAACAATAGCGATACACACCACATAGGACACAACAATAACAGAATAATTATGATCTAGGCTAGTTAGTCATCAAATCTATGTTACAGTCGAGAGTTATGGGATGGACCAGGCTGTGACCTGTAGACGTAGCATTAACAACAGTGTAAAGGGGTGGGTTACTAGGTCGGGGAGTAGCTAGGTCGGGGAGTAGCTAGGTCGGGGAGTAGCTAGGTCGGGGAGTAGCTAGGTCGGGGAGTAGCTAGGTCGGGGAGTAGCTAGGTCGGGGAGTAGCTAGGTCGGGGAGTAGCTAGGTCGGGGAGTAGCTAGGTCGGGGAGTAGCTAGGTCGGGGAGTAGCTAGGTCGGGGAGTAGCTAGGTCGGGGAGTAGCTAGGTCGGGGAGTAGCTAGGTCGGGGAGTAGCTAGGTCGGGGAGTAGCTAGGTCGGGGAGTAGCTAGGTCGGGGAGTAGCTAGGTCGGGGAGTAGCTAGGTCGGGGAGTAGCTAGGTCCGGGGAGTAGCTAGGTCGGGGAGTAGCTAGGTCGGGGAGTAGCTAGGTCGGGGAGTAGCTAAACGTTACAAGGCTGGTTTATATATATATATAAAGTGTGATCACTACTATCCATGCTCAGGCTGAGAAGTACAGATTAAACTAGTCATGCGTGATTGAATGGCTGGCTGGCGAGTAGGACAGGGTCAGGTGTAGGGTGTCTGAACTAGAGAGACAGGGCTGTGTGCGTGAGGGCAGGGAGGGTTTGTCCTGTATGTAAATGTGAGGATAGAGTGTCCTGGGGCTACTGTTACAGTGGAGCAGTAGTGCATGCTATGCAGCTCTGAATGTCACTACATCACAGTCATCATGCTTACTAACCCCCTATTCTCCCATCTCTTTCTATATTCTGTTGCTTTTATGTAGCAGTAGCAACCCCTTCTCTCTCCATCACTCTTGCTGCTGTCTGACCCTCACCCCTTGGGCTGGCCTGTTATCCCCTTCCCTCCCTCCATCTCAGTAACTCTGTCCTTTCCAATCTGTCTGACCTCTACCCCTTCTTTCAAGAAGATCCAGTACTTGCTGTTAGCTCCTCTTTCCTCTCCTCCCTTCCCCCCTGTCCTCCAGGCTCATGTCCTTCTAGCCAACCCTCCCTTCTCCCTCCTTTCTACATGGCCTGTGTGTACGCACTACTACCCCACTGGCTGCTGTTATAGTCAGTGGTTGTGCTTCCATAGCTATTGTTGTTGTTGTATCCCTGGTTGCTATTAGCAACACTTCCTGCCCCTTGGCCATCAGAGGCCGCCGCTTCGTCAAAGCTCTTCTCCTCCAATGGCTTGCCAATCCAAGCACCGTAACCATGGCTACCGAGCGCATCAAAGAACTGCTGCTTGGCGACCTGGAAGGACATGGCGGCCATCTTGGCTTGGGCGTAAGACGGGAGAGCCAGCAGGTCCTGGCGCCCGCACTGTTGGCATAACAACCGGAATTGACGGAAGATGTTGGACTTGGAGACCCGCGACACGTCCAGTTTGGGGCTAGAGGGAAGACAAACAGGGTTTAGGAATACACAGAAGCTACTGCGCTGGGATTGAAACATTTTCAACATGTTTTTCATATGAATTAAATGCCACTACTCGATATGGAGTATAAATAGTGATCGCTATTCTACTGAAATGGGGCCCTGTGTAGCCCAGGTTAACCACCTGGTGCTGCTATCTGGATGAGGGTGGATGAGGTCTGAGGGTCTGGTTCTAGTTGTGGTGCGGGGTGCGTACCCGTCCAGTTTGCCCTTGGTCCCATCCAGCACCTCCACAGTGATGTGGTCTGGCTGGCTCCAGTTCACGCTGGACTCCTTGGTCTTCCCTGTGTGACGCGTCGAGTCATACACACTCACCCTGCCCACCTGAAGGGAGACAGAGATGGAGTGATGGAGAAGAGTAAAGGGAGATGAAGAGTGTGTTCAATTACAGGCATTTCACTATACCTGCAATAACAGGTATAATTTGAAATTAGACTAAATAAGTCCTTTCAGATGAATCAACCATTTAAAACAGAGCGGAATGCAATGTTTGTGTCTGCGTTAATGGCTATGCTGGAAGCTTGGAGCGGCTGTTTGAGTACTGTGTGTGTGTGTGTGTGTGTGTGTGTACCTCGGGGTAGTTAAGTGTGTACTGTGCTTATACCTCGGGGAGGTTAAGTGTGTACTGTGCTTATACCTCGGGGCGGTTGAGTGTGTTTCTGTACGTGTACCTCGGGGCGGTTGAGTGTTTCTGTACGTGTGTACCTCGGGGCAGTTGAGTGTGTTTCTGTACGTGTACCTCGGGGCGGTTGAGTGTGTTTCTGTACGTGTGTACCTCGGGGCGGTTGAGTGTTTCTGTACCTGTGTACCTCGGGGCGGTTGAGTGTTTCTGTACCTGTGTACCTCGGGGCGGTTGAGTGTGTTTCTGTACCTGTGTACCTCGGGGCGGTTGAGTGTGTTTCTGTACGTGTGTACCTCGGGGCGGTTGAGTGTTTCTGTACGTGTGTACCTCGGGGCGGTTGAGTGTTTCTGTACCTGTGTACCTCGGGCGGTTGAGTGTTTCTGTACGTGTGTACCTCGGGGCGGTTGAGTGTTTCTGTACGTGTGTACCTCGGGCGGTTGAGTGTTTCTGTACGTGTGTACCTCGGGGCGGTTGAGTGTTTCTGTACGTGTGTACCTCGGGGTGGTTGAGTGTGTAGGGAGCAGGTAGACTCTTGGAGAAGGCTTCGCCGTCTCTGGCCAATCGGCAGCAGACAGCACGTGTCAGGTGGCCATGGCTGTACAGGTAGCCTGGAAGGACAAATAAGAGACAAGGACAGGAAAAACAAAACAGAAGATAGAGAGGAAGGGGTACGAGGGGGGGCAGAGAGTGACAGGGAAAGAAAAAGGGAGAGAAAGAGAATGACAGAAGAGTGTGTGAGTCAGTGTATTTCCATATTAACAAGGCTGATCACATCATAGAGTACTCTGACAAGGAGAGGTGAGTAAAGAGATGGATGTCTGAGGGGGTCAGTCAGGATAGTTAGCTGGTCATGATTCCTACAGTATAAGGACAGAGTCAGCCAGGGACTATCTGGGTGGCTAGTTATACTGTAGGAATCATGACCAGCTAACTATCCACCCAGACAGTCCCTGTCCTTATACTGTAGGAATCATGACCAGCTAACTATCCACCCAGACAGTCCCTGTCCTTATACTGTAGGAATCATGACCAGCTAACTAGCCACCCAGACAGTCCCTGTCCTTATACTGTAGGAATCATGACCAGCTAAGGACAGAGTCAGCCAGGGACTATCTGGGTGGATAGTTAGCTGGTCATGACTCCTACAGTATAAGGACAATGTAGTTTGGGATTGAGATGTTGTCTACTTATGAGTTGAGTTTGTTAAACATGACTGAAGCCAACAGTGACCGTTGACCCCCCCCCTCTCCCTTTACTCCCACACTCAATCTATCCTCCCTCACTCTTTTTCAAATCAAACCTCCCTCAAATGTTTACTGTCCCCTCCCTCATCTCTTCTCTCCTTCCACCAATCTCCCTCTATGTACTATCGTTCCTTCCTCACCCAGGGTGATTGAAGCCAGGTAGATAGGATGGAGGAAGTTGGAGAGCAGGGCTCCCTGCAGACCCAGGACGTTCCAGCGAAGGATCTTGTCGCTACAGCTCATGGTCCTCAGACGCTCGCCGTGCTGGATGCCGTCCCAGGTAGGCACGATTGTCGATGACTCTACCGGGATGGTGCCCTCACCTACACATGGCACAGACACCCTTGAGGCATACTTTTGACTCCAACGACAAAGCCATGCAGTATGAGGAATAGGGTGTATGAGAGAGCCAGTGGTCAAAGTGATGGTTGTACACTAGAATCACACAGTCCATGTGCTCTAGACTGGAACATTCAAATCCGTTGGGATATTTGTCCTTTCTACCAGGTGTGTTTGTGGCAGCAGCAGCAAATGAGGTGTGAATGTTTAGTCAGGCTCTGTTTGGCCTGCAGAGAAGGGAGTTAAGCAACATGGTGGCTCTATGTGCTTGTCCTCAGTAACAGAGGGGGTCCTCATGGAACGGTGCTGCAGATGGCATCTGGCTGTAACTCACCATTCTCCACCTTGGTGCGCAGCTTGCCCTGCTTGGCGTTCTCAAACAGGGGCTGGTGGCCCTGGCCGTCCCCCGCGTCCTCGCTGCACGACTTATCAAACAACGCCCCGTCTCCGCACGGAGCAGTACTGGGGGAGAGGTAGGGCACGAGAGGGGAAGAGGTAGAGCGCGAGAGGGGAAGAGGTAGAGCGCGAGAGAGGAAGAGGTAGAGCGCGAGTGGGGAAAAGGTAGGGGCGCGAGAGAGGTAGGGCGCGAGAGAGGAAGAGGTAGAGCGCGAGAGGGGAAGAGGTAGAGCGCGAGAGGGGTAGAGCACGAGAGGGGAAGAGGTAGGGCACGAGAGGGGAAGAGGTAGGGCACGAGAGGGGAAGAGGTAGAGCGCGAGAGAGGAAGAGGTAGAGCGCGAGTGGGGAAAAGGTAGGGCGCGAGAGAGGTAGGGCGCGAGAGAGGAAGAGGTAGAGCGCGAGAGGGGTAGAGCGCGAGAGGGGTAGAGCGCGAGAGGGGTAGAGCGCGAGAGGGGTAGAGCGCGAGAGAGGTAGGGCGCGAGAGAGGTAGGGCGCGAGAGAGGAAGAGGTAGAGCGCGAGAGAGGAAGAGGTAGAGAGAGGAAGAGGTAGAGCGCGAGAGAGGAAGAGGGTAGAGCGCGAGAGAGGAAGAGGTAGAGAGAGGAAGAGGTAGAGCGCGAGAGGGGTAGAGCGCGAGAGGGGTAGAGCGCGAGAGGGGTAGAGCGCGAGAGGGGTAGAGCGCGAGAGGGGTAGAGCGCGAGAGGGGTAGAGCGCGAGAGGGGTAGAGGAGCGCGAGAGGGGTAGAGCGCGAGAGGGGGTAGAGCGCGAGAGGGGTAGAGCGCGAGAGGGGTAGAGCGCGAGAGGGGTAGAGCGCGAGAGGGGTAGAGCGCGAGAGGGGTAGAGCGCGAGAGGGGTAGAGCGCGAGAGGGGTAGAGCGCGAGAGGGGTAGAGCGCGAGAGGGGTAGAGCGCGAGAGGGGTAGAGCGCGAGAGGGGTAGAGGCGCGAGAGGGGTAGAGCGCGAGAGGGGTAGAGCGCGAGAGGGGTAGAGCGCGAGGGTAGCGAGGGTAGGGCGCGAGAGAGGTAGGGGCTCGAGAGAGGTAGGGCGCGAGAGCGGTAGGGGCGCGAGAGAGGTAGGGCGCGAGAGGGGTAGGGCGCGAGAGAGGTAGGGCGCGAGAGAGGTAGGGCGCGAGAGGGGTAGGGCGCGAGAGAGGTAGGGCGCGAGAGAGGTAGGGCGCGAGAGCGGTAGAGCGAGAGAGGCAGAGGTAGAGCGAAAGAGGCAGAGGCAGAGCGAGAGAGGCAGAGGTAGAGCGAGAGAGGCAGAGGTAGAGCGGGAGAGGTGGAGAGGGAGAGCGAGAGAGGTAGAGCGGGAGAGGGAGAGCGAGAGAGGTAGAGCGGGAGAGGTAGAGCGGGAGAGCGAGAGAGGTTGAGCGGGAGAGGTGGAGAGGGAGAGCGAGAGAGGTTGAGCGGGAGAGGTGGAGAGGGAGAGGTGGAGAGGGAGAGCGGGAGAGGTGGAGAGGGAGAGGTGGAGAGGGAGAGCGAGAGAGGTTGAGCGGGAGAGGTGGAGAGGGAGAGCGAGAGAGGTTGAGCGGGGAGAGTTGGAGAGGGAGAGGTGGAGAGGGAGAGCGGGAGAGGTAGAGCGGGAGAGGTAGAGCGGGAGAGGTAGAGCGGGAGAGCGAGAGAGGTAGAGCGGGAGAGGGAGAGGGAGATATCCAGTGGGGCAAAAAAGTATTTAGTTAGCCACCAACTGTGAAAGTTCTCCCACTTATAAAGATGAGAGAGGCCTGTAATTTTCATCATAGGTACACTTCCACTATGACAGACAAAATGAGGGGGAAAAAAATCCAGAAAATCACATTGTAGGATTTTTTATGAATTTATTTGCAAATTATGGTGGAAAATAAGTATTTGGTCACCTACAAACAAGCAAGATTTCTGGCTCTCACAGACCTGTAACTTCTTCTTTAAAAGGCTCCTCTGTCCTCCACTCGTTACCTGTATTAATGGCACCTGTTTGAACTTGTTATCAGTATAAAGAACACCTGTCCACAACCTCAAACAGTCACACTCCAAACTCCACTATGGCCAAGACCAAAGAGCTGTCAAAGGACACCAGAAACAAAAATTGTAGACCTGCACCAGGCTGGGAAGACTGAATCTGCAATAGGTAAGCAGCTTGGGTTTGAAGAAATCAACTGTGGGAGCAATTATTAGGAAATGGAAGACATACAAGACCACTGATAAACTCCCTCGATCTGGGGCTCCACGCAAGATCTCACCCCATGGGGTCAAAATGATCACAAGAACGGTGAGCAAAAATCCCAGAACCTCACGGGGGGACCCAGTGAATGACCCGCAGAGAGCTGGGACCAAAGTAACAAAGCCTACCATCAGTAACACACTACGCCGCCAGGGACTCAAATCCTGCAGTGCCAGACGTGTCCCCCTGTTTAAACCAGTACATGTCCAGGCCCGTCTGAAGTTTGCTAGAGAGCATTTGGATGATTGGGAGAATGTCATATGGTCAGATGAAACCAAAATATAACTTTTTGGTAAAAACTCAACTCGTCGTGTTTGGAGGACAAAGAATGCTGAGTTGCATCCAAAGAACACCATACCTACTGTGAAGCATGGGGGTGGAAACATCATGCTTTGGGGCTGTTTTTCTGCAAAGGGACCAGGACGACTGATCCGTGTAAAGGAAAGAATCAATGGGGCCATGTATCGTGAGATTTTGAGTGAAAACCTCCTTCCATCAGCAAGGGCATTGAAGATGAAACGTGGCTGGGTCTTTCAGCATGACAATGATCCCAAACACACCGCCCGGGCAACGAGGGAGTGGCTTCGTAAGTAGCATTTCAAGGTCCTGGAGTGGCCTAGCCAGTCTCCAGATCTCAACCCCATAGAAAATCTTTGGAGGGAGTTGAAAGTCTGTGTTGCCCAGCAACAGCCCCAAAACATCACTGCTCTAAAGGAGATCTGCATGGAGGAATGGGCCAAAATACCAGCAACAGTGTGTGAAAACCTTGTGAAGACTTACAGAAAACGTTTGACCTCTTATATACCCTTTGTTGGCAATGACAAAGTATTGAGAAACTTTTGTTATTGACCAAATACTTATTTTCCACCATAATTTGCTAATAAATTCATTAAAAATCCTACAATGTGATTTTTTTTCTCTCGTTTTGTCTGTCATAGTTGAAGTGTACCTATGATGAAAATTACAGGCCTTTCTTGTCTTTTCAAGTGGGAGAACTTGCAGAATTGGTGGCTGACTAAATACTTTTTTGCCCCACTGTATATAGCGCCATTATCTTTTCTACATACTTTATATCTGGTTTTAGTCTTCAGTTTAGACTGACAACGCTTTTCCACCCCAGAAATCATTATCTAAACATGACACTTTTTATTTTACTGTTTTGACATACGTGGCCCGAAAACACTTAAGCGGCCCGCCCAAGACTTTTCTATGCAGAAAAAAAACACTGGCATCTCAAACTCCTAGAACAACATGTGTGTGGGGGTGGGTTGGTGGCCCAGTTGAGTTCCAGGGCACAGAAGGAAAGGGGAGAGAAGACAGTAGGTGGAGAAGAATGAGCCATGGGGGCTCATTCCTCCGTAGGCCCACCTGATATAGAGGTGGAAGGTGGTGTCAGGTTTGATCCGGAGCTTGTTCTCCTCAGCTGGCTCAAATATGCTGTCCTCTGTTCCTTCACAGTGCTTCAGCAACTCAGCATATAGAAACCTGGAGGGGGGAGGTAGAATCCACCTTTGAGTGATTCAGATCAGTGAAAGTGTCCAGGATCCAACACACAAATAAAGGGAGACTGGTGGAGAAACAGAGGATCTGGTAAGTGGCGTTAATACTCTACACTAACCAGATGGACTCCAGTCACATTAACACACATCATAGTCTGTAATGACTTCCCAGCTGACATATGACACCCTGTAGAGGGAGAAAGGGAGGTTTCAGAAAGGCAGGGAGAGTAGCTAGAAAGAAATCAAAACGAAGAGCAAAGGAGGAAGGGGAAAAGACTGGTTATATAAAAGGACAGAATGGAAGACAAATAAGCAGCAGTAACTTCCTACCTGATAAACCCTCTCCTGGAGATGATTTCTGCGTGGCAGTCATTAACGGTGTCCCCTTTAAGACTCAGCTCCTCCCCTTTAACACAGCGATTTCCTGAGGAGAAAAACAAACAAATCTCAAAAGGTTGAGACAAAAATCATTCCAAAAGGCTTGTTATTATTTTCTTGCGCGTACGTACACACACACACACACACACGGCAGGTACCTGTTCCCAGACTGACCACGGTCCCCAGCCCTTCCCCCCTCTTCATGACGATGGTGGCGAGGATCTTCCTTCCCAGAAGACTGTGCTGTATGCGTGTGGTGAGGGCGTTGAAGCGCTGGTGACTCAACATGGCGATCTGGTCATGGATTGTCCCACCACTCAGTGGCAGCTAGAGACAGAAACAATAACAGGTTATGAACGCCCACCAGTCACAGAAGTAGGTTATAGCAGAATCATAGTACTAACAGTGTATTCATAGTATAGCAGGCATTCTTCAACTTTTTCAGCTCCAGACCCAATGAGAACATCACTGTCCTCCCGTGACCCAAAATCATCTACCAGCAACCCAAATGAAGAGGAAATAGTGTGTGATTCTAGGTGCAGTCTCCTCACTCCCGACCCACCTCTAACACACCCAAAGCCCAGTGTGGATCCTGACCCAGAGTTTTAAAAAGTAGTATAGTAAGAGAGGTAAATTGACCTCTGCAGGGGTTAGTTCCCCGGTGCGGGCAGCCTTCTCTGCCTCTCCAATCAGAACCCTCAGAGCTGCATCAGCTGCTTCCTGTTTCCCTTGCTTCTTATTGGAAGCACAGACAGGAGGGAACCAGCGACCCCCTAGTTTAGCCTGGTAGGTAAACCTGAGAGAGAGGGGAGTTAAGCATCCATGTTTGCACATCCGCGTTTTACAATATTGAACCGTTGGCTTTCATAGTGTTTTATATGTCACAATGGACCACCGCAGCTCTGCAGCTGTGGACTCTGAATTACACTTAGAGTGTGTATGTTCGTGTGTGTACTGACTTGGGCTCGTGCGGTGGTCCTGACTGCCCGACCAGTCGTATCTCTGCAGCGAAGCCCCTGGCCCGGGCGTACTCCAGCAGGCCTGACACGGCGTTGTTGTTTAGGTGGCTGATGAGGTCACCAACCCCCGCCTCGTGGGCAGAACGCAGCTCCTCCTCTGTCAGCGGGGGCAGGGATGGGCAAGCGGGCATGAAGCCCCCTTCATCACCAGACAGACACAGGGGAAACTGGGGCTGGAGAGGACGGGGTAAATGGAGAGCGAGAGAGGAGAAGAGAGATAAGGTAGTGAAAAGACAGAGGAGAGGAGGTGGGAAGAGGGAAGAGTGATCTTAGTGTTCGGAGGATCTTTTCTTAGAATTACGGCCTGGAGGCACAATGAGAGAAGTCCACATGCCGGGGTCTTATGACATTCTGTCGGTCCATAGCTAAACAGCTAGCTAGCTTGACAAGCCTAAATCCTAAATAGATGGGGTAGTGTTTATTTCAGGGAACCATCCATTTAGTTGAAACATCTTTCAGTCCCATGTTTGTCTCCTTTACTCACCTTGTTGAGCTGCAGTCTCCCGTCGGCCATTAACTCCTTGACTGCCTCCTCTGCAGCCAGCTGCCTGGCAGCCTTCTTACTGGGGGCTGAGCTCTCAGCACACAGGCTTTCCCCGATCTTCACCCTGAACATGAACCTGAGGAGAGAGCAGAGACTAACTTATACATCCTAATCATACATTGGTGAGAGAGGTAAGAGGACATTCCTCTCTAACCACATGGAGGCATCAGAGTAGAGCTGTGAATCTCCTTCACAGAGACTACAGCACTCAGGAAGAGGGGAAGAGGGACAAAGATGGTCACACTTCCCAGTATCAGATTACTGCGGGACAGTACAGTAGGTGCCTAGGGGAAGGTTATATGCAGAGAGAGACAGAGGTGCTGTTGTATCATCCAGTCAGCAGACTGCTGCAGTATGAAAGTCATACAGGACACAAATAACCGCTCCAGTGGGAGAGAGAGAAAGAGAGGTGAGGGCAGGCCCACCTTTCCTAATGATTCATTTATGTATAGAAGAGAGAACCAGGGAGAGAAAAATGAGAAGCAGGGTTGGGCTCAATTCTAATTGAAGTCACTCAATTCAGGAAGTGATTTGAATTTAAATTCAAAAATGGAAAACTTGAAATAAATAGCTTCTCCTTTTCAGTTGATTGAGAAATCATTGAAAATGGATGCTATTTTTTCAATGATTGAATTGGAATGTCAGTTTATTTCCTAAATTGACTGACTTCATTTGGAATTGACCCCATCCCTGATGAGGATGTAGACAGATGGATACCGTGGGTCGTGAGGTGGGCCCTCCTGTCCAGTGTTGATGAACTCGATGGGGTTTCCAGTGCGCTGACTGTACTCCATTAGCATGGACACTGGGTTCTTACCCCCCGGCAGGGAACGGGACAGGGCCTGGGGCGGACCCTCCACCACCTCCTGACAGAGAGGGAGCGAGACAGCGAGGGAGGGAGAGAGCAGAGAGTTAGAAAAGGATTGGGGGAAAAAAAGAGACATAAATCTTTGGCCTTTACAACACAATCAACCACAACAGAGCACATTGATTATTACTAACCTCCACACACACACGAACACACTTCAGACTTACAGGGACGTCAGAGGTGGGGTCCATGGCCTGGTCCACCCCTGCAGTGAGCCCCTCCTCAGCCCCTCCCCCCTCTATCTCACGCAGCAGAATCCTCAGGGTTGCTGCAGCAGCATCTTTCTTAGCCACCTTTTTATTAGATGCCTCAGCAACAGGAAACAACCTGCCGTCCAGCATGACCTGCATACGGAATCTGAGAGGGAGAAAAATACAAGGGAGTGAGAGGTAGTGAGAAAGAGCAGGGGCAACACTTTTTTTTATATTTCTTTGTCACACTTTCTCTTGCAATTTTGTTTTAATGAATTTGCTAATTTAATCAGCTGGTTCTCTCTTAGACATACCAGCAACAGCCAACCATGATTGGTTGGGAACATTATGACATCACTGACCTGGGGTCATGTGAGGGCCCTGATTGGTCGAGGAGCAAGAACTCGCAATTGTGTCCCTGGTACTGGGCAAACTCCATCAGGCCGCTGACGGGGTTCTTGGCCCTCACCTCCTGGAGTTTGGCACGGAGGTTCTGAGGTGGGGGCGCTGCCAAGGAGACTGCTACTGTCCCCCCTCCATCCCGGCTGATGGCGTTGAGGAATTCGGGGATATCGTCGGTCGCCCACTGCCCTCCGTTCGACTCGTCCTCCTGATAGAGGGATGAAGAGGAGGAAGTAGGTGAGGAAAGAAAGAAGTGAAGCAGAAGTTGGGGGGGGGGGGGGGGGGGGGGGGAAATCGGTGTCAGGCGGTTAAGGGCTCCAGACCTGGCATTCTCAGCTCAGAATCTACAGAGCTATGTTCACCCCTCAATGTTCCAACCAACATTATGTTACAAGGGTAACTGCCGAACTCCTCCTCCCCTTCCAACTCTTCGTAGGAGACGGGCTCCAAGTGAGCGAGGGGGTCTCCCAAATTCAGGAAGACGTCAATGAATTCCCCAACCGAACTCCCCCCACCACCCCCCCTCACTGTGTGAGAGTGTCCACCTACCGCCTCAGCGTTGGCCTCTAGACACTCCAATCCAGGTGGCACTGCCTGGAATCCGGACCCCATTCCTTCGACCTTTGCAGGGGCGCTGCGCTCCGCCTTGAGGCTCCTCTCCATCCTCTCCCTGCGATGGACAGATAGCTCCCAGATGTGAGGAGTCACCTCTGCGTTGCGGCTCACGTCGCCCTGCTTCTCCATGGCGTATAGGGTGGGGTTGACCTGCTTGGCGCCCCTCAGGCCCAGGTTCTTGGAGATCACCAGGGCTGTGGCCTCCCCTGCCTCCAGCAGATACTGCAGGATCAACTCCTTCTGATTACTGCCGCAGTCCGCCATGTCGCTCTCGTCAAGGTCTAGGTCAAGCTCTTCGTTACTGCTGCTGTTGATACTGGGTTGTTGGGTTTGGGACTGGGAATGTTGCCGATATGACTCAGATGGTTCTGAGGAAGAGGAGTGTGAATCAGATTCTACGTAGTAATCTTCTTCTTTGTCGCCCTCAGGACCCTGCGCTTCAATTTGCTGGATCTCAGCCTCAATGACAACGTCCTCCTCCTTCACAGACAGGAAGTGAGAGCAATCTTCTTCTGAAGGCCTTTCCTGTGACTCCACAGAACGTTCCCTCGGTTGGGAACGTGGGCTTTCCGGATCAGAATCTCTACTTTCCGGTTCTTCCTGTGGTTCTACGTAGGCAGTCCACTCTGGAGGACTTTCACCGTGTTTTGAAGCTTTCTTATCACGCTCGAGACCGTAAAGGGCCTGGTTGATAAACTTTTTGGGCAACCGCAGCGTTTTCGCCAAACACTTTGCTTGTAGCTTTTCACCGGGGATCAAATCTGCTAAGGCTTGCAAAACTTGCTCTCGGATGTCAGGTGGCTGAAATGTAGGGACACTCTTGTTGTTTGAATTATTACTACTACCAACAGAAGCTTTGTCAAAGTTGTCGCCTCGGTCAACTCTTCCTCTGTAGGACCTCTCTCTGTCTAAGGATAAACTTTGAAAGCCTTCTGAGAAAGACGGCCTGTCAGCACAGTCTGCATGAAGGCTCCACTGTCTGTTGAAGCCTTGCTTTTGGGTTGAAGTCTGCTTCTGGTTCCAGAATCTAGGGCCGGTTGGTCCTCTAGGGGGTCCCTGACTGGGCGGGTACCCGAAGTCCCTACCGTTCCCTCTGCCTCGCTCGCTGCTGTATCCCCCTCTCCCCCTAGAGCTGTTTTGGGAGTATCTGCTGTACCCTGCCTGGGTCTGGTTCGATTCGTTATAGAGACCGTTCGGTCCCCCTCGACCCAAGCTCTGCGCCCCTCCTCTGGGGCTCACCCTAAACTGGGGAGCCTCAGTGTTCTGTCCCCTCAGGAAGTGGACCTGCTGCTGCCTGAAGGAGTTAGGACCACTGGGACAAGAGCTCTGCTGATTCAGGGCTGGGCTGTGACCGGGTGGGGGAGGGACAGAGGGGTAGAGAGGCTGAGAGTGGGCACTGGGTGGTACTAGAGGGGGAACTGGGCTCAGGTATGAATGGACGTTTGGGTGTGGGGCCTGTTGCGGGGGGGCTCTGGGGTGAAATCCCAGGGGTCCAGCTCTGTAGTATTGTTGCTTAGCCTGCAGTTGGGGGAGAGGGGGTCGGTGGTAATGCTCTATGGGGGGCCCTCCTCGTCCTCTGCTCATAGCGCAGGGGGCAGGTTGAGGGGGGACCAGGGCCGCCTGTTACGCAGCAGATAGGAGGATGTGTCTCTGTGTTGGATACTGATGCAACAACACAGTCTGGCAGAACAGCCGGGTGGGCGATGATCGCAAAGTGGCAGTCAGCACCTGAGAGAGAGGACGAGATGGGTGTGAGCGAAAGCAAAAGTGACTGAGTGGGTGAGGAAAAGGGCCATGAAATTAAAAATAAAGAGCCAAATATAAAGCAATATGATGAAGAAACTAGGGACATAAGACTGGTCAAAATCTAGTGGAAAATCCTGATGGAAATGGAAAAAGGGCAGGAGAGAAACACAGTGTAGATCAAAGGGCTTATGACAAATAACATATATATATATTACACACAGTCTCACTGTACTCCATCCTGTCTCCAATACAGCCCCAGTGTCACATGCTGTTGGACCCAATTGGCCACAACGAGATCCATGTATAAAAAGGTCAGAAATGTATAATTCATGGTTGTGACTTCAGTGTTTTATTTATGGTTTAACGGATGATTTGCAGCTTCACATAGGACGTGAGTGAGGCAGAAGGAAATAAAAGATTCAAGGTGGTCAGTGAAGGACAGGAGTTGCTGCACTAACTTTTGACAGACTAGGCTAAACGACCACAGGAAGACACTCAACCCTGCTCCTCAGATTTCAGCCCTGCCAGGCATGGTGCTAGCCAACATAAACTTCTGTCATGCTGCTCCTGAAACGATTGCTATGAATGCCACCATATTATTATTAATAATAATAATAATATAACCACGAGCAGGATCGAGTTATTTCACGGCAATGTTAACGGACAGCAGCAGCAGCACTGGGTCAGGTGACCCAGGTCAAAGCGGGATCTGGCTGACCCTAATGCAAGCCGGCAACAGACGGCCAAAATAACAACCCAGTACGGCTCAACTTCAGTTGCCTCTGCTACTTCCCTAGGTAATATGAATATTCAGAGCTGCACATTAAATATTAGGACGTCTTTGGCCTATGGACCAGACATTGTTTGGCCTCGTTTTCGGTATGTTCCCGTTCCTGGATTATTGATGAGTCATTTCTATTGGGGTATACGCCCTGGTCAACGTGTTATAAATCAAGTTCATAATTAGTGGGTTGCATAAACGATTCGATGACAGTAGAAAGACATTAACTAATTCAATGAACGTACCTGAAAGTTCGCGGGATAAAATACAGATTTACTACCTCACCACCTGGCCTGAAGGCAGCAGGAAGGAGAGTAGGTTTCAGTCACTTTTGAATGGCAGAGAGATCTTGAGGTCCGCGGGCGCGCTGCCGGGGTCAGAAGATGACTACACTTCAAACAGTCTAGATATAAACAGTTACGTTCTATCAAAATACTAAACTAATTCAACCACTTGGCTATATTTCTCAAAATTCTATGTATTTTACCATCCCCCCAAAAAACGTTTGTGTTGTATTTTTTTACATACCGCACGAGCGCTTCTCAATTTCAAAGAGACATCTCGTACCCCTACCATTCAAGATACTTATACCAGACGTTACAATGTGAAATGATGGATAGGCCTATTAAAAACGCATATAAAGTCTGTATTTACAGTTTCTTAACACGAGAAACAGCACAAAAGGGCAGAATAGTTTCGTTTTCCTTTCTCTAGACACGTCGTGTAGCCAGTCTGGGTGAGTCACGTGATGCAATAGTTCCTATGATAGGTTTTAATGGCTAGAGTAATGACTGGTGCAAACTCAAGGTACCAAGGCCTAGGCTGTTTGAATACTTGGATGGACATCAAATGTATTTCTCTCACAACATGTGGATATTATAATACAATTTTGTCAAATAATAATAAAAAAAGAATCGGTCCCTGTCATGTGAATGAAAACGTGCCGTAGTGGTATGTCAAACAGGCTGTATTTCTTGTTAGAGGATACAGTATATTGATTGAAATGCGAAGGCAATCGTTTTTTCTATGTATTATCCAGTAAGCCAATATTTATTATACAATGCATCCCCTCTAGGCACAGACAATTACATGACATTTTTAGAAAATATCAATCTGGACAAGAAAATCTTCAGAAATTACGTCTATATATGAATAGGCTAACTCCAAAACATTCAAACCCCCCTCCCTATTTTTTTTAAAATATGATCATTCAAAATGGCCTCTTAGTTGTCATGTCTCACAGCTGCTGTTGCGTGGAACTATTGTTGTGACAAAAACACCAGAACAGTTTAATTGAGCACGCAGCAGCTGCCGAATATAGCTAGTGGCCACTGTACCCAGATATTGGTGCTTTCAAGACAACTGGGAACTCGGGGTTAAAATAACGAGGTCAAAGCATGACGTCAGTAATCTTGAGGTCGGAGCTCTAGAAAGATGCACGTGTTTCCGACTTGGATGAACGTTCAAAACAATGATTTTCCCAGGCGGGAGTTCCCAGTTCTCTGAACGCACTGAGGTATGAGATTTCAGAGTTTCCAGTTGTTTTGAACGCAGCATCAAACCCAATTCCATCACGCAGGGATACGCATGCATACAATTGGGCACTCAAACACCGCCACGCGAGAGCATCTCTGGCGCGGTTGAAAAAGAAACAAAACCTAACTAATAATCACTGCTGCCATCAGTTTGAGTGTGGAATTAAGGATGCCACTGAATAACCATCCCATGTTTAATTTTGCCATGGGATGGTTCTGATGCACACCATTTTCAATCCCCCCCAGTCAAAGTGAACCCCGCACAACTAGTTAGCTAGGTGGACAAGAGGAGGATCAACTATCAGTGTGCAATTTCATCCCGCCTCCGACCCCCAACGCTGTATGTCGCTGGATGAACATAGGATCCAATTGGTCATTTTAGTAGTTTTTCAGTAAATCTCCCTTAATCCTCAATTCCCTTTTTTACAGGCGTTTATCCCTTGACTGAAGTCCTCCATGAATTTAACCTGAAATTAGCTACGAGTTAGGCAAGCGATCTTGGTTTTAACTGACACTACACGTTGAATACCCTGGTAAATATTTTATTTCTCTCAGCAACCTGCTAGCAGAGATGGACTCATCTGCCATCGTTGTCGTATGGACTGCGCACGCATGTTCCGAACAAGATATTGCGCAGATGGATGCTCCAAGCGGGTTCACTAGCTAGGTAACGTAGAACCGCGGTTGTGCATCGCAAATTACATGCACAACTGTCGATTTGTTCCAGAAACACTTTCCCAATGAACTCCCAAGTGTAAACAACTATGCAACGCGCAGTGAAAATAATGATAATTATGCATAGCGCGGATTGACTAGCTAGCTATATAGCTTGCCAGCTAACGTTAGCGTTGATTGAGCATCACTGCGGCACAAGCATGCAAACAACCATAGTCGCATTTGAAAGCTATTCAGTTAGCGCGAAACCAAATATAGATCTCAATTGAACTAACACGAAAGGTAAAAAATAGAGTTAAAAATGTAATTCATTTACCTGGGTTTTCGATTGAAGCTTTGTATCAGTCCGAGTTCCTGCTCGCTAGCGACAGTGTCGACAAAGAAACAAGGGGGTTAGGGGGGCGCATATGACATCACTAATTTGCGACAGTTTACCTGGCGCATTTGGAGTGACGCCGCCCGTTTTACTGCAGAGTGCGGTCCCCCCAAAACAGAACATCACACAAGGTGGAATATCTTTGCTGCGGCAGGTCGATTGGACTCATTTAGGCAGGTGAATAGGACATGTAGAGAATAGCAGTACCTCCAAGCCACTGCTATTGCATTCCCTTGTTTAGGATTGGGACTGGATTAATCAGATCTCAAAAAAATAATCAAATGTAATATATGTATGCTACAAAACCTTCCACAAATCTATTTGCCACAAACCCGGCCAAGAACCCTGCAAAGACCTAGTACATCTTATCGGGATTTACTTTCTATAAGAAACCTTGAGAGGAACCAGACTCAAGACCCAAAGCATGGCTGGCTGGATAGAGGTGAGAGAAGGCAGTAGGGAAAAAAGGCCCCATATATTGCAGGGGGAATCCAACAAAATACAAACATGAGGCCTGTATCTTGTTAATGAACTATTTACAGCATGATTCACAGAGGCAGTGGGAACAGATCAGCACATCACGTTACAGCAGCACAGCCTACTGCAGCACCTGGACGCTCACCAACCCATAGAGCTATAGGCTGCTATACTATCCACCAATCAATGGACCCGACTGGATCCATGTTCAAACTGTTTCCTGCAAAATTGCACTTATTACATCCCCCAGTAGGTGTCAGCACCACTCCATTGTGTCCTCTGTCCTGCTCTGCCCTGCTCAAAGTCACAGCGGATCAACCTGAAATACATCACTGTAATGTCCAGTCGGCTACAGTCAGTGCATCATATTATCATTATCATCTGCTATCTGAGCAGCTAACCGATCGATGCAGCTGTACTTAGTCCATCGGTAAATAGCCCACCCAATTTGCCTACCTCATCCCCTCATACTGTTTATATTTATTTACTTTTCTGCTCTTTTGCACACCAGTATCTCTGCCTGCACATGACCATCTGATCATTTATCACTCCAGTGTTAATCTGTTAAATTGTAATTATTCGCCTACCTTTCTCATGCCTTGTATATAGACTCTTTTCTTTCTACTGTGTTATTGACTTGTTTATTGTTTACTCCATGTGTAACTCTGTGTTGCTGTCTGTTCACACTGCTATGCTTTATCTTGGCCAGGTCGCAGTTGTAAATGAGAACTTGTTCTCAACTAGCCTACCTGGTTAAATAAAGGTGAAATTAAAATAACATTAAAATAAGTATTTCAGTCAAGTATAGAGACAAATGGCCATTTTCAAACAAACCCAAACTCTACCCCTGGACACATGCCAACTGGGGGTTTGGTAATGGAAAATCCAGTTGTTCTTTGGTGCTTGTTCATGATATAACTACTGTATATATGCATGTGTTTTGTGATACTGGTTGAGTTATATATTAACAAACTGAGTCTCTAGCAGGTGTGTTGGGGTGTATAATGAGATTCTAAAGTAGAAGCTATGGTACAGTATACTGCTAATGTTCAAAGTGTCACTTCCTTACTGTAATTAGAAGTTATTTTTACCCCTTTTTCGTGGTATCCAATTGGTAGTTACAATCTTGTCCCATCGCTGCAACTCCCGAATGGACTCGGGAGAGGCGAAGGTCGAGTCATGTGTCCTCTGAAACACAACCCAAGCAGCTGCTCTGCTTCTTGACACAATGCCCGCTTAACCCGGAAGCCAGCCGCACAAATGTGTGGGAAGAAACACCATACACCTGGCAACCGTGTCAGCGTGCATTGCGCCCACCCGCCACAGGAGTCGCTAGAGCGCGATAGGACAAGAGCATCCCTGCAGGACAGACCCTCCCCTAACCCGTACGATGCTGGGCCAATTGTGCGCCGCCCCATGTGCCTCCCGGTCGCGTCCAGCTTCATCAGAGCAGTGTTCAATACTGCTGCCTTTGTTTTTTAGCCTCCACACTTCATTGCTCCCCTTCTCAATGGAAACTGAAGATGAGGAGAAATAGGGGAGGAGAGAGAGAGGGATAGAGACAGAGAAAGTGAGATGAGGAGAAATAGGGGAAGGAGAGAGAGAGGGATAGAGACAGAGAAAGTGAGATGAGGAGAAATAGGGGAAGGAGAGAGAGAGGGATAGAGACAGAGAAAGTGAGATGAGGAGAAATAGGGGAAGGAGAGAGAGAGGGATAGAGACAGAGAAAGTGAGATGAGGAGAAATAGGGGAAGGAGAGAGAGAGGGATAGAGACAGAGAAAGTGAGATGAGGAGAAATAGGGGAAGGAGAGAGAGGGATAGAGACAGAGAAAGTGAGATGAGGAGAAATAGGGGAAGGAGAGAGAGAGGGATAGAGACAGAGAAAGTGAGATGAGGAGAAATAGGGGAAGGAGAGAGAGAGGGATAGAGACAGAGAAAGTGAGATGAGGAGAAATAGGGGAAGGAGAGAGAGAGGGATAGAGACAGAAAGTGAGATGAGGAGAAATAGGGGAAGGAGATAGAGAGGGATAGAGACAGAGAAAGTGAGATGAGGAGAAATAGGGGAAGGAGAGAGAGAGGGATAGAGACAGAGAAAGTGAGATGGGTAGTGTATTGGGAATGGGCAATTCCATAGCAACGGGCTCTGATTTTGTCACTTAAAATGTATGCCAAACAAATAAAATGTTTTCAAAGTTGAACCATCTATATGCATAAGGACCACTTTTAACAATTTACACTGAACATTTTACAAAAACACATTTACTGGAAGAACTGTGCAGATGCAAAGTTTGGTAACAGAATTTAGGTAAATCTATTTTTTTATGTGACCACGTTTTCCAAAACCTTTTAATTATTTGCTCCGAATTAAGATTCAAAGATGTCTGCAGATAAAATGGGGTGTCAGCTATGACATGGCACCTTCAGTTTGAAAACGTCTATTTGGGTTATTAAACAACAGTAAGTGAAGTGGATGTACACATAGTAACAGAATTGCAGTAACAGCATTTAGTCTTGGGTCTCTGATCTGAACTACACAGAAAGAAAGAAACCAAATCAAATTGTATTTGTCACATGCACCGAATACAACTGCCTTGAAATGCTTGCTTATGAGCCCTTCCCAACAATACTGAGTAAAAAAACAAAAAAAAATTTAAACTCAAGGGGAATAAAATACACAAGAATGAAGTTATATACAGGGAGTACCAGATCAATGTGCAGGGGTACGAGGTATTAGATGTAGATACATTTACTGTATGGAAATAAAGGCAGGGTAAAGTGACATCACAATATACAGTATAATAACAAGAGTAATAATTATGGATATGAATGCCATTCTCTTCATGGTGATGTATCCTAAATAGGTACACAAAGATAGAAATATGTAATATCCTCCTTTGCATATTTGGTTATTATTTTACACACCAGATATTATTTTAATGAGCTCCGCCACCAAACAAGACCAAATTTGGTTGTCTGAACCGGACCAAATCTGAACCAATCATAGATTTCTATGTTTCTGTCACACCCTGACCATAGTTTGCTTTGTATGTTTCTATGTTTTGGTTGGTCAGGGTGTGATCTGAGTGGGCATTCTATGTTGGATGTCTTGTTTGTCTATTTCTATGTCTGGCCTGATATGGTTCTCAATCAGAGGCAGGTGTTAGTCATTGTCTCTGATTGGGAACCATATTTAGGTAGCCTGGGTTTCACTGTGTGTTTGTGGGTGATTGTTCCTGTCTCTGTGTTTTGCACCAGATAGGGCTGTTTTGGGTTTTCCACGTTTATTGTTTTTGTTAGTTTATTCATGTATAGTGTCTTTATTAAAAAACATGAATAACCACCACGCTGCGTTTTGGTCCGCCTCTACTTCACCTAAGGAAAACCCTTACAGTTTCACAAGTTTGGACATAAAAAGCACAGTAGAGCTCAGGGCCCTTAACTGCCATTTGTTTCATATTCCTCGAAAAGGTTATTGGAAATGTTCTTGTGCAATTTCTTATGTTTCTCCTTTAGAAAACATTTAAGAAGAAATTAGATTCTTGAAAATAAAGTTATTGGATTTGTTCTTAATTCCAAGATCGCTAAACCCTTGTCTTAAACCCTCCCTCTCTATTCCACTCTACCCTGCCTCCCTCCCTCTCTATTCCACTCTACCCTGCCTCCCTCCCTCTCTATTCCACTCTACCCTGCCTCTCTCCCTCTCTATTCCACTCTACCCTGCCTCCCTCCCTCTCTATTCCACTCTACCCTGCCTCCCTCCGTCTCTATTCCACTCTACCCTGCCTCTCTCCCTCTCTATTCCACTCTACCCTGCCTCCCTCCCTCTCTATTCCACTCTACCCTGCCTCCCTCCCTCTCTATTCCACTCTACACTGCCTCCCTCCCTCTCTATTCCACTCTACCCTGCCTCTCTCCCTCTCTATTCCACTCTACCCTGCCTCCCTCCCTCTCTATTCCACTCTACCCTGCCTCCCTCCCTCTCTATTCCACTCTACCCTGCCTCTCTCCCTCTCTATTCCACTCTACCCTGCCTCTCTCTCTCTCTATTCCACTCTACCCTGCCTCTCTCTCTCTCTATTCCACTCTACCCTCCCTCTCTCTCTCTCTATTCCACTCTACCCTCCCTCTCTCCCTCTCTATTCCACTCTACCCTCCCTCTCTCCCTCTCTATTCCACTCTACCCTCCCTCTCTCTATTCCACTCTACCCTGCCTCCCTCTCTCTCTATTCCACTCTACCCTCCCTCTCTCCCTCTCTATTCCACTCTACCCTGCCTCCCTCCCTCTCTATTCCACTCTACCCTGCCTCCCTCCCTCTCTATTCCACTCTACCCTGCCTCTCTCTCTCTTCTCTGTTGTTTCCCATCTCTTTCTCTGCTCTCTATGTTCAGTGGTGCAACATGAGGCAGTCTGTGGCTATCTGTCTGTTTGGACTCTCAGCTCTGCTCCACGGTGAGTGACTTTCATGTTTTCTCTGTGTGTGTGTGTGAGTGTGTTGTGTATGTGCTTCTATGTGTACGTACACTATGTGCAAGTCCATTGATATATGAGAACTCAACCGCACAGTTCCAGCTGCATAGCAGAGAGAGAAGAGAGGAGAGGGAAATGAACAGAGAGGGAGGAGAGAAGAGGAGCAGGAATAAAGAGAGACAAGGGAGAGGAATGATCACAGAGCTTACAGGTTAGAATGTTGTTCATCACAGTTGTAAAATCCAACTCTCCTGTCTGTTTTAATCCATCATTGGTTGATGTGTTCCTCTCTGCACCAGCAGCAGTATCTTAGATGGCTAACATCTTGTGACTGCATATTGATATGGTACCATCTTGTGACTGCATATTGATATGGTACCATCTTGTGACTGCATATTGATATGGTACCATCTTATGACTGTATATTGATATGGTACCATCTTGTGACTGCATATTGATATGGTACCATCTTGTGACTGCATATTGATATGGTACCATCTTGTGACTCCATATTGATATGGTACCATCTTGTGACTGCATATTGATATGGTACCATCTTGTGACTGCATATTGATATGGTACCATCTTGTGACTGCATATTGATATGGTACCATCTTGTGACTGCATATTGATATGGTACCATCTTGTGACTGCATATTGATATGGTACCATCTTATTACTGTATATTGATATGGTACCATCTTGTGACTGTATATTGATATGGTACCATCTTGTGACTGCATATTGATATGGTACCATCTTGTGACTCCATATTGATATGGTACCATCTTATGACTGTATATTGATATGGTACCATCTTGTGACTGTATATTGATATGGTACCATCTTATGACTGTATATTGATATGGTACCATCTTGTGACTGCATATTGATATGGTACCACCTGGAATGCTCTTTCTGTGGGGTGATATTCACCAGAGTAATACAATGCAATACATTGCAATAAAACACAACAAATGAATCTCCACAAAGGCCGTTTACAAGCTTTGTGGTACATAATAGCATATTACATACAAACACAACATGCTGTTATAAAGACTGTACTCGATTCTATGTGGGTCTACATTACATTCACTAGTTCTATATATTTATATATTTCTTAATTCCTTTCTTTTACTTTTAGATTTGTGTGTATTGTTGTGAATTGTTAGATACTACTGCAATACACCTGCAATAACATCTGCTAAATATGTGTATGTGACTAATAACATTTGATTTGATTAGATGTTTAGTTAGACATTGCTTCCGAATTTCATCAACTGCACAGATACATTAAGTCTGATACAGTTGTGAAACAGGAATGAGTGAAATCAGTCCACGATGGAGCTGCTAGAAGGGTGGAGGGTTTTAGTGTTTAAGGCGTCACTATTTCCAGTGTGGAATAGATCAGATGTTTTAACGGCCACAGAGAGACTAGTCAATCCCCTTAAAGGTAGAGTCAGCGGAATGACGTTGCACGAGCAGTACCGCATATATTACGATGAGCAAGATGCAAGACTTTGCTCTCACACAGTCACACACAGTATCTGCTTTTGTGCACAGGTTCGCTTCACGCTATTACAACATGGTAGCCACTGGACCAAAAGAGGGGTTTAACCTCACTCTCCAACATTCTTGGTTGTTGCAGAAATTGACCCACTATGCTGTTTACTTTGTTCAGCTATGTCATATTGCTGACTCTACCTTTAACAATTAATGGGCCTGTCTGGAGACTATCTCCCTCTCTTCACTCTCTCTCCTCTTGATTCTCCTCTTTCTCCCTCTCTTCAGTCTCTCTCCTCTTGATTCTCCTCTTTCACCCTCTCTTCACTCTCTCTTCTTGATTCTCCTCATTCTTCTTCGCTCGCCTCATTTTTCTCCCCCTCTTCGCTCTCTCCTCTTGATTCTCCTCTTTCTCCCTCTCTTCACTCTCTCCTCTTGATTCTCCTCTTTCTCCCTCTCTTCACTTTCTCTTCTTGATTCTCCTCATTCTTCTTCTCTCGCCTCATTTTTCTCCCTCTCTTCACTCTCTCCTCTTGATTCTCCTCTTTCTCCCTCTCTTCACTCTCTCCTCTTGATTCTCCTCTTTCTCCCTCTCTTCACTCTCTCCTCTTGATTCTCCTCTTTCTCCCTCTCTTCACTCTCTCCTCTTTCTCCCTCTCTTCACTCTCTCTTCTTGATTCTCCTCTTCCAGTCATTTATAAATCTCTGTACTCGTTTTCAAAGCAGCTTTGTTTAAAACGATTTGAAACCGTTCCATTCAGATGATTTCTTCTTTTTTTGGTGTCTTTCTTCTCATTATGTTTTTATTATTCTCACTCCCTTCTGGATTCATATTTTCTTCTCCTACAGCTCATCTCTTCCCCGTTTTAGATATTCTTCATCTCTATCTGTGCAATTATATCACTTTCGTTCTACACCTTCTTCTATATATTTCTCTCTCTCATTTTTCCAGGGGTGCAACTTTCATTGGGGACAGAGGGGTAATGATACCCCCACATTCTGAAAATGCATTTTTGTTCCCCCCAGTTTTATCATTGCACTGTGATACGAAAAACAGCTTCTGTGTGCTTTAGGACTATGCGGACACCTTAGAGCAGTTGGATAGGCTGTTTGGAGGTTTAAGCCAGCTGGATTTAGGACCACGTGGACACCACAGAGCAGGCGGACAGGCTGTGTAAAGGCCCAGCTTCTGAAAGGCTGGCTGGACCAGCACTGGAACGTTGAACAGAGGCAGATGCTGTCAGTCCATATGTGTTGCGCTCTCCGAGTTGAAAAAGCAAGCAGATCAGAAACTGGCTACTCTTTACTCTTGACTGATGTACAATTGAAGTCGGAAGTTTACATACATGTTAGCCAACTACATTTAAACTCAGTTTTTCACAATTCCTGACATTTAATCCTCGTAAAAAATTCCCTGTCTTAGGTCAGGATCACCACTTTATTTTGCCAGCCCCGTGCTTCACAGTTTAGATGGTGTTCTTCGGGTTGCAAGCCTCCACCTTTTTCCTCCAAACATAACGATGGTCATTATGGCCCAAAAAATATATTTTTGTTTCATCAGACCAGAAGACAATTCTCCAAAAAGTATGATCTTTGTCCCCATGTGTAGTTGCAAACCGTAGTCTGGCTTTTTTATGGCGGTTTTGGAGCAGTGGCTTCTTCCTTGCTGAGCGGCCTTTCAGGTTATGCTGATATAGGACTCGTTTTACTGTGTATATAGATACTTTTGTACCTGTTTCCTCCAACATCTTCACAAAGTCCTTTGCTGTTGTTTTGGGATTGATTTGCACTTTTCGCACCAAAGTGCGTTCATCTCTAGGAGACAGAACGTGTCTTCTTCCTGAGCGGTATGACGGCTGCGTGGTCCCAAGGGGTTAATACTTGCGTACTATTGTTTGTACAGATGAACGTGGTACATTCAGGCATTTGGAAATTTGAATCCACAGGTATACCTCCAATTGACTCAAATTATGTCAATTAGCCAATCAGAAGCTTCTAAAGCCATGACATAATTTTCTGTAATTTTCCAAGCTGTTTAAAGGCACAGTCAACTGTCATGTTCTGACCTTAGTTCCTTTGTTTTGTCTTTGTTTTAGTATGGTCAGGGCGTGAGTTGGGGTGGGCGGTCTATGTTTGTTTTTCTATGTTGTATTGGCCTTGTATGGTTCTCAATCAGAGGCAGGTGTCCTTAGTTGTCATACTCAGATAGCCTTTTCCCACCAGTGTTTGGTGGGTGATTGCTTTCTGTGTCTGTGTTCCACACAGAACTGTTTCGGTTTTCATTTCTGTCTTTCTATTTGTTATTTTGTATTTTCGTGTTCAGTGATTTTGTTGAACCCGGCTCAGCGCATCTGGTCTCCAGTGCGTCTCCTCGGGCCGGGGTACATGGCATCAGCCTTACGCATGGTGTCCCCGGTTCGCCAGCACAGACCAGTGCGGGCTATTCCACCTCGCCGCACTGGCCTGGCTACGGGGAGCATTCAACCAGGTATGGTTGGGCATGCTCGGTGCTCGAGAGCTCCAGTGCGCCTCCACGGTCCGGTCTATCCTGTGCCGCCTCCACACACCAGCCCTCCGGTGGCAGCCCCCCACACCAGGCTGTCTCTCCGTCTCCTTCCTACAGGTGCTCCCGCCTGTCCACTGCTGCCAGAGTCTTCCTCCTGCCCAGCGCTGTCAGAGTCTCCCGTCTGTCCTGAGCTGCCATAGTCTCCCGTCTGTCCTGAGCTGCCAGAGTCTCCCGTCTGTCCTGAGCTGCCAGAGTCTCCCGTCTGTCCTGAGCTGCCAGAGTCTCCCGTCTGTCCTGAGCTGCCAGAGTCTCCCGTCTGTCCTGAGCTGCCAGATTCCCCCGTCTGTCCTGAGCTGCCAGAGTCGCCAGTCAGCCAGGAGCTGCCAGAGCCGTCAGTCAGCCAGGAGCTGCCAGAGCCGTCAGTCAGCCAGGAGCTGCCAGAGCCGCCAGTCAGCCAGGAGCTGCCAGACCTGCCAGTCAGCCAGGAGCTGCCAGAGCCGTCAGTCAGCCAGGAGCTGCCAGAGCCATCAGTCAGCCAGGAGCTGCCAGAGCCGTCAGTCAGCCAGGGGCTGCCAGAGCCGTCAGTCAGCCAGGAGATGCCAGAGCCGTCAGTCAGCCAGGAGCTGCCAGAGCCGTCCGTCACGCCGGCGCTGCCGGAGTCACCCGTCCGTCTGGTGCTGCCGGAAACTCCCGTCCATTCGGGACCCGGGGCTAGGGTCCCCAGTCCGAGGTCGGCGGCGAGGGTCGCCGTTTTTAACTTCTTGCGTCGAGCCATCCCGGATCCGGGATCGTGAATACAGCCTCAAGCTCATTACCATAACGCAATGTTAACTATTCATGAAAATCGTAAATGAAATGAAATTAATATGCTAGCTCTCAAGCTTAGCAAAACAAGCATTTGTGTAACAGCTAGCGCAGCTAGCATAGCATTTAGCGTTAGCATTAGCAGGCAACATTTTCACAAAAAACAGAAAATCATTCAAATAAAATCATTACCTTTGAAGAACTTCAGATGTTTTCAATGAGGAGACTCAGTTAGATAGCAAATGCTCAGTTTTTCCTGAAAGATTATTTGTTTAGGAGAAATCGCTCCGTTTGGTGCGTCACGTTTAGCTACGAAAAAAAACGGTATCCAGGAGTGTAATTATCCCCGCAGCTCATTAGCATAACACAACGTTAACTATTCATGAAAATCGCAAATGAAATGAAATTAATACGCTAGCTCTCAAGCTTAGCCTTTTGTTAACAACACTGTCATCTTAGATTTTCAAAATATGCTTCTCAACCATAGCAAAACAAGCATTTGTGTAACAGCTAGCGCTGCTAGCGTAGCATTTAGCGTTAGCATTAGCAGGCAACATTTTCACAAAAACCAGAAAATCATTCAAATAAAATCATTACCTTTGAAGAACTTCAGATGTTTTCAATGAGGAGACTCTCAGTTAGATAGCAAATGCTCAGTTTTTCCTGAAAGATTATTTGTTTAGGAGAAATTGCTCCGTTTGGTGCGTCACGTTTGGCTACCAAAAAAAAAAGAAAATTCAGTCTTCAAAACGCTGAACTTTTTTCCAAATTAACTCCATAATATCGACTGAAACATGATAAAGGTTGTTTAGAATCAATCCTCAAGGTGTTTTTCACATATCTCTTCATGATATATATATCGTTCGTTGAAAGCCTACTCTCTCCTCTCAATCACTGGATGACTGCGTGCAGCTTGTAGATTACGCACCAATTTAGACAAAGGACACCGGGCGGACCCCTGGTAAATGTAGTCTCTTATGGCCAATCTTCCAATGATATGCCTACAAATACGTCACAATGCTGGAGAAACGATAGAAAGGGTAGGCTCATTCCCGGCGCATTCACAGCCATATAAGGAGCCAATGGAAAACAGAGCTTCAAAAATTCTGCCCATTTCCTGGTTGAAGTTTCATCTTGGTTTCGCCTGTAGCATGAGTTCTGTGGTACTCACAGATAATATCTTTGTAGTTTTGGAAACGTTAGTGTTTTCTTTCCAAAGCTGCCAATTATATGCATAGTCGAGCATCTTTTCATGACAAAATATTGCGCTTAAAACGGGCACGTTTTTTTATCCATAAATTAAAAGAGCGCCCCCTATATCCAAGAAGTTAAGAGGCCACGGAGGCGGGAAAAGAGGCGGATAAAAACTATGGTGGAGTGGGATCCACGTCCCGCGCCAGAGCCGCCACCGCGGACAGACGGCCACCAGACCCTCCCCTATAGGTTCAGGTTTTGCGGTCGGAGTCCGCACCTTTGGGGGGGGGGGGGGGGGGGTACTGTCATGTTCTGACCTTAGTTCCTTTGTTTTGTCTTTGTTTTAGTATGGTCAGGGCGTGAGTTGGGGTGGGCAGTCTGTTTGTTTATGTTGTATTTTGCGTTTGGCCTGGTATGGTTCTCAATCAGAGGCAGATGTCGTTAGTTGTCATACTCAGGTAGCCTTTTCCCACCAGTGTTTGGTGGGTGATTGTTTTCTGTGTCTGTGTGTTCCACACAGAACTGTTTCGGTTTTCGTTTCCGTCTTTCTATTTGTTATTTTGTATTTTTGTGTTCAGTGATTTTGTTCATTAAAACATGACGAACACGTACCACTCTGCATATTGGTCCGATCTCTCATACTCCTCGTCAGAGGAGGACGAATCCCGTTACATCAACTTCTTGTGTGTAAACTTCTGACTCACTGGAATTGTGATACAGTGAATTATAAGTGAAATAATCTGTCTGTAAACAATTGTTGGAAAAATTACTATTGTCATGCACAAAGTAGATGTCCTAACTGACTTGCCAAAACTATAGTTTGTTAATTAACAAGAAATTTGTGGAGTGGTTGAAAAACAAGTTTTAATGACTCCAACCTAGTTGTATGTAAACTTCCGACTTATATACAGTGCCTTGCGAAAGTATTCGGCCCCCTTGAACTTTGCGACCTTTTGCCACATTTCAGGCTTCAAACATAAAGATATAAAACTGTATTTTTTTGTGAAGAATCAACAACAAGTGGGACACAATCATGAAGTGGAACGACATTTATTGGATATTTCAAACTTTTTTAACAAATCAAAAACTGAAAAATTGGGCGTGCAAAATTATTCAGCCCCCTTAAGTTAATACTTTGTAGCGCCACCTTTTGGGGTATGTCTCTATCAGTTTTGCACATCGAGAGACTGAAATGTTTTCCCATTCCTCCTTGCAAAACAGCTCGAGCTCAGTGAGGTTGGATGGAGAGCATTTGTGAACAGCAGTTTTCAGTTCTTTCCACAGATTCTCGATTGGATTCAGGTCTGGACTTTGACTTGGCCATTCTAACACCTGGATATGTTTATTTTTGAACCATTCCATTGTCTTTTGCAGACTCCATCAGGTTTTCTTCCAGAATGGTCCTGTATTTGGCTCCATCCATCTTCCCATCAATTTTAACCATCTTCGCTGTCCCTGCTGAAGAAAAGCAGGCCCAAACCATGATGCTGCCACCACCATGTTTGACAGTGGGGATGGAAGGTTCAGGGTGATGAGCTGTGTTGCTTTTACGCCAAACATAACGTTTTGCATTGTTGCCAAAAAGTTCAATTTTGGTTTCATCTGACCAGAGCACCTTCTTCCACATGTTTGGTTTGTCTCCCAGGTGGCTAAACGACACTTTTTATGGATATCTTTAAGAAATGGCTTTCTTCTTGCCACTCTTCCATAAAGGCCAGATTTGTGCAATATTAGACTGATTGTTGTCCTATGGACAGAGTCTCCCACCTCAGCTGTAGATCTCTTCAGTTCATCCAGAGTGATCATGGGCCTCTTGGCTGCATCTCTGATCAGTCTTCTCCTTGTATGAGCTGAAAGTTTAGAGGGACGGCCAGGTCTTGGTAGATTTGCAGTGGTCTGATACTCCTTCCATTTCAATATTATCGCTTGCACAGTGCTCCTTGGGATGTTTAAAGCTTGGGAAATCTTTTTGTATCCAAATCCGGCTTTAAACTTCTTCACAACAGTATCTCGGACCTGCCTGGTGTGTTCCTTGTTCTTCATGATGCTCTCTGCGCTTTTAATGACCTCTGAGACTATCACTGTGCAGGTGCATTTATACGGAGACTTGATTACACACAGGTGGATTGTATTTATCATCATTAGTCATTTAGGTCAACATTGGATCATTCAGAGATCCTCACTGAACTTCTGGAGAGAGTTTGCTGCACTGAAAGTAAAGGGGCTGAATAATTTTGCATGCCCAATTTTTCAGTTTTTGATTAGTTAAAAAAGTTTGAAATATCCAATAAATGTCGTTCCACTTCATGATTGTGTCCCACTTGTTGTTGGTTCTTCACAAAAAAATACAGTTTTATATCTTTATGTTTGAAGCCTGAAATGTGGCAAAAGGTCGCAAAGTTCAAGGGGGCCGAATACTTTCGCAAGGCACTGTGTATATATATATATATATATATATATATATATATATATATATATATATATATATACAGTGGGGCAAAAAAGTATTTAGTCAGCCACCAATTGTGCAAGTTCTCCCACTTAAAAAGATGAGAGAGGCCTGTAATTTTCATCATAGGTACACTTCAACTATGACAGACAAAATAAGGAAAAAAAAATCCAGAAAATCACATTGTAGGATTTTTTATGAATTTATGGTCACCTACAAACAAGCAAGATTTCTGGCTCTCACAGACCTGTAACTTCTTCTTTAAGAGGCTCCTCTGTCCTCCACTCGTTACCGGTATTAATGGCACCTGTTTGAACTTGTTATCAGTATAAAGGACACCTGTCCACAACCTCAAACAGTCACACTCCAAACTCCACTATGGCCAAGACCAAGCTGTCAAAGGACACCAGAAACAAAATTGTAGACCTGCACCAGGCTAGGAAGACTGAATCTGCAATAGGCAAGCAGCTTGGTTTGAAGAAATCAACTGTGGGAGCAATTATTAGGAAATGGAAGACATACAAGACCACTGATAATCTCCCTCGATCTGGGGCTCCACGCAAGATCTCACCCCGTGGGGTCAAAATGATCACAAGAACAGTGAGCAAAAATCCCAGAACCACATGGGGGGACCTAGTGAATGCAGAGAGCTGGGACCAAAGTAATAAAGCCTACCATCAGTAACACACTACGCCGCCAGGGACTCAAATCCTGCAGTGCCAGACGTGTCCCCCTGCTTAAGCCAGTACATGTCCAGGCCCGTCTGAAGTTTGCTAGAGAGCATTTGGATGCTCCAGAAGAAGAGTGGGAGAATGTCATATGGTCAGATGAAACCAAAATATAACTTTTGGGTAAAAACAAAGAATGCTGAGTTGCATCCAAAGAACACCATACCTACTGTGAAGCATGGGGGTGGAAACATCATGCTTTGGGGCTGTTTTTCTGCAAAGGGACCAGGACGACTGATCCGTGTAAAGGAAAGAATCAATGGGGCCATGTATCGTGAGATTTTGAGTGAAAACCTCCCTCCATCAGCAAGGGCATTGAAGATGAAACGTGGCTGGGTCTTTCAGCATGACAATAATCCCAAACACACCGTCCGGGCAATGAAGGAGTGGCTTCATAAGAAGCATTTCAAGGTCCTGGAGTGGCCTAGCCAGTCTCCAGATCTCAACCCCATAGAAAATCTTTGGAGGGAGTTGAAAGTCCATGTTGCCCAGCAACAGCCCCAAAACATCACTGCTCTAGAGGAGATCTGCATGGAGGAATGGGCCAAAATACCAGCAACAGTGTGTGAAAACCTTGTGAAGACTTACAGAAAACATTTGACCTCTGTCATTGCCAACAAAGGGTATATAACAGTATTGAGATAAACTTTTGTTATTGACCAAATACTTATTTTCCACCATAATTTGCAAAAAATGCATTAAAAATCCTACAATGTGATTTTCTGGATTTTTTTTCTAATTTTGTCTGTCATAGTTGAAGTGATGAAAATTATAGGTACATTCTGTCTACAGGAATGTAGTTGTCTCTTTGTAACGGTCCATTCTGTCTACAGGAATGTAGTTGTCTCTTTGTAACTGTCCATTCTGTCTACAGGAATGTAGTTGTCTCTTTGTAACTGTCCATTCTGTCTACAGGAATGTAGTTGTCTCTTTGTAACGGTCCATTCTGTCTACAGGAATGTAGTTGTCTCTTTGTAACTGTCCATTCTGTCTACAGGAATGTAGTTGTCTCTTTGTAACGGTCCATTCTGTCTACAGGAATGTAGTTGTCTCTTTGTAACGGTCCATTCTGTCTACAGGAATGTAGTTGTCTCTTTGTAACTGTCCATTCTGTCTACAGGAATGTAGTTGTCTCTTTGGAACGGTCCATTCTGTCTCCTCTGTCTTCTTATTCTTTCCCTCTCGTCATTGCCCTCTCTCTCTCTCTCTCCCGCTCTCCTCCCTCATCCTCATCCCTTTCCCTCCTTTCTACTCCTTATCCCCCTCCCCCCCTCTCAGTATCTGAACAGGGTCCCCACCAGCGTAATCTATTGAGGGAGCTACTGAGGGACTATAACCGTATGGAGAGACCTGTTGCCAACGACTCTCTACCACTCACTGTCCGATTCTCCTACACTCTCTTACAAGTCATGAATGTGGTACGCTACCATGTTCTCTTACACTTTCATAAACACACACACACACACACACACACACACACACACACACACACACACACACACACACACACACACACACACACACACACACACACACACACACACACACTGAACTGTCTTCATCTTATTCCAGGATGAGAAAAACCAGATTCTCACCACTAATGCCTGGCTTCAGATGGTGAGGATGACCCTGCATGTGTGTGTGTGTGTGTGTGTGTGTGTGTGGCTCCCTGGCTGCGTTTAGACAGGCAGCCCAATTCTGATATTTCTTTCACTAATTGGTATTTTGCTCTGAAAAGATCTGATGTGATTGGTCAAAATACCAATTAGTGGAAAGATATCAGAATTGGTCTGCCTGTCTAACCAGCCCCTGTAACCTTAATCATTTATTGACTGGATTTGTATAGCAATGGTTTGACCACTACCTTCAGTGGAACCAGTCAGAGTACCCTGGAGTGAAAACCCTTCGCTTCACTACTGACCAGGTCTGGATACCTGATATACTACTGTACAACAGGTGTGGGTCTCTCTCTCTCTCTAAAAATGTATTTGTTTATTTAACTTAAAATGTCAAGGCAACCAGCTGCAATAGGATTTATAGTTTGCTCAACTGTATAGGATAGATAGCAAGAGCTTTACACACGTGTGTTGTACTATATACTGAGTTAGGAAGGACACCTGTATCTTTGTAGTGACTGGGTGCATTGATACACCATCCAAAATGGAATTAATAACACCATGCTCCAAGGGGTATTCAATGTCAGATTTTTTTTTACGTCTCTACCAATAGGTGCCCTTCTTTGCGAGGCATTGGAAAATCTCCCTGGTCTTTGTGATTGAATCTGTTTGAAATTCACTTCTCGACTGAGGGACCTTACAGATAATTGTATGTGTGGGGTACAGAGATTAGGTAAAGAACCATGTTAAACACTAATATTGCACACAGAGCAAGCAATATATATATATTTTAAAAGTTGAATACTTATTGACTTTTTATTTTTTAATTAATTTAAAAACATTTCTAAAAAACGTTCACATTGTGGGGTACTTCGTGTTGTCCTGTGACACAAAATCTCAAAGTAATCCATTTTAAATTCAGGCTGTAGCACAACAAAATGTGGATAAAGTCAAGGGGTTGTGTCACGGATCCCCCCGGTTCTACTGCTCATTCCATTCACCAGCTCCGGAGGTCTACATCACCGGCCTTCTAGGCGTCACTGGATTCATTACCACCAACCCTGGACTGTCTTGTCTCATTACACACACCTGGTTCCCATTCCCCCTGATTAGTATGTTATATATGTGCCCTCTGTTCCCCATTGTCCTTGTCGGTTACTGTTACCATGTCCCTTGGTCCTGTGAGTACCTGTGCTGTTGTTTCAGCTTCCATGATACGTGTCATTGTGGACTTATTTTACAGGTCTTGTATTATTTAGAGGTTTCCACCTCGCTCTTTTGTTTGGATGGAGAGAATAACACCCCTATTACGTATTCCTGCACCTGTCTCCAATCATTAGACAACATGACAGAATAACCAACCCCTGAAATGGAGACAGCAGGAACAACCGAGCTGTCGACCATCGTAGAGGCAGTCCAGAATCAAAAGGTCTGTCTCTCCAGACTCAGCAGCAACATGGACAGCGTGTTGGCAACCATTCTGCGTTTGGAGGGCAATGTACAGTCCCTCCAGTCTCCAGCACCGGTTCCGACACAAGCCCCAACACCACTACATGCCTCTGTCCCATCTGAGCCAGTCCGCGGAATACTCCTGTCCCTCCCGGAGCGCTTTGACGGCACGCCAGCGAGATGCAAGGGATTCCTTCTGCATTGCGACCTGTACATCCTGTGGACGGCCGAAAATGGGATGAACGTCTACTCCGATTACGCCAGGATCTAGGACTTCACTCTGGATTCCCTGAATACCCTAGCCCCTCACTCCCATTAGCCCCGATTGATTCCGGAGCTGCCCGGCAATCTTTTGCCACTGCATTACGCATTCCTTTGGTTGCCCTACAGTCACCCAT
Organism: Oncorhynchus kisutch; assembly: GCF_002021735.2. Classification (NCBI taxonomy): domain Eukaryota; kingdom Metazoa; phylum Chordata; class Actinopteri; order Salmoniformes; family Salmonidae; genus Oncorhynchus; species Oncorhynchus kisutch. The sequence continues at coordinate 3,207,113 of NC_034175.2, read as the reverse complement.
TCCAGTTCGAGCCCTGGATAATCGTCCAATAGGGACAGGTCTCGTACATCACATCACTGTTCCCTTTTCTCTGCTGACCCATGGGACTCATTTAGAACCTATCACCTTTTTGATTGTTTTCGGTCTCCCCTGGTTGAGTTGGCGTAACCCAGTTATTTCCTGGTCTGAGGAGAGACTGCTGGGTTGGTCGCAGGGGTGTCAGGGGAGGTGTCTCGTGGTGTCTGTCAACACCACTACGGTGGAATGTCCGGACCACGTCCCTCAAGTGGAGTTACTGGAGGAACACCAGGATCTGCACCGGGTTTTCCCAGGCTTCACGCCTGCCTACTCATTGTCCCTGGGACTGTGCCATTGACCTGCTGCCTGACGCAGCCCTCCCGAGTGGACACGTCGATCCCCTCTCCTATGCAGAGACAGAGGCCATGAAGATCTATGCACAGGAGAGCCTCCAGCAGGGTCTTATCCGCCCCTCTTCATCACCACCAGCCTCCTCAAGCTTCTTTTTTGTTAAAAAGAAAGAAGGGGGACTGTGCCCATGTATTGATTACCGTTAAGTTCAGCTATCCTTTACCCCTCATCCCAAACGTCATCGAACAAACGCACAGGGCGCAGTACTTAGTGAAACTGGACATGAGGAGCGCCTACAATCTGGTGCGCATTCGTGCAGGCGATGAATGGAAAACGGCCTTTTCCACGACCACAGGCCATTACGAGTATCTCGAAATGCCTTTTGGCCTGTCTAATGCTCTTTCAGTCTTCCAGGTCTTTATTAACAAAGTGTTTTGGGACATGCTGGGCGTAGTGGTTTATATAAACAACATTTTGGTCTATTCTGCTGACTACGCCCAGCATGTCTCATTAGTCAGGTCTGTGCTGGGAAGACTGTTGGAGCATAATCTATACGTTAAACAAGAGAAGTGTTTGTTTTTCCAGTGGTCCATGTCCTTTTTTGGCTATCTCATATCCACGGAGGGAGTGGAGATAGAGGAGCAACGCGTCAGCGCAGTCAGGTCATAGCCCATCCCCAATTCTGGGAAAGCAGTCCAGCGATTCCTGGGGTTCGCCAACTATTTCCGGGGCTTCAGCATGGTGGTCGCGCCTCCTGCTGAGAGGAGGTCCACAGCGGCTTCGTTGGACGGCGGAGGCGGAGAGGGCGTTCGAGACACTGAAGGCACATTTCACCTTTCACCACTGCTCCCGTGCTGGCACATCCCGACCCCTCGTGTCCCTTCATCATCGAGGTGGATGCCTCCAAAGTAGGAGTCGCGGCAGTGCTGTCCCAGCGCACCGGAACCCCTCCAAACCTGCAGCCCTGCTCCTTCTACTCCATGCAGCTGAGCCCTGCCCGGAGGAAGTAGGGGACCGAGAGCTCTTGGCGATCAAGGAGGCTCTGAAGGCGTGGAGGCACTGGCTGGAGGAGTCCAAACACCCTTTCCTGGTGTGGATGGACCACCGCAACCTGGAGTACATCAGGGCAGCGAAGAGGCTAAACCCGAGACAGACCAGATGGGCTCTATTCTTTGCCAGGTTCCAATTCTCACTTTCTTATAGGCCAGGCTCAAAGAACGTGAAGGCGGATGCCCTGTCTCGCCTCTATGACGCAGAGGAGAGGCAGGGAGAGGAGACCCCATCATCCCTCCATCCCGTATCATCGCGCCAGTGGTGTGGGACATGGACACCAACATACGGCAGGCCCTGCGCACGGAACCCACACCTACACAGTGCCTGCAGAACCACGCCTATATGTCCATGGGTGTGTGGGACCGCCTCCTTGCCTGGGCGCACATGGCGCCTGTGTCGGGTCATCCTGGGATAAGCCATACCATCACTTGCCTGCCGTACGGAGAAGTACTGGTGGCCCAACTTGGCTAGGGACGCCCGGGTTTACGTCTCTTCCTGCTCCATCTGTGCTCAGTCAAAGACACCCAGACACCTCCCTTATGGAAAGCTCCTTCCCCTGCCGGTTCCACAATGACTCTGGTCTCACCTCTAGGTGGACTTTGTCACTGACCTTCTCCCCCCTCCCAGGGGAACACCACCGTTCTTGTTGTTGTGGTTTTCCAAAGCTTGTCGCCTCCTTCCTCTGCCTGGGCTACCACCGGCCATTCAAACCATGGAGGGTATTTTGGGGCGGCAGGGTAGCCTAGTGGTTAGAGCGTTGGACTAGTAACCGGAAGGTTGCGAGTTCAAACCCCCGAGCTGACAAGGTACAAAATCTGTCGTTCTGCCCCTGAACAGGCAGTTAACCCACTGTTCCCAGGCCGTCATTGAAAATAAGAATGTGTTCTTAACTGACTTGCCTGGTTAAATAAAAGGTAAAATTTTACAAAAAATAATAATAATTAAAATTACATTTTAACGCACGTCTTCCAGCACTATGGGATCCCGGAGGACATTGTGTCAGATCGTGGCCCTCAGTTCATCTCACATGTATGGAAAGCGTTCATGGAACCTGGGGGTCACTGTCAGCCTCACCTCTGGGTACCATCCTCAAGCTAAATGGCAGTTGGAGAGGGTCAGTCACAAAGTGAGCAGGTTCATGAGGCGTTACTGTCAGGACCGGCTGGGGGAGTGGGCAGGTTTTCTACCTTGGGCTGCGTAAGCGCAGAAATCCCTCCGCCACTCCTCCACTAACCTCATTCCTTTCCATTGCGTGTTGGGGTATCAGCCGGCCCTGGTGCCTTGGCATCCGAGACCGAGGCTGCTGCGGTGGACAAGTGGTTTTGGCGCGCTGAGGAGACCTGGAACGCTGCTCACACTCATCTCCAGTGGGCCGTGCATCGGCACAAGGAACAGGCCAACCGCCACCACAGTGAGACACCTGTCTTCTCTCCAGGTGACCGGGTCTGGCTCTCCACTCGGAACCTGCCCCTCTGCCTGCCCTGCCGGAAGCTGAGCCTGCGGTTTGTCGGGGGGGGGGGGTACTGTCACGGATCAACCCCCGGTACTGTTGCTCATTCCGTTCACCAGCTCCGGAGGTCTACGTCACCAGCCTTCTAGACATCACTGAACTGGATTCATTACCGCCAACCCCGGACTGTCTTGTCTCATTACGCACACCTGGTTCCCATTCCTCCTGATTAGTATGTTATATATGTGCCCTCTGTTCCCAATGTCCTTGTCGGTTACTGTTACCATGTCCCTTGGTCCTGTGAGTACCTGTGCTGTTGTTTCAGCTTCCATGATACGTGTTACTGTTACCATGTCCCTTGGTCCTGTGAGTACCTGTGCTGTTGTTTCGGCTTCCATGATACGTGTTACTGTTACCATGTCCCTTGGTCCTGTGAGTACCTGTGCTGTTGTTTCAGCTTCCATGCTACGTGTTACTGTTACCATGTCCCTTGGTCCTGTGAGTACCTGTGCTGTTGTTTCAGCTTCCATGCTACGTGTCATTGTGTACTTGTTTTACGGGTCTCGTCCCGTGTATTATTTAGAAGCTCTTTTGTTTGTGTGGAGAGAATAAACCCCCTATTACGTATTCCTGCGCCTGTCTCCTATCATTAGACAATGTGAAAGGTTGTGAATACTTTATGACCTACATTATAATAAGTTACATATTAGTGATGAGTTGTTCGCAAATGAACAGCTCTTTTTGAACAGATCTTTTTGGTGAGCGTCTGGAACCATATTGTATCTGTGAATGAGGCGTTCATTTGACTCCCTGCTACTACTGCTTTATGAGCTCCAGACAACCATTCTCTGAAGCTATTCATTCCTCACTTCAGGAACAGTAGGTAGTGAGGAGAGAGCCAAGCAATCTAATTCCATCATTTAAAATGTATTTGAACTCACATTTCACTCTCTGCATAATGGTAGGGAACATTTTAGGCTTTAAATGAGAAATATTATATTTTTTATGTTTCACACATTTTTTTATGCACTACTAAATAAAGAGCCGTTTGGGAGCCAAATGAACGGCTCATTTAGGTGAATGGCACCAAAGACCTGGCTTCCCGAAAAATACTCATCACTAGTTATACCCTAACACAGTGATCTGAAACTCCTGGTTTACAGGCCACATCAAGCCTGCAAGTCACATAATTGCTGGCTTGCAAAACTGTGTAATTCCTATTAGAATCTAGCCAGAGTGAAGATATCCAGACTAATAGATTGGATTAGTTTAGAAAAATGCCTTTTGTCTTTGTGTAGCATAAGCTTAATCAACCAAACAATATGTATGCAAAAACACAGGTATTAAAACAAACAATTCTGAAAATCATCCTGCAATAAAGCATGCTGGGAAATATGTTAATGATGGGCATGGTTTTGAGCAAACTAGAATCTAGTGTTGAGAACTAGAAATCCTATGGCAGCTGGTTGCCTTGATATTTTAATTTGAATCAATTTCAATGCTATTTTGAAGTTCACTCAACCCAGAGAAAAACGCTGATTAAGCAACTGGTTAAGTTAAAGTGCACGCACGCACACACACACAAACACCTTGCTGATCTTTCTTTTCTCTTTCTTTGTCCTTCTCAGTGCCCATGATAAATTTGATGCCACCTTTAAGAGCTATGTGCTGGTCAACTCCAGTGGATTCTGTGAGTACCTACCTCCAGGTAAGTCTATAGATCAACCTTTCTCTCTTTTTATTCTTCCCTGACCTTCCCCTCTCTCATTTTAGTTTAACATAGATATAGGGGAGAGTGGGGTAAGTTGAGACAAGGAGTAAGTTGAGCCACGCTGGTTTCTAATAAATCACACACAACATTTATAATTTGATCAAATATTTAGGAAGAGGTCATTGCAAGGAGTCTGGGAAGGAAGTACCTACATGTTTCAGAGTTTACTAGGAGTGTTGGGTTGGAGTCAGGCGCAGAGAGCAGAGGGTTTGGTAAATCGTAATTTATTCTCCGGCACAAAACGGTCACGCCAAAATACAGGGCGCATGAAACAGACCAGCCCAAACACAGGACAAAACAGACCAGCCCAAACACAGGACCAAACAGACCAGCCCAAACACAGGACCAAACAGACCAGCCCAAACACAGGACCAAACAGACCAGCCCAAACACAGGACCAAACAGACCAGCCCAAACACAGGACCAAACAGACCAGCCCAAACAGTCCAGCCCAAACACAGGACCAAACAGACCAGCCCAAACACAGGACCAAACAGACCAGCCCAAACACAGGACCAAACAGACCAGCCCAAACACAGGACCAAACAGACCAGCCCAAACACAGGACCAAACAGTCTGGAGAAAACAAACACGAAAACACATCCACAACCAACAGAGTAACAATCCTGCACAAACCTAGGCGGACCTAACAGGCTTAAATAGACAGAAATCAAGAACCGAAACAGGGAACAGGTGCAACCAATAAGACAAACAGAAACTAAAAGGAAAAAGGGATCGGTGGCGGCTAGTAGACCGGCGACGACAACCGCCGAGAGCCACCTTCGGTGGGAGTCATGACAACATGGAAAAAGTGGTAAGCAAGTTAGGTCAAAAAAAAGTATTTTCACCAAGTCAAACAAATATATTGTGTTAGATGTTTCATGATGCTTATATCTAAACCAAAGTAGATCATTTAAAGATTGTTCTATAGATCAGTTGGGGTCTCTATAAGCTTCAATATGAGGTCCTAAAACAAGCATGAAAGTACATGATCTTGAAGCTACCAAGGGGTAGCTGTGTGGGCAAATATAGTCAAAATGTTTGCCTTGGGGTAAGTTGGGCCAATGGCCTTGGGGTAAGTCGGGCCAATGGCCTTGGGGTAAGTTGGGCCAATGGCCTTGGGGTAAGTCGGCCAATGGCCTTGGGGTAAGTTGGGCCAATGGCCTTGGGGTAAGTCGGGCCAATGGCCTTGGGGTAAGTTGGGCCAATGGCCTTGGGGTAAGTCGGGCCAATGGCCTTGGGGTAAGTCGGGCCAATGGCCTTGGGGTAAGTCGGCCAATGGCCTTGGGGTAAGTTGGGCCAATGGCCTTGGGGTAAGTCGGGCCAATGGCCTTGGGGTAAGTCGGGCCAATGGCCTTGGGGTAAGTCGGGCCAATGGCCTTGGGGTAAGTCGGGCCAATGGCCTTGGGGTAAGTCGGGCCAATGGCCTTGGGGTAAGTTAAGCCTTTTTTTGGACAAGCTGTGTTTTCAAAACTGTAGCATTTACATTAATTCAGATTATTTCCAGTGATACACAACATCCCGAAATATATGTAGATATCTTTATTAGAAAGAATGCTATGTTTCCTTTGATGTTGAATGTAACAAACCCTCAACTTACCCCACTCTCCCCTACTGATAATGCACTTCTCTCTCAATCTCTATTTTATTTTCTCCCCCTTTCCCTTCTCTCACTCCCTCTCCCCCACATCTCTCCTCCCCCCTCTTCCTGTCCCAGGTATTTTCAGCAGTGCGTGTGAAGTGGACGTGCGTTGGTTTCCCTTTGACGTCCAGCACTGTGAGCTGAAGTTTGGCTCGTGGACGTTTGACGGCTGGCTGCTGGACCTCCAGATGCAGGAGGCTGACTTGTCAGGATACATGTCCAATGGAGAGTGGGAACTGCTGGGTGAGAGAGCTCTGTCTGCCCTTGACCCAGGTTGTCCCTCCTCCTTTACCCTCCCTCTTGTAGCTCTCTCTCCTCTTATTTTCTAATCTCTCACTCCCTCTTTCCTCCCCTCCCCCCTCTTGTAGGTGTACCAGGTGATCGTCATGAGATATTTTATGAGTGCTGTACAGAGCCCTACTCTGATGTGACCTTTGTTGTGACCCTACGACGGAGAACTCTGTTCTATGCTCTCAACCTCCTCGTCCCCTGTGTTCTCATCTCCTCCTTGACACTGTTGGTGTTTCTACTGCCAGCCCAATCGGGGGAGAAGATCGGTCTGGGTGAGGAGAGGGGGAGGAGGAGAGGGGGAGAGGAGGAGGGAGAAGGAAGAGGCAGAGGGAGAGGCGTAGGACAGGGGGAGGGAGAAGAGGAGTATAAAAGGGAGAAGGGATGGAGACAGGAGAGATGTTGGAGGTGAAAAGGGGAGGTCTGAGGCGCTGGAAAGTGTAAAATATGATGAAAAGAGGGAAGACGACGAGGTGTAAGGGAAGACGACGAGGTGTAAGGGAAGACGACGAGGTGTAAGGGAAGACGACGAGGTGTAAGGGAAGATGACGAGGTGTAAGGGAAGATGACAAGGTGTAAGGGAAAGATAGAAGAGAAAGAAATGATAGTTCAGAGTGATGAAAAATAAATCAGGTGTTAGAGATGAGATAATGGTCCTGCTGTATGACTCTGTCTCTGTCTCTCTGTCTCTCTGTCTCTCTGTCTCTCTGTCTCTCTGTCTCTCTCTCTCTCTCTCTCTCCGTACCTGCCCTCTATTTTATTGTTTCTCTGCGGTCCAAGAAAACCTCAAGTGAGTTTTACAATCAGAAAGCGGGAGAGAGATGGAGGGAGAGAACGGTGTGGGTAGGGGAGGGACAGAGATAGAGGGAGAGAAGGGGTGTGGGTAGGGGAGGGACAGAGATGGAGGGAGAGAACGGTGAGGGTAGGGGAGGGACAGAGATGGAGGGAGAGAAGGGGTGAGGGTAGGGGAGGGACAGAGATGGAGGGAGAGAACGGGTGAGGGTAGGGGAGGGACAGAGATGGAGGGAGAGAACGGTGAGGGTAGGGGAGGGACAGAGATGGAGGGAGAGAACGGTGAGGGTAGGGGAGGGACAGAGATGGAGGGAGAGAAGGGGTGTGGGTAGGAGAGGGACAGAGATGGAGGGAGATAACGGTGTGGGTAGGGGAGGGACAGAGATGGAGGGAGAGAACGGTGTGGGTAGGGGAGGGACAGAGATGGAGGGAGAGAACGGTGTGGGTAGGGGAGGGACAGAGATGGAGGGAGAGAACGGTGTGGGTAGGGGAGGGACAGAGATGGAGGGAGAGAACGGGTGTGGGTAGGGGAGGGACAGAGATGGAGGGAGAGAACGGGTCTGGGTAGGGGAGGGACAGAGATGGAGGGAGAGAACGGGTGTGGGTAGGGGAGGGACAGAGATGGAGGGAGAGAACGGGTCTGGGTAGGGGAGGGACAGAGATGGAGGGAGAGAACGGGTCTGGGTAGGGGAGGGACAGAGATGGAGGGAGAGAACGGTGTGGGTAGGGGAGGGACAGAGATGGAGGGAGAGAACGGTGTGGGTAGGGGAGGGACAGAGATGGAGGGAGAGAATGGGTGTGGGGAGGGGAGGGACAGAGATGGAGGGAGAGAACGGGTGTGGGTAGGAGAGGGACAGAGAGAGGGAGAGAAAGGGTGTGGGGAGGGGAGGGACAGATGGAGGGAGAGAACGGGTGTGGGTAGGAGAGGGACAGAGAGAGGGAGAGAAAGGGTGTGGGGAGGGGAGGGACAGATGGAGGGAGAGAACGGGTGTGGGGAGGGGAGGGACAGAGATGGAGGGAGAGAACGGGTGTGGGTAGGGAAGGGACAGAGATGAGGGAGAGAACGGGTCTGGGTAGGGAAGGGACAGAGATGGAGGGAGAGAACGGGTCTGGGTAGGGAAGGGACAGAGATGAGGGAGAGAACGGTGTGGGTAGGGGAGGGACAGAGATGGAGGGAGAGAACGGTGTGGGTAGGGGAGGGACAGAGATGGAGGGAGAGAACGGGTGTGGGTAGGGGAGGGACAGAGATGGAGAGAGAGAACGGGTCTGGGTAGGGAAGGGCCAGAGATGAGGGAGAGAACGGTGTGGGTAGGGGAGGGACAGAGAGAGGGAGAGAACGGGTGTGGGTAGGGGAGGGACAGAGATGGAGGGAGAGAAGGGGTGTGGGTAGGGAAGGGACAGAGATGGAGGGAGAGAACGGGTGTGGGTAGGGGAGGGACAGAGATGGAGGGAGAGAACGGGTCTGGGTAGGGAAGGGACAGAGATGAGGGAGAGAACGGTGTGGGTAGGGGAGGGACAGAGAGAGGGAGAGAACGGTGTGGGTAGGGGAGGGACAGAGATGGAGGGAGAGAACGGGTGTGGGTAGGGGAGGGACAGAGATGGAGGGAGAGAACGGGTCTGGGTAGGGGAGGGACAGAGATGGAGGGAGAGAACGGGTCTGGGTAGGGGAGGGACAGAGATGGAGGGAGAGAACGGGTGTGGGTAGGGGAGGGACAGAGATGGAGGGAGAGAACGGGTGTGGGGAGGGGAGGGACAGAGATGGAGGGAGAGAACAGTCTGGGTAGGGGAGGGACAGAGATGGAGGGAGAGAACAGTCTGGGTAGGTGAGGGACAGAGATGGAGGAAGAGAACGGGTGTGGGTAGGGGAGGGACAGAGATGGAGGGAGAGAACGGTGTGGGTAAGAGAGGGGAGGGACAGAGATGGAGGGAGAGAACGGGTGTGGGTAGGGAAGGGACAGAGAGAGGGAGAGAACAGGTGTGGGTAGGGGAGGGACAGAGATGGAGGGAGAGAACGGGTGTGGGGAGGGGAGGGACAGAGATGGAGGGAGAGAACGGTGTGGGTAAGGGAGGGACAGAGATGGAGGGAGAGAACGGGTGTGGGTAGGGGAGGGACAGAGAGAGGGAGAGGAGGGCGGGGAGGTGAGGGACAGTGATAGAGGGAGAGAAGGGGCGGGGAGGTGAGGGACAGTGATAGAGGGAGAGAAGGGGGGCAGGGAGGTGAGGGACAGTGATAGAGGGAGAAAAGGGTTGGGGAGGTGAGGGACAGTGATGGAGGGAGAGAAGGGGTGGGAAGGTGAGGGACAGTGATAGAGGGAGAAAAGGGGCGGGGATCTGAGGGACAGTGATAGAGGGAGAGAAGGGGGGCGGGGAGGTGAGGGACAGTGATAGAGGGAAAGAAGGGGCGGGGAGGTGAGGGACAGAGAGAGGGAGAGAACGGGTGTGGGTAGGGGAGGGACAGAAAGAGGGAGAGAACAGGTGTGGGTAGATGAGGGACAGTAATAGAGGGAAAGAAGGGGCGGGGATCTGACGGACAGTGATAGAGAGAGAGAAGGGGGCAGGGAGGTGAGGGACAGTGATAGAGGGAGAGAAGAGGGGTGGGGAGGTGAGGGACAGTGATAGAGGGAGAAGAAGAGGGGTGGGGAGCACAGCAGAGGGAAAGAGATGGGGAGAGAGAAGGAGAGTGTGGAGGGGAAGGACAGAGATGGAGGGAGAGATGGATGGGTGGGGTGAGTTGGCAGAGAGATGGAGAATTGTACTACCCACAAGTATTGTTGTATTTCCCAGTGTAATAATATCCTTTTCCCCATCTCTCTCTCCAGGCATTACAATTCTTCTCTCTCAGACTTTCTTCATGTTGCTTGTGGCTGAGATTATGCCAGCTACCTCAGACTGCATACCACTGATAGGTCAGTAACTGTGTGTGTGTGTGGGTGTGTGTCTCTGTATAAGTGTACTATAATACTGTGTCTCCATCCTAGGTCAGTATTTTGTGAGTACCATGGTTACCGTAGGGATGTCAGTGGTGGCGACTGTAGTTGTACTTCAGTACCATCACCACGACCCCAACAGTGGAGACATGCCTCAATGGGTGAGGCTCTCTGTCTGTCTACTGATTCTGAAGTGTATCTGTGACTGTCTGTGTGTGTTCCTCTCATATGTGTGAATGTCTGCACCTTGTGTGTCCTGTCCTTTTCTATCAGGTGCAGTTTGTTCTGCTGCAGTACATTACCTGGTTCCTCTTATCTACTTACTTTACACTGCAATCAGAAAGTATTCAGACCCCTTTACGTTTTCCACATTTTGTTACGTTACAGCCTTATTCTAAAATTGATTAAATCGTTTTTTTCCCATCAATCTGCACACAATACCCCATAATGACAAAGCAAAAACAGTTTTTAGTAATGTTTGCAAATGTGTGTATATATATATATATATATTTAAAAAAAATGAAATATCACATTTACATAAGTTTTCAGACCCTTTACTCAGTACTTTGTTGAAGCACCTTTATCAGCAATTATAGCCTTGGGTCTTCTTGGGTGTGACGCTACAAGCTTGCACACCTGTATTTGGGGAGTTTCTCTCATTCTTCTCTGCAGATCCTCTCAAGCTCTGTCAGGTTGGATGTGGAGTTTCGCTGCACAACTATTTTCAGGTGTCTCCAGAGATGTTCGATCGGGTTCAAGTCCGGGCTCTGGCTGGGCCACTCAAGGATATTCAGAGACTTGTCCTGAAGCCACTTCTGTGTTGCCTTGGCTGTGTGCTTAGGGTCATTGTCCTGTTGCAAGGCGAACCTTTGCCCCAGTCTGAGGTCCTGAGCGCTCTGGAGCAGGTTTTCATCAAGGATAGCTTGTTAGCCTGCTAACTGTCTGAATCGCCGTGTCCCCGGGCAGCCCAACCACTCACTGGACCCTTATGAGGGGGGTCTCGATTTCCGGCGCTGACAGAGATGGCCGCCTCGCTTCGCGTTCCTAGGAAACTATGCAGTTTTTTGTTTTTTTTACGTGTTATTTCTTACATTAGTACCCCAGGTCATCTTAGGCTTCATCACATACAGCCGAGAAGAACTACTGAACATAAGAGCAGCATCAACTCACCATCAGTACGACCAAGAATATGACTTTCGCGAAGCGGATCCTGTGTTCTGCCTTTCACCCAGGACAACGGAATGGATCCCAGCCGGCGACCCCAAAAAACGACTTCGAAAAAGGGGAAAACGAAGCGGTCTTCTGGTAAGATTCCGGAGACGGGCACATCGTGCACCACTCCCTAGCATTCTCCTCGCCAATGTCCAGTCTCTTGACAACAACGTTGATGAAATCCGAGCAAGGGTAGCATTCCAGAGGGACATCAGAGACTGTAACGTTCTTTGCTTCACGGAAACATGGCTCACTGGAGAGACGCTATAGGAGACTGTGCAGCCAGCTGGTTTCTCCACGCATCGCGCCGACAGAAACAAACATCTTTCTGGTAAGAAGAGGGGTGGGGGAGTATGCTTTATGGTTAACGGGACGTGGTATGGTCAAAACAACATACAGGAACTCAAGTCCTTCTGTTCACCTGATTTAGAATTTCTCACAATCAAATGTAGACCGCATTATCTACCAAGGGAATTCTCTTCGATTATAATCACAGCCGTATATATTCCCCCCCAAGCAGACACATTGATGGCTCTGAACAAACTTTATTTGACTCTTTGCAAACTGGAATCCATATATCCGGAGGCTGCATTCATTGTAGCTGGGGATTTTAACAAGGCTAATCTGAAAACAAGACTCCCTAAATTTTATCAGCATATCGATTGCGCAACCAGGGCGGGAAAAATCTTGGATCATTGCTATTCCAACTTCTGCGACGCATATAAGGCCCTGCCCCCCCTCCTTTCGGAAAAGCTGACCACGACTCCATTTTGTTGATCCCTGCTTACAGACAGAAACTAAAACAAGAAGCTCCCGCGCTGAGTTCTGTTCAACGCTGGTCCGACCAATCTGATTCCACACTCCAAGACTGCTTCCATCACGTGGACTGGGATATGTTCCGTATTGCGTCAGACGACAACATTGACAGTTGTATAGAGACAAAGTAGAATCTCAATTCAACGGCTCAGACATAAGAGGTATGTGGCAGGGTCTACAGTCAATCACGGATTACAAAAAGAAAACCAACACTGTCACGGACAAGGATGTCTTGCTCCCAGGCAGACTAAATAACTTTTTTGCCCGCTTTGAGGACAATACAGTGCCACTGACACTGCCCGCAACTAAAATATGCAGACTCTCCTTCACTGCAGCCGACATGAGGAAAACATTTAAACGTGTCAACCCTCGCAAGGCTGCAGGCCCAGACGGCATCCCCAGCCGCGCCCTCAGAGCATGCGCAGACCAGCTGGCTGGTGTGTTTACGGACATATTCAATCAATCCCTATCCCAGTCTGTTGTTCCCACATGCTTCAAGAGGGCCACCATTGTTCCTGTTCCCAAGAAAGCTAAGGTAACTGAGCTAAATGACTACCGCCCCGTAGCACTCACTTCCGTCATCATGAAGTGCTTTGAGAGACTAGTCAAGGACCATATCACCTCCACCCTACCTGACACCCTAGACCCACTCCAATTTGCTTACCGCCCAAATAGGTCCACAGACGATGCAATCTCAACCACACTGCACACTGCCCTAACCCATCTGGACAAGAGGAATACCTATGTGAGAATGCTGTTCATCGACTACAGCTCGGCATTTAACACCATAGTGCCCTCCAAGCTCGTCATCAAGCTCGAGACCCTGGGTCTCGACCCCGCCCTGTGCAACTGGGTACTGGACTTCCTGACGGGCCGCCCCCAGGTGGTGAGGGTAGGCAACAACATCTCCACCCCGCTGATCCTCAACACTGGGGCCCCACAAGGGTGCGTTCTGAGCCCTCTCCTGTACTCCCTGTTCACCCACGACTGCGTGGCCACGCACGCCTCCAACTCAATCATCAAGTTTGCGGACGACACAACAGTGGTAGGCTTGATTACCAAAAACGACGAGACGGCCTACAGGGAGGAGGTGAGGGGCCTCGGAGTGTGGTGTCAGGAAAATAACCTCACACTCAACATCAACAAAACTAAGGAGATGATTGTGGACTTCAGGAAACAGCAGAGGGAACACCCCCCTATCCACATCGATGGAACAGTAGTGGAGAGGGTAGTAAGTTTTAAGTTCCTCGGCGTACACATCACAGACAAACTGAATTGGTCCACCCACACAGACAGCATCGTGAAGAAGGCGCAGCAGCGCCTCTTCAACCTCAGGAGGCTGAAGAAATTCGGCTTGTCACCAAAAGCACTCACAAACTTCTACAGATGCACAATCGAGAGCATCCTGTCGGGCTGTATCACCGCCTGGTACGGCAACTGCTCCGCCCACAACCGTAAGGCACTCCAGAGGGTAGTGAGGTCTGCACAACGCATCACCGGGGGCAAACTACCTGCCCTCCAGGACACCTACACCACCCGATGTCACAGGAAGGCCATAAAGATCATCAAGGACAGCAAGCACCCGAGCCACTGCCTGTTCACCCCGCTATCATCCAGAAGGCGAAGTCAGTACAGGTGCATCAAAGCTGGGACCGAGAGACTGAAAAACAGCTTCTATCTCAAGGCCATCAGACTGTTAAACAGCCACCACTAACATTGAGTGGCTGCTGCCAACACACTGACTCAACTCCAGCCACTTTAATAATGGAAATTGATGGGAATTGATGTAAAATATATCACTAGCCACTTTAAACAATGCTACCTAATATAATGTTTGCATACCCTACATTATTCATCTCATATGTATACGTATATACTGTACTCTATATCATCTACTGCATCCTTATGTAATACATGTATCACTAGCCACTTTAACTATGCCACTTTGTTTACATACTCTTCTCATATGTATATACTGCAATCAATACCATCTACTGTATCTTGCCTATGCCGCTCTGTACCATCACTCATTCATATATCTTTATGTACATATTCTTTATCCCCTTACACTTGTGTCTATAAGGTAGTAGTTTTGGAATTGTTAGCTAGATTACTTGTTGGTTATTACTGCATTGTCGGAACTAGAAGCACAAGCATTTTGCTACACTCGCACTAACATCTGCTAACCATGTGTATGTGACAAATTTGATTTGATTAGTTCACTTGGCTATGCATGCCTCTCTCTAATATCAATATGCCTTGTCAATTACTGTCCTGGTTAGTGATTACTGTCTTATTTCACTGTAGAGCCTCTAGCCCTGCTCAATATGCCCTAACCAACCATGTTGTTCCACCTCCTACATATGCAATGACATCACCTGGTTTAAACATCTCTAGAGACTATATCTCTCTCTTCATTACTCAATGCCTAGGTTTACCTCCAATGTACTCACATCCTACCTTACCTTTGTTTGTACACTATGCCTTGAATCTATGCTATCGTGCCCAGAAACCTGCTCCTTTTACACTCTGTTCTGAACGTGCTAGACGGCCAGTTCATATAGTCTTTAGCCGTACCCTTATCCTACTTCTCCTCTGTTCCTCTGGTGATGTGGAGGTTAATCCAGGACCCGCAGTGCCTAGCTCCACTCCCACCCCCCAGGTGCTCTCATTTGTTGACTTCTGTACACGTAAAAGCCTTGGTTTCATGCATGTTGTTAACATTAGAAGCCTACTCCCCAAGTTTGTTTTACACACTCTGCCAACCCAGATGTTTTAGCCATGTCTGAATCCTGGCTTAGGAAAACCACCAAAAACCCTGAAATCTCCATTGCTAACTATAATGTTTTCCGCCAAGATAGAACTGCCAAAGGGGGCGGTGTTGCAATCTACTGAAAATATAGCCTGCAGAGTTTTGTATTACTTGCTAAGTCTGTATCCAAACAATTTGAGCTTCTACTTCTAAAAATTCACCTTTCCAGAAACAAGTCTCTCACTGTTGCCGCTTGCTATAGACCTCCCTCTGCCCCCAGCTGTGCCTTCGATACTCTATGTGAACTGATTTCCCCCATCTATCTTCTGAACTTGTGCTACTAGGTGACCTAAACTGGGACATGCTTAACACCCCGGCCATCCTACAAACTAAGCTTGATGCCCTCAATCTCACACAAATTATCAATTAACCTACCAGGTACAACCCCAAATCAGTAAACACGGGCATCCTCATAGATGTCATCCTAATACACCTCTGCTGTTTTCAATCAAGATCTCAGCGATCACTGCCTCATTGCCTGCATCCGTAATGGGTCAGCGGTCAAACGACCTCTACTCATCACTGTAAAACGCTCCCTGAAACACTTCTGCAAGCAGGCCTTTCTAATCGACCTGGCCGTATCCTGGAATGACATTGACCTCATCCCGTCAGTAGATGATGCCTGGCTATTCTTTAAAAGTGCCTTCCTCACCATCTTAAATAAGCATGCCCCTCTCAAAACATTTTGAACTAGGAATAGATATAGTCCTTGGTTCACGCCAGACCGGTCTGCCCTTGACCAGCACAAAAACATCCAGTGGCATTCTGCATTAGCATTGAATAGCCCCCGTGATATGCAACTTTTCAGGGAAGTTAGGAACAAATATACACAGGCAGTTAGAAAAGATAAGGCAAGCTTTTTCAAACAGAAATTTGCATCCTGTAGTACTAACTCAAAAAAGTTCTGGGACACTGTAAAGTCCATGGAGAATAAGAGCACCTCCTCCCAGTTGCCCACTGTTCTGAGGCTGGGAAACATTGTCACCACCGATAAATCCGCTATCATTGAGAATTTCAATAAGCATTTCTCTACAGCTGGCCATGCTTTCCACATCGCTACCCCTACCCCGGTCAACTACCCGGCACCCTCCACAGCAACCCGCCAAAACCCCACCATTTCTCCTTTACCCAAATCCAGATAGCCGATGTTCTGAAAGAGCTGCAAAATCTGGACCCCTACAAATCAGCCGGGATAGACAATCTGGACCCTCTCTTTCTAAAATTATCTGCCGAAATTGTTGCAACCCCTATTACTAGCCTGTTCAACCTCTCTTTCGTATCGTCTGAGATTCCCAAAGATTGGAAAGCTGCCGCGGTCATCCCCCTCTTCAAAGGGGGTGACACTCTAGACCCAAACTGCTACAGACCTATATCTATCCTACCCTGTCTTTCTAAGGTCTTCGAAAGCCAAGTTAACAAACAGATTACTGACCATTTTGAATCTCACCATACCTTCTCCGCTATGCAATCTGGTTTCAGAGCTGGTCATGGGTGCACCTCAGCCACGCTCAAGGTTCTAAACGACATCCTAACCGCCATCGATAAGAGACATTACTGTGCAGCCGTATTCATAGACCTGGCCAAGGCTTTCGACTCTGTCAATCACAACATTCTTATTGGCAGACTCGACAACCTTGGTTTCTCAAATGATTGCCTCGCCTGGTTTACCGACTACTTCTCTGATAGAGTTCAGTGTGTCAAATCGGAGGGCCTGTTGTCCGGACCTCTGACAGTCTCTATGGGTGTGCCACAGGGTTCAATTCTCGGGCCAACTCTCTTTTCTGTATACATCAATGACGTTGCTCTTGCTGCTGGTGATCCACCTCTACGCAGACGACACCATTCTGTATACTTCTGGCCCCTCCTTGGACACTGTGTTAACTAACCTCCAGACGAGCTTCAATGCCATACAACTCTCCTTCTGTGGCCTCCAACTGCTCTTAAACGCAAGTACAACTAAATCCATGCTTTTCAATCGATCGCTGCCCGCACCTGCTCGCCCGTCCAGCATCACTACTCTGGACGGCTCTGACTTAGAATACGTGGACAACTACAAATACCTGGGTGTCTGGTTAGACTGTAAACTCTCCTTCCAGACTCACATTAAGCATCTCCAATCCGAAATTAAATCTAGAATCGGATTCCTATAATCGCAACAAAGCATCCTTCACTCATGCTGCCAAACATACCCTCGTAAAACTGACCATCCTACCGATCCTCAACTTCGGTGTCATCTATAAATGTCATCTATAAAATAGCCTCCAACACTCTACTCAACAAACTGGATGCAGTCTATCACAGTGCCATCTGTTTTGTCACCAAAGCCCAATACACTACCCACCATTGCGACCTGTACGCTCTCGTTGGTTGGCCCTCGCTTCATACTCGTCGCCAAACCCACTGGCTACAGGTTATCTACAAGTCTCTGCTAGGTAAAGCCCCGCCTTATCTCAGCTCACTGGTCACCATAGCAGCACCCACTCGTAGCACACGCTCCAGCAGGTATATCTCACTGGTCACCCCCAAAGCCAATTCCAAATTTGGTCGTCTTTCCTTCCAGTTCTCTGCTGCCCATGACTGGAACGAATTGCAAACATTTCTGAAGCTGGAGACTCACATCTCCCTCACTAGCTTTAAGCACCAGCTGTCAGAGCAGCTCACAGATCACTGCACCTGTACTTAACCTATCTGTAAACAGCCCATCTATCTACCCACCTCATCCCCATACTGGTATTTATTTATTTTGCTCCTTTGCACCCCAGTATCTCTACCTGCACATTCATCTTCTGCCGATCTACCATTCCAGTGTTTAATTGCTATATTGTAATTACTTCGCCACCATGGCCTATTTATTTCCTTAACTTACCTCATTTGCACTCACTGTATATAGACTTTTTGTTTTCTTTTGTTCTACTGTATTATTGACTGTATGTTTTGTTTATTCCATGTGTAACTCTGTGTTGTTGTATGTCTCGAATTGCTATGCTTTATCTTGGCCATATCGCAGTTGTAAATGAGAACTTGTTCTCAACTAGCCTGCCTGGTTAAATAAAGGTGTTCTCAACTAGCCTACCTGGTTAAATAAAGGTGTTCTCAACTAGCCTACCTGGTTAAATAAAGGTGTTCTCAACTAGCCTACCTGGTTAAATAAAGGTGTTCTCAACTAGCCTACCTGGTTAAATAAAGGTGTTCTCAACTAGCCTACCTGGTTAAATAAAGGTGTTCTCAACTAGCCTACCTGGTTAAATAAAGGTGTTCTCAACTAGCCTACCTGGTTAAATAAAGGTGTTCTCAACTAGCCTACCTGGTTAAATAAAGGTGTTCTCAACTAGCCTACCTGGTTAAATAAAGGTGTTCTCAACTAGCCTACCTGGTTAAATAAAGGTGTTCTCAACTAGCCTACCTGGTTAAATAAAGGTGTTCTCAACTAGCCTACCTGGTTAAATAAAGGTGTTCTCAACTAGCCTACCTGGTTAAATAAAGTGTTCTCAACTAGCCTACCTGGTTAAATAAAGGTGTTCTCAACTAGCCTACCTGGTTAAATAAAGGTGTTCTCAACTAGCCTACCTGGTTAAATAAAGGTGTTCTCAACTAGCCTACCTGGTTAAATAAAGGTGTTCTCAACTAGCCTGCCTGGTTAAATAAAGGTGTTCTCAACTAGCCTGCCTGGTTAAATAAAGGTGTTCTCAACTAGCCTACCTGGTTAAATAAAGGTGTTCTCAACTAGCCTACCTGGTTAAATAAAGGTGTTCTCAACTAGCCTACCTGGTTAAATAAAGGTGTTCTCAACTAGCCTACCTGGTTAAATAAAGGTGTTCTCAACTAGCCTACCTGGTTAAATAAAGGTGTTCTCAACTACCTGTTAAATAAGCCTAGCCTACTGGTTAAATAAAGGTGTTCTCAACTAGCCTACCTGGTTAAATAAAGGTGTTCTCAACTAGCCTACCTGGTTAAATAAAGGTGTTCTCAACTAGCCTACCTGGTTAAATAAAGGTGTTCTCAACTAGCCTACCTGGTTAAATAAAGGTGTTCTCAACTAGCCTACCTGGTTAAATAAAGGTGTTCTCAACTAGCCTACCTGGTTAAATAAAGGTGTTCTCAACTAGCCTACCTGGTTAAATAAAGGTGTTCTCAACTAGCCTACCTGGTTAAATAAAGGTGTTCTCAACTAGCCTACCTGGTTAAATAAAGGTGTTTCTCAACTAGCCTACCTGGTTAAATAAAGGTGTTCTCAACTAGCCTACCTGGTTAATAAAGGTGTTCTCAACTAGCCTACTGGTTAAATAAAGTGTTCTCAACTAGCCTACCTGGTTAAATAAAGGTGTTCTCAACTAGCCTACCTGGTTAAATAAAGGTGTTTCGCAACTAGCCTAGCCTGGTTAAATTAAAGGTGTTCTCAACTAGCCTACCTGGTTAAATAAAGGTGTTCTCAACTAGCCTACCTGGTTAAATAAGGTGTTCTCAACTAGCCTACCTGGGTTAAATAAAGGTGTTCTCAACTAGCCTACCTGGTTAAATAAAGGTGTTCTCAACTAGCCTACCTGGTTAAATAAAGGTGTTCTCAACTAGCCTACCTGGTTAAATAAAGTGTTCTCAACTAGCCTACCTGGTTAATAAAGGTGTTCTCAACTAGCCTACCTGGTTAAATAAAGGTGTTCTCAACTAGCCTACCTGGTTAAATAAAGGTTTTCTCAACTAGCCTACCTGGTTAAATAAAGGGGTTCTCAACTAGCCTACCTGGCGTTAAATAAGGTGTTCTCAACTAGCCTTACCTGTTAAATAAAGGTGTTCTCAACTAGCCTACCTGGTTAAATAAAGGTGTTCTCAACTAGCCTACCTGTAAAGGTGTTCTCAACTAGCCTACCTGGTTAAATAAAGGTGTTCTCAACTAGCCTACCTGGTTAAATAAAGGTGTTCTCAACTAGCCTACCTGGTTAAATAAAGGTGTTTCTCAACTAGCCTACCTGGTTAAATAAAGGTGTTCTCAACTAGCCTACCTGGTTAAATAAAGGTGTTCTCAACTAGCCTACCTGGTAAATAAAGGTGTTCTCAACTAGCCTACCTGGTTAAATAAAGGTGTTCTCAACTAGCCTACCTGGTTAAATAAAGGTGTTCTCAACTAGCCTACCTGGTTAAATAAGGTGTTCTCAACTAGCCTACCTGGTTAAATAAAGGTGTTCTCAACTAGCCTACCTGGGTTAAATAAAGGTGTTCTCAACTAGCCTACCTGGTTAAATAAAGGTGTTCTCAACTAGCCTACCTGGTTAAATAAAGGTGTTCTCAACTAGCCTACCTGGTTAAATAAAGGTGTTCTCAACTAGCCTACCTGGTTAAATAAAGGTGTTCTCAACTAGCCTACCTGGTTAAATAAAGGTGTTCTCAACTAGCCTACCTGGTTATAAAGGTGTTCTCAATAGCCTAACCTGGTTAAATAAAGGTGTTCTCAACTAGCCTACCTGGTTAAATAAAGGTGGTTCTCAACTGCCTTACCTGGTTAAATAAGGTGTTCTCAACTAGCCTACCTGGTTAAATAAAGGTGTTCTCAACTAGCCTACCTGGTTAAATAAAGGTGTTCTCAACTAGCCTACCTGGTTAAATAAAGGTGTTTCTCAACTAGCCTACCTGGTAAATAAAGGTGTTCTCAACTAGCCTACCTGGTTAAATAAAGGTGTTCTCAACTAGCCTACCTGGTTAAATAAAGGTGTTCTCAACTAGCCTACCTGGTTAAATAAAGGTGTTCTCAACTAGCCTACCTGGTTAAATAAAGGTGTTCTCAACTAGCCTACCTGGTTAAATAAAGGTGTTCTCAACTAGCCTACCTGGTTAAATAAAGGTGTCTCAACTAGCCTTGCCTGGTTAAATAAAGGTGTTCTCAACTAGCCTGCCTGGTTAAATAAAGGTGTTCTCAACTAGCCTGCCTGGTTAAATAAAGGTGTTCTCAACTAGCCTGCCTGGTTAAATAAAGGTGTTCTCAACTAGCCTGCCTGGTTAAATAAAGGGTTCTCAACTAGCCTACCTGGTTAAATAAAGGTGTTCTCAACTAGCCTACCTGGTTAAATAAAGGTGTTCTCAACTAGCCTACCTGGTTAAATAAAGGTGTTCTCAACTAGCCTACCTGGTTAAATAAAGGTGTTCTCAACTAGCCTACCTGGTTAAATAAAGGTGTTCTCAACTAGCCTACCTGGTTAAATAAAGGTGTTCTCAACTAGCCTACCTGGTTAAATAAAGGTGTTCTCAACTAGCCTACCTGGTTAAATAAAGGTGTTCTCAACTAGCCTGCCTGGTTAAATAAGGTGTTCTCAACTAGCCTGCCTGGTTAAATAAAGGTGTTCTCAACTAGCCTACCTGGTTAAATAAAGGTGTTCTCAACTGGCCTACCTGGTTAAATAAAGGTGTTCTCAAACTAGCCTGCCTGGTTAAATAAAGGTGTTCTCAACTAGCCTACCTGGTTAAATAAAGGTGTTCTCAACTAGCCTACCTGGTTAAATAAAGGTGTTCTCAACTAGCCTGCCTGGTTAAATAAAGGTGTTCTCAACTAGCCTGCCTGGTTAAATAAGGTGTTCTCAACTAGCCTACCTGGTTAAATAAAGGTGTTCTCAACTAGCCTACCTGGTTAAATAAAGGTGTTCTCAACTAGCCTACCTGGTTAAATAAAGGTGTTCTCAACTAGCCTACCTGGTTAAATAAAGGTGTTCTCAACTAGCCTACCTGGTTAAATAAAGGTGTTCTCAACTAGCCTACCTGGTTAAATAAAGGTGTTCTCAACTAGCCTACCTGGTTAATAAGGTGTTCTCAAGTAGCCTACCTGGTTAAATAAAGGTGTTCTCAACTAGCCTACCTGGTTAAATAAAGGTGTCTCAACTAGCCTACCTGGTTAAATAAAGGTGTTCTCAACTAGCCTACCTGGTTAAATAAAGGTGTTCTCAACTAGCTTACCTGGTTAAATAAAGGTGTTCTCAACTAGCCTACCTGGTTAAATAAAGGTGTTCTCAACTAGCCTACCTGGTTAAATAAAGGTGTTCTCAACTAGCCTACCTGGTTAAATAAAGGTGTTCTCAACTAGCCTACCTGGTTAAATAAAGGTGTTCTCAACTAGCCTACCTGGTTAAATAAAGGTGTTCTCAACTAGCCTACCTGGTTAAATAAAGGTGTTCTCAACTAGCCTACCTGGTTAAATAAGGTGTTCTCAACTAGCCTACCTGGTTAAATAAAGGTGTTTCTCAACTAGCCTACCTGTAAAGGTCTCAACTAGCCTACCTGGTTAAATAAAGGTGTTCTCAACTAGCCTACCTGGTTAAATAAAGGTGTTCTCAACTAGCCTACCTGGTTAAATAAAGGTGTTTCTCAACTAGCCTACCTGGTTAAATAAAGGTGTTCTCAACTAGCCTCCTGGTTAAATAAAGGTCTTCTCAACTAGCCTACCTGGTTAAATAAAGGTGTTCTCAACTAGCCTACCTGGTTAAATAAAGGTGTTCTCAAACTAGCCTACCTGGTTAAATAAAGGTGTTCTCAACTAGCCTACCTGGTTAAATAAAGGTGTTCTCAACTAGCCTACCTGGTTAAATAAAGGTGTTCTCAACTAGCCTACCTGGTTAAATAAAGGTGTTCTCAACTAGCCTACCTGGTTAAATAAAGGTGTTCTCAACTAGCCTACCTGGTTAAATAAAGGTGTTCTCAACTAGCCTACCTGGTTAAATAAGGTGTTCTCAACTAGCCTACCTGGTTAAATAAAGGTGTTCTCAACTAGCCTACCTGGTTAAATAAAGGTGTTCTCAACTAGCCTACCTGGTTAAATAAAGGTGTTCTCAACTAGCCTACCTGGTTAAATAAAGGTGTTCTCAACTAGCCTACCTGGTTAAATAAAGGTGTTCTCAACTAGCCTACCTGGTTAAATAAAGGTGTTCTCAACTAGCCTACCTGGTTAAATAAAGGTGTTCTCAACTAGCCTGCCTGGTTAAATAAAGGTGTTCTCAACTAGCCTACCTGGTTAAATAAAGGTGTTCTCAACTGGCCTGCCTGGTTAAATAAAGGTGTTCTCAACTAGCCTGCCTGGTTAAATAAAGGTGTTCTCAACTAGCCTACCTGGTTAAATAAAGGTGTTCTCAACTAGCCTACCTGGTTAAATAAAGGTGTTCTCAACTAGCCTGCCTGGTTAAATAAAGGTGTTCTCAACTAGCCTGCCTGGTTAAATAAAGGTGTTCTCAACTAGCCTACCTGGTTAAATAAAGGTGTTCTCAACTAGCCTACCTGGTTAAATAAAGGTGTTCTCAACTAGCCTACCTGGTTAAATAAAGGTGTTCTCAACTAGCCTACCTGGTTAAATTAAAGGTGTTCTCAACTAGCCTACCTGGTTAAATAAAGGTGTTCTCAACTAGCCTACCTGGTTAAATAAAGGTGTTCTCAACTAGCCTACCTGGTTAAATAAAGGTGTTCTCAACTAGCCTACCTGGTTAAATAAGGTGTTCTCAACTAGCCTACCTGGTTAAATAAAGGTGTTCTCAACTAGCCTACCTGGTTAAATAAAGGTGTTCTCAACTAGCCTACCTGGTTAAATAAAGGTGTTCTCAACTAGCCTACCTGGTTAAATAAAGGTGTTCTCAACTAGCCTACCTGGTTAAATAAAGGTGTTCTCAACTAGCCTACCTGGTTAAATAAAGGTGTTCTCAACTAGCCTACCTGGTTAAATAAAGGTGTTCTCAACTAGCCTACCTGGTTAAATAAAGGTGTTCTCAACTAGCCTACCTGGTTAAATAAAGGTGTTCTCAACTAGCCTACCTGGTTAAATAAAGGTGTTCTCAACTAGCCTACCTGGTTAAATAAAGGTGTTCTCAACTAGCCTACCTGGTTAAATAAAGGTGTTCTCAACTAGCCTACCTGGTTAAATAAAGGTGTTCTCAACTAGCCTACCTGGTTAAATAAAGGTGTTCTCAACTAGCCTACCTGGTTAAATAAAGGTGTTCTCAACTAGCCTGCCTGGTTAAATAAAGGTCTTCTCAACTAGCCTACCTGGTTAAATAAAGGTGTTCTCAACTGGCCTACCTGGTTAA
Organism: Oncorhynchus kisutch; assembly: GCF_002021735.2. NCBI lineage: Eukaryota > Metazoa > Chordata > Actinopteri > Salmoniformes > Salmonidae > Oncorhynchus > Oncorhynchus kisutch. Next base: position 3,182,955 of record NC_034175.2, on the reverse strand, counting down.
ATAAAGGTGTTCTCAACTAGCCTACCTGGTTAAATAAAGGTGTTCTCAACTAGCCTACCTGGTTAAATAAAGGTGTTCTCAACTAGCCTACCTGGTTAAATAAAGGTGTTCTCAACTAGCCTACCTGGTTAAATAAAGGTGTTCTCAACTAGCCTACCTGGTTAAATAAAGGTGTTCTCAACTAGCCTACCTGGTTAAATAAAGGTGTTCTCAACTAGCCTACCTGGTTAAATAAAGGTGTTCTCAACTAGCCTACCTGGTTAAATAAAGGTGTTCTCAACTAGCCTACCTGGTTAAATAAAGGTGTTCTCAACTAGCCTACCTGGTTAAATAAAGGTGTTCTCAACTAGCCTACCTGGTTAAATAAAGGTGTTCTCAACTAGCCTACCTGGTTAAATAAAGGTGTTCTCAACTAGCCTACCTGGTTAAATAAAGGTGTTCTCAACTAGCCTACCTGGTTAAATAAAGGTGTTCTCAACTAGCCTACCTGGTTAAATAAAGGTGTTCTCAACTAGCCTACCTGGTTAAATAAAGGTGTTCTCAACTAGCCTACCTGGTTAAATAAAGGTGTTCTCAACTAGCCTACCTGGTTAAATAAAGGTGTTCTCAACTAGCCTACCTGGTTAAATAAAGGTGTTCTCAACTAGCCTACCTGGTTAAATAAAGGTGTTCTCAACTAGCCTACCTGGTTAAATAAAGGTGTTCTCAACTAGCCTACCTGGTTAAATAAAGGTGTTCTCAACTAGCCTACCTGGTTAAATAAAGGTGTTCTCAACTAGCCTACCTGGTTAAATAAAGGTGTTCTCAACTAGCCTACCTGGTTAAATAAAGGTGTTCTCAACTAGCCTACCTGGTTAAATAAAGGTGAAATAAAAATTTAAAATAAATCTAAATAAAACTGGTGTCTTTCCAAATCTTGTCAAATCAATTGAATTTACCACAGGTGGATTCCAAACAAGTTGTAGAAACATCTCAAGAATGATGAATGGAAACAGGATGCACCTGAGCTCAATTTTGAGTCTCATAACAAAGGGTCTGAATACTTCTGGAAATAAGGTATTTCTGTTTTTATATTTCATACATTTTCAAAAATGTCTAAATACCTGTTTTCGCTTTGTCATTATGGGGTATTTTGTTTTGATTGATGAGGAAAAATGTTTATTTAATCAATTTTAGAATAAGGCTGTAATATAACAAAATGTGTAAAAAGGAAAGGGGTCTGAATACTTTCTGAATGCATTGTATTCTGTGTGTGTGTGTGTGTGTCCTCTCCCTCTCTCAGTTGGTTCTGCCACAGAAGGTCACTGGGTCCACTTACTTACTTACTTACTTACTGTGTGTGTCCTCTCCCTCTCTCAGTTGGTTCTGGCACAGAAGGTCCCTGGGTCCACTTACTTACTTACTTACTGTGTGTGTGTCTCTCAGGTTGAGTTGGTTCTACTCCAGTGGGTTCCATGGTTTCTGAGGATGAAGTGTCCAGAAGAGTGGGGTGAGCTCACACCCCACCACAGCCCCTCCAACCCCCAGACCAAGACCTGCTCCTCTGCCTCCCCCACCACCACCACCCCAGCCCCCTTAACCTTCCCCCAGAGCCTCACCTCTCTGCAGGCCAGTCTAAGCCAGCTCAGCCAGCCCCTACCACACCCACCTTCCAACCCTACCCTCCAGTCCTATCCCAACTATAATCCAAACCCCCAGCCTAATATCCACCTTAACCCAAATCGATATCCCCAGCCCCTTCTTAACCTACACCCCAATCTCCCCTCCATCCCCCACGCTCAGCCGAATGGACACCTGCCATACATGGGCTTCCAGAGTCCTCCTGAACCTGACCCTGCTGTCACCTGGAGAGGAGGAGGAGGAGAAGAAAGAAGGGGTTCTAACACCCGCATCCTCCACCACCACCCACCCTCCTCCACAATGTTGGGGAGCCCCCTGCCACAACCCCCCACATCTCCAGACCCTGACCCCTCATCCTCAGGTTCCAGCTGTGTGGAGGATGGGGCTGGGACAAGTACTTGCCATGCCCAGGCCAGGGTGTTCCAGGCTGGGGAAGCAGAGGCCCAGCTCCAGGCCCTGCTGGTGGAGGTGCGGTTCCTGGCCGAGGGTCTCCGTGAGCAGGACCGCAGGGTGAGCGTGGCAGAGAAGTGGCAGTTTGCAGCAGTGGTCATCGACCGTTTGTGTCTGGTGGGGTTCAGTGTGTTCAACATCATTTGTACCATTGCAATCCTCATGGCCGCACCCAACTTTGCAGAGGCCGCCTCCAAGGACTTCTTCTGAGAAGGAGCTGCTGCTTCTAAATCGTTGCAACCACTCAAAAAAACAACAACAACATATATCCATATTTCTGCCAAGATGCGCTTTTAAGATCAGATTGACAAGTTATAACGCATATTTATTGCATTTGATGCATTCAGAGTCTTTTTGGGGTAAATGGAGATTGGCAAACCCATGCTTAAGCTTATTTAAAGCTGCTATGCTGCATCAGTTGGGCTACAGGGTATAATTATTTTAAAGGAGACATTTTGTAGAATGTCCTCTTAAAAAGTCACCAGAAGTGACCATCTAACAGTCCTAAAAAAATATTTAACAAACATCCCGGGGGAGCATGCCCCCCCCCCCCCCCCCCCCAGAAAGGGAGTGGGAGACTATGGAGCAATTTCAGTGGGAACATAAATTGTATTTGAATTCCATAATTTTGAATTTGTATTATGATATTGAATTTAAATTCTGTGCAATTACTGTGCATTTCTTCTGTTTTCCGGGTCTTCATGCCCAGTTTGGCTAATGTAGGGAGTTATGTGTCAAATCCTTCACTGATGATGATGTTTTTGTCCTTTGGCCATGTGTTAATGAATGTGATATGTGTGATGATGGGAACTGGACAGAGAGGGGACATAAGTCATATTGGGCTGGCACCAGGTTCTGTGGCTTCAGCTCAGCTCAGCACTGCTTCAAACAAAAGAACCACACACACACGAACACACACTATTAAATAAAACATAACTGGTTGTTGACAGACTGTCTGGAGGAACTACAATATAGGTGTCAGTCTACGTTTTGCATCTCAAAATAAATAATCTTATTTTCTACTTTTTTATGTCTTTTCTGGACGGTGTCCCTCTGATTGAAGACGCAGAGACAGAGAGTAGTTAGCAGAGACAGAGAGTAGTTAACAGAGACAGAGAGTAGTTAACAGGGACGCAGAGGGAAAGATGGAAGGGAAGGAGAGGGAGCGGTGCAGAGACAGAGAGTAGTTAACAGGGACGCAGAGGGAGAGGTGGAGAGACAGAGAGTAGTTAACAGGGACGCAGAGGGAGAGGTGCAGAGACAGAGAGTAGTTAACAGGGACGCAGAGGGAGAGGTGCAGAGACAGAGAGTAGTTAACAGGGACGCAGAGGGAGAGATGCAGAGACAGAGAGTAGTTAACAGGGACGCAGAGGGAGAGATGCAGAGACAGAGAGTAGTTAACAGGGACGCAGAGGGAGAGGTGCAGAGACAGAGAGTAGTTAACAGGGACGCAGAGGGAGAGGTGCAGAGACAGAGAGTAGTTAACAGGGACGCAGAGGGAGAGATGCAGAGACAGAGAGTAGTTAACAGGGACGCAGAGGGAGAGGTGCAGAGACAGAGAGTAGTTAACAGGGACGCAGAGGGAGAGGTGCAGAGACAGAGAGTAGTTAACAGGGACGCAGAGGGAGAGATGCAGAGACAGAGAGTAGTTAACAGGGACGCAGAGGGAGAGGTGGAGGAAGGGAAGGAGAGGGAGAGATGCAGAGGGAGAGGTGGAGGAAGGGAAGGAGAGGAGAGGGAGAGGTGGAGGAAGGGAAGGAGAGGGAGAGATGCAGAGGGAGAGGTGGAGGAAGGGAAGGAGAGGGAGAGATTCAGAGGGAGAGGTGGAGGAAGGGAAGGAGAGGGAGAGGTGGAGGAAGGGAAAGAGAGGGAGAGATGCAGAGGGAGAGGTGGAGGAAGGGAAGGAGAGGGAGAGATGCAGAGATGGAGAGAGACAGAGGCAGAGAGCGATATGGGATAGAGATAGGTAGAGAGAGAGAGGCAGAGGCAGAGAGCGATATGGGATATAGATAGGCAGAGAGATTGAGTGATGCATTGTGAGATAGGGAGAGGACAAGAGAGAGATGCAGAGAGATTTAGAGGGGAGAGGGGGGGGGGGGTAGAGGTGGGTGCTGACATCGCAAGTGGTAGAGAAACAGAGATTTAACTGATTGGTCATTAGAACTTGTTATGGCTGCAATCCCAATACCGGGATCGATATGACAACTACCAGTGAAAATAGAGGGCGCCAAATTCAAACCACAGAAATCTCATAATTACAATTCCTAAAACATACATGTGTTTTATATCATTTTAAAAGGTAATCTTGTTGTTAATCCCACCAAAGTGTCTGATTTCAAATAGGCTTTTCAGCGAAAGCACTACAAACGATTATGTTAAGTCTCCACCAAACCACAATGAGCACAGCCATTTTCCAGCGAAATATAGCATTCACAAAAAGCAGAAATAAAGATAAAATTAATTACTTACCTTAAATTATCTTCATCAGATGACACTCATAGAACTTCATGTTACACAATACATGCATGTTTTGTTTGATAAAGTTCATATTTATATAAAAAAATCTCAGTTTACATTGGCTTATTAGATTCATTAGTTCCAAAAACATCAAGTGATTTTGCATAGCCACATCGTTTCAACAGAAATACTCATCACAAATGTAGATGATAATACAAGTTATACACATGGAATTATAGATATACCTCTCCTTAATGCAACTGCTATGTCAGATTCTTTTTAAAGTTTACGGAAAAAGCAACACATGCAATAATCTGAGACGGCGCTCAGAACAGAAGCCAAATTAGCCGCCATGTTGGAGTCAACAGAAACCAGAAAATACATGATATATGTTTCCTTACCTTTGATGAACTTCATCAGAATGCAGTCCCAGGAATCCCAGGTCCACAATAAATGCTTGATTTGTTAGAAAATGTTAGAAAATCTGTTATTTATGTCCAATTACCTACTTTGGTTAGCGCGTTTGGTAAACAATTCCAAAGTCAGAAAGCGCGTCCAGTATAACGTGACGAAATGTCCAAAAGTTCCGTAACAGTCAGTATAAACATGTCAAACGATGTACTGAATCAATCTTTAGAATGTTGGTTACATACACCTTGAATAACGTTCCAACCGGAGAATTAGAATGACTTCAGATGAGCGGTGGAACGCAGGTCCATCCCCTGTGAACGCGCATAGTGAATGCATGGTCAACTCGTGGCAGTGGTGACTATTTCCTGTGTTATTCGACCCCCCCCTTCACATTAGAGTCATCAGACAAAGTTATATTGACTGTTGACATCTAGTGGAAGGTGTAGGAAGTGAAAACTCATCCATATCTCGCTGTAATTTCAACACGAGCTTGGTTGAAAATCTGCCACCACCAGAAAAAAAACAGGAAGTGGAATTTCTGTGAGTTCTTTTATACTCACAGACATCATTCAAACAGTTTTAGAAACTTCAGAGTGTTTTCTATACAATACTAATAATAATATGCAAATATTTGCGACTATGACTGAGGATCAGGCCGTTGAATATGGGCACCTCTGTGCACCTTTCATCCAAGCTACTCAATACTGCCCCTGCAGCCATAAGAATTAATGGAGGAGGGGGCGGGGGAGAGGGTGATTGGCGATTCTATATCTGACAGCAGTACTAAACAGCTTCAATGTAGCATTATGAGCGAGACAGGGCCTTATTGAGTGGAGAGAGACAAAAAGGTTAAACACATACAGTGCCTTCAGAAAGAATTCAATCACCTTGACTTCTTCCACATTTTGTTGTGTTACACCCTGAATTCAAAATATACTTTCTCACCCATTTACACACATAATAACAAAGTGAAAACATGTTTGATTACAGCTGTGAGTCTCTCTGTGTAAGTCTCTAAGAGCTGTGAGTCTCTCTGTGTAAGTCTCTAAGAGCTGTGAGTCTCTCTGTGTAAGTCTCTAAGAGCTGTGAGTCTCTCTGGGTTTGATTACAGCTGTGAGTCTCTCTGGGTACGTCTCTAAGAGCTGTGAGTCTCTCTGGGTATGTCTCTAAGAGCTGTGAGTCTCTCTGGGTATGTCTCTAAGAGCTGTGAGTCTCTCTGGGTAGGTCTCTAAGAGCTGTGAGTCTCTCTGGGTAAGTCTCTAAGAGCTGTGAGTCTCTCTGGGTAAGTCTCTAAGAGCTGTGAGTCTCTCTGGGTAAGCCTCTAAGAGCTGTGAGTCTCTCTGGGTATGTCTCTAAGAGCTGTGAGTCTCTCTGGGTATGTCTCTAAGAGCTGTGAGTCTCTCTGGGTAAGTCTCTAAGAGCTGTGAGTCTCTCTGGGTATGTCTCTAAGAGCTGTGAGTCTCTCTGGGTATGTCTCTAAGAGCTGTGAGTCTCTCTGGGTAAGCCTCTAAGAGCTGTGAGTCTCTCTGGGTAAGCCTCTAAGAGCTGTGAGTCTCTCTGGGTATGTCTCTAAGAGCTGTGAGTCTCTCTGGGTAAGCCTCTAAGAGCTGTGAGTCTCTCTGGGTAAGTCTCTAAGAGCTGTGAGTCTCTCTGGGTAATTCTCTAAGAGCTGTGAGTCTCTGGGTATGTCTCTAAGAGCTGTGAGTCTCTCTGGGTAAGTCTCTAAGAGCTGTGAGTCTCTCTGGGTAAGTCTCTAAGAGCTGTGAGTCTCTCTGGGTAAGCCTCTAAGAGCTGTGAGTCTCTCTGGGTAAGTCTCTAAGAGCTGTGAGTCTCTCTGGGTAAGTCTCTAAGAGCTGTGAGTCTCTCTGGGTAAGTCTCTAAGAGCTGTAAGTCTCTCTGGGTAAGTCTCTAAGAGCTGTGAGTCTCTCTGGGTATGTCTCTAAGAGCTGTGAGTATATTTGGCCATGTGTTTTATGTTATTATCCTGCTGAAAGGTGAATTCATGTCTCAGTGTCTGGTGGAAAGCAGACTGAACCAGGTTTTCCTCTAGGATTTTTCCTGTGCTTAGCTTCATTCAGTTTCTGTTTTTCTCCTGAACCACCCGCCCCCAGTAATGTGTTGTATTGGATTTGCCCCAAACATTCAGGACAAAAAGTTCATTGTTTTTCAACAATCAATTTTTGCAGTATTACTTAAGCAGCTTGTTGCAAACAGGATGCTTGTTTTGGAAAATTGTATTCTGTACAGGCTTCCTTCTTATGGATTATGTGGAGTATCTACAATGTTGTTTATCCATCCTCAGTTTTTTCCTATCACAGCCATTAAACTCTAACTGTTTTAAAGTCGCTATTGTCCTCATGGTGAAATCTCTGAATGGTTTCCTTCCTCTCCAGCAACTGAGTTAGGAAGGACACCTGTATCTTTGTAGTGACTGGGTGTATTAATACACCATCCAAAGTGTAATTAATGATTTCACCCTGCTCAAAGGGATATTCAAAGTCCAGAACAGACAATGGGAGGCACACGGTACTACAGTACATGGAACCATGGCTACAATTCCACATCAGGTAACTGATGCAAGCAGTAGGATTAGATTTTAAAAAACAGATAAAAATACACCTTATGGAACAGCAGGGGCTGTGAAGATACACACACTCTACACACACACACACATGGATTTTGTATTGTAGATATGTGATAGTAGAGTAGTGACCTGAGGGAACACACTTAATATGTTGTGAACAGTGTAATGAAATGTAATGTCATATTTTGTATTGTATATAACTATCTTAATGTTCTGGAACCCAGAAGGAGAATCTGCTGCTTTGGCAGCAGCTAATGGGGAGCCTCAATAAATACAAATGGCAACTTTTTAAATGTTTTACCCTTCTACCAATAGGTGCCCTTCTCTATGAGGCATTGGAAAACCTCCTTGGTCTTTGTGGTTGAATCTGTGTTTTAAATTCATTGGTTGAACGAAGGACCTTAATATAATTATGTGTGTGGGGTACAGAGATGAGGTAGTTATTCAAAAACCGTGTTAAAACACTATTATCCCACACAGAGTGAGGCCATGCAACTTATGTGAATTGTTAAGAACATGTTTACTCCTAAAGATTTGGAAAAACATAATTCCTCTTTGATGTTATTCAGGCCAGCAGCATACCACCCTGCTTACCACTGCTGGCTTGCTTCTGAAGCTAAGCAGGGTTGGTCCTGGTCAGTTCCTGGATGGGAGACCAGATGCTGCTGGAAGTGGTGTTGGAGGGCCAGTAGGATTCACTCTTTCCTCTGGTATAAAAAAATATCCCAATACCCCAGGGTAGTGACTGTGGACACTGCTCTGTGTAGGGTGACAACTTTTGGATGGGACGTTAAACGGGTGTCCTGACTCTCTGAGGTCATTAAAGATCCCATGGCACTTATTGTAAGAGTAGGGGTGTTAACCCCTGTGTCCTGGCTAAATTCCCAATCTGGCCCTCAAACCATCATGGTCACCTAATAATCCCCAGTTTACAATTGGCTCACTCATCCCCCTCCTCTCCCCTGTAACTATTCCCCAGGTCTTTGCTGCAAATGAAAATGTGTTCTCAGTCAACTTACCTGGTAAAATAATGGATAAATGGGGTAATGAGTAGGCCAGTGACTCTATTTAATACATTTTAGAATAAGGCTGTAATGTAACAAGATGTGGGAAAAGTCAAGGAATGTGAACACTTTCTGAAGGCCCTGTACATGCAGATATGAACATGCACACACACAGGACCACTAGTAACACAGTGCCAGGATGTGACTGCAGCAAGTCCTCTGTCCTGTCGCAGTTCACACATTTACACAGGGATGCATCCACCCACACACACACACACACACACAGGACAACTAGTAACACAGTGCCAGGATGTGACTGCAGCAAGTCCTCTGTCCTGTCACAGTTCACACATTTACACAGGGATGCATCCACACACACACCCACCTCTTTGTGCAATGCTATCAGATTTTGTGTCTGCTCAGTTGGAAAATGAGAAAAGAGGGAAAAGAATGAAGATAAATAATGATTTATAGTCGCAACGTCTATAGGGACGTTCAGGTTGGATTTCTCCTGGGCTAAAGGACCCAAAGACATATCAACTGAATCTTTTCTGTTTAGAGTTGAGAGACAACTTTTCAAGTCAGTGTTTCAAAACAGAGTGTATATTTAGTGTCTCTCTGTGTCAGTCAGATAGTGGTATGTGATATCAACACCCCCTCTAATCAATACGGCTTGATTAGTGGTTGTAGATGGCTCTCTGTGGGTCGATAAGGAGACACTTTCTGTCCAGCGGATAATTGTCTTAAAACTCTCATTACAGGAAAAGAGGAAGAGAGAGAGGAAAGGCAGAGAAGAGGAAGAGGGGGAGGAAAGGCAGAGAAGAGGAAGAGAGAGAGGAAGAGAGAGCAGCTGGGGGTGGTAATATGTCCATTCTGATTTAAGATGCGTAGAAAATGGTGTAATAGTGGAAATGGTCCGACTTATCTTAGATTGCATTTGGCTTCAGTGGAACAATACATTATTATCTCTTCATCACCTGATATCTACCAGGGTGTTTATCAATGAAATAATCGATGGACAAACACAATCACAGTCTGGTGTCAAGTGCCCCCCCACACACACTTTCCATTCTTGGGCACTAGAAACTGGGTAATTGAGATTAGAGTTGGAGACACCAAAGGAGAGAAGACATCAATGTTTTGCATTAATAAATCATTTCATTTAAAATAATGTTACAATTCATTACAATAAGTCAACAAGTTAAATGACTTCAGCTTTCATCAATTCAACCCTGTGTGGTTCTCTTCAGATTGTTTCATTTTCTCATTTGCTTGATTTGTCAGACAGGTGAAGATACTGTAGGATAAGAGAAGTAGAGCTTGCCTAATATCTTAAATAAAGAGTTGAAGACGAGGGACAGAGGAGTGTTTGAGAGAGATATCGCAGATTACAGGGCAAGATAGCAGAGACATGATTGACAAGTGAAGCAGCCTATGGGAGTGAGACATGATGATCCATTGCGTAAACAGCCTAAGCCTGTTGGAGATTCAGGTCCCAAATCAAATCACTCACAGATACAGGAAAACCCATTGGTGTAGCAGTGCCTGGAGAAGTGAGTACACCATCATTTTGCCAGAAAATCTTTCATAGAAAAACAACAAATGCATGTTAAGCCCACATCAATGCTTATACCGCACAAGGAGACCATTTTTTAGGTCTGGGAAAAATATAAAATAATATTTTTGGGAGGGTCTAGTTGCCCTTTAAAATAATTAAGCAAAATACCATGTGGCTCGCAGTGTCTGTACTCTACAATGTAGGCCTACAGTAGAGTACATGTGATTACAGAGTTTTCAAAATAAATGCCCTCCAGATTGATACAATCATAATTATATCATGTAGGCCTAATTTGCAGTCAACATTTAAAGATGCACTATACAGAAATAGCTCCGCCATTTCCTGGTTGCTAAAATTCTAAGTTCGCCTAATTTCAGTTTGTGACAAAACAATAAGTAATTGTACAGAGAGTCTTTGTACATTCTCAACCTCTATGAACTTGTTGGGTCGCCCAAATTTACATATTGCAGCTTTAATTAGGAAGTTTTCCTTGGGAAAGCATTTGGAAATGTTCATTCAAAACAGCACATGACTGAATTGAGCACTGCAAAGATTCAACCAAGACTTTGGACCAAACTGTTTCAGTACCTGGTTTGCTTACCCATTGTTTCTTTATTTGATTAATTTAACCTTTATTTAACTAGGCAAGTCCTACCTACCCTACCAGCTGTGAGCTGGAAGTGACTAGACCCAATGTCCACTGAACAAAAAGTGGGTTTTGTGCATATTTATTTTACTGAACCTTTATTTAAACCTCTGTGGGGTTTAGGGTGTATACCTCCGTGTAGCTCCTACTACACCACTGTTTAAACCCTGCTGTAGGTTAAAACTGCATTTAAAGATGTGTGTGGTGTTGCATCAGCATCCGACGATAACATCCACCAGATATTGAATCAGGCGTGTTACTGCTTGGCTGGGGCAAAAGTCTGCACCCACACTGGCCCTCTGTTAGAATACTGGCCAGCCCTGTTCTATAGTAACTGATCTAGTGTTTCTCAGTGGGAGGGAGACCCCTGCAGGTCGTTCTGAGCACTGCAGCTCCTTCAGATACACAAGGACCAATATATCAATTGAACCAAAGACTCACCTAAACCAACACCATAGACATATCCTACAGACTGACAATCACGATGTGTTTTCTAAAGCATCACACCTTTTCTCAAGAACAGAAAGACACAAAACATGTAAATCGAGATGCACTTTGAGTTCAGTGTTATTTACAACCCAGTATAAATACAGTCTTCATGAGACCCTAGCATAGAATGAATACATATTGAGCTTAATGTGGTCAACATCTTACAGGGTTCTTTTTGTGCTATTCTGTCCAATGTCTGAAATGTCCACATTAAAAATGATATATATATATATATATGTCTTTAGGAGGTACACAAAACACACAGGTGAAGTAAACATGTTCCTTGTTCAGGTATCTGTCAAGATGGCAGAATACTTTCCTGGGATCCAATTCATGATGAACATTCTGTGTGTGTGTGTGTGTGTGTGTGTGTGTGTGTGTGTGTGTGTGTGTGTGTGTGTGTGTGTGTTTAATGAGAAGGTTTGTGTATTCAAAAATGGCTTCAGGGCAATTTCAGCATCTGTAAACCGAAACAGAACCAGCAGCTGAAACACACATGCTACCCTTGGTTCTGCTCGGCCCAATAGTCACAAATAAAGGAAATGTATGGTTTCTCTCTCTCTCTGTAATAGTCTCTTCAGTAGATCTCTTTGAAATGGAGATAGTGGCTACAAACAGGAGATAATATCCATATGTCAATCTGTCTGTGTGGTTCATATGAGTCCAGTCTCTTGTATCATGGGGCCGGTTCCCTCCGTCCGTCTGTCTAGACTCATTCTGGGAGTTCAGTTCAGAGTCAGAGAGAAGGGTTGTTTCTACCTCCAGGGTTCCAACCTAGACTCTCACAGCTGTCCATAATCAGTCGACACACACACACACACACACACACACAGTTCCTGTTTTAGAACTTTTCAGATGCGTCTCCTCAGTCCATCACCAACAGCCGTTTCCTCTTTTAGAACAGGTTCTGTTCCATCATTACTAACCGTTTCCTCTTTTAGAACAGGTTCTGTTCCATCACTACTAGCCGTTTCCACTTTTAGAACAGGTTCTGTTCCATCACTACTAGCCGTTTCCTCTTTTAGAACAGGTTCTGTTCCATCACCACCAGCCGTTTCCTCTTTTAGAACAGGTTCTGTTCCATCACCACCAGCCGTTTCCTCTTTTAGAACAGGTTCTGTTCCATCACCACCAGCCGTTTCCTCTTTTAGAACAGGTTCTGTTCCATCATTACTAGCCGTTTCCTCTTTTAGAACAGGTTCTGTTCCATCACCACCAGCCGTTTCCTCTTTTAGAACAGGTTCTGTTCCATCACTACTAGCCGTTTCCACTTTTAGAACACGTTCTGTTCCATCACCACCAGCAGTTTCCTCTTTTAGAACAGGTTCTGTTCCAGCACCACCAGCCGTTTCCTCTTTTAGAACAGGTTCTGTTCCAACACCACCAGCCGTTTCCTCTTTTAGGACAGGTTCTGTTCCAACATCTGTAACCCTCTTTTGTTCTCTTCTTCCACTGCACTCTGTTCCAGTCCAGAGCACTCCAAAGTGGCCACAAAACACCCAATGGCGTTGCACGTGTCAAATCCCTTGTCCAATATCGTCCCAGAGAACCATCTCCTTCATCCAAGCCCACCACAAGACGTTAGCCTCCTTAGCCAATAGTCACAGGTCTCCATGGAGTTTTGACCAAAGAGGTGATGTATGAAGGCATGTATCTAAGTCTTTAGAGTTACTTATTCACCTGTACAAACCTGCTATATGTTTCTACTGTAGCTTCCTGTTGGCTTGTGTTTATATCGTGTGCTTGGGTTGTATTCAAGGGTTCATGGTGAATAACAGCTTAAGTTGTAGTGTGCGTCGTTGTTTCTCCTTCAGTCAGACCATTTGTAGTTTGATGTAGTTTGATGGTGTGTGGTGGTTGTTGATCTGTAGTTGCTGTTATTGGCATGTAGAAGTTGTAGTTTGTAGTTGGTGTAGTAGTAGTTGTGTGAGGACAGGTAGTGGTGGTAGTTCCGGGCCGAACCAGACCAGAGGGACGGATGGAGGAGAGCATGTTTAGGAGGTGATGATCTCTCCTCCTAGGTGCCTCCATCCCTTCTGTGTCTCAACAGCTGGAAGATATTCTGAAACAGACACACGGCTCAGGAAACAACAACATGCGCAGGCTGGCAAGAATGCACAATATGAACATGAACATGAACACACACACACACGCCCAGGCCCAGGCCCAGGCCCAAGCCGCTACTGCTGTACCAGAGACAGAGGCAGGCAAAGCCTTACCTTGCTACACATACCTTCTTTACTGCAGTTCTTATTGTCCTTATCCACAGCCTCCTCTTCCACCTGGAGACACACAATATTACACAAGTGAAATGTGCAGCATAAGACTGCTGGTGAGCCAGTAGACAGTACATGGCAGCATAAGACTGCTGGTGAGCCAGTAGTCAGTAAATGGCAGCATAAGACTGCTGGTTAGCCAGTAGACAGTACATGGCAGTAGAAAACTGCTGGTTAGCCAGTAGACAGTACATGGCAGCATAGGACAGCTGGTTAGCTAGTAAATGGCAGCATAAGACTGCTGGTTAGCCAGTAGACAGTACATGGCAGTATAAGACTGCTGGTTAGCCAGTACATGGCAGTATAAGACTGCTGGTGAGCCAGTAGACAGTACATGGCAGCATAAGACTGCTGGTGAGCCAGAAGACAGTACATGGCAGCATAAGACTGCTGGTTAGCCAGTAGACAGTACATGGCAGTATAATACTGCTGGTTAGCCAGTAGACAGTACATGGCAGTAGGAGACTGCTGGTTAGCCAGTAGACAGTACATGGCAGTATAATACTGCTGGTTAGCCAGTAGACAGTACATGGCAGTAGAAGACTGCTGGTTAGCCAGTATAAGACTGCTGGTTAGCCAGTACATGGCAGTATAAGACTGCTGGTTAGCCAGTAGACAGTACATGGCAGTATAAGACTGCTGGTGAGCCAGTAGACAGTACATGGCAGTATAAGACTGCTGGTTAGCCAGTAGACAGTACATGGCAGCATAAGACTGCTGGTTAGCCAGTAGACAGTACATGGCAGTATAAGACTGCTGGTTAGCCAGTAGACAGTACATGGCAGTAGAAAACTGCTGGTTAGCCAGTAGACAGTACATGGCAGTATAAGACTGCTGGTGAGCCAGTAGACAGTACATGGCAGCATAGGACTGCTGGTTAGCTAGTAAATGGCAGCATAAGACTGCTGGTTAGCCAGTAGACAGTACATGGCAGTATAAGACTGCTGGTGAGCCAGGTAATGGCAGTATAAGACTGCTGGTGAGCCAGTAGACAGTACATGGCAGCATAAGACTGCTGGTTAGCCAGTAGACAGTACATGGCAGTAGAAAACTGCTGGTTAGCCAGTAGACAGTACATGGCAGTATAAGACTGCTGGTTCGCCAGTAGACAGTACATGGCAGCATAGGACTGCTGGTTAGCTAGTAAATGGCAGCATAAGACTGCTGGTTAGCCAGTAGACAGTACATGGCAGTATAAGACTGCTGGTGAGCCAGTAGATGGCAGTATAAGACTGCTGGTGAGCCAGTAGACAGTACATGGCAGCATAAGACTGCTGGTAAGCCAGAAGACAGTACATGGCAGCATAAGACTGCTGGTTAGCCAGTAGACAGTACATGGCAGCATAATACTGCTGGTTAGCCAGTAGACAGTACATGGCAGTATAATACTGCTGGTTAGCCAGTAGACAGTACATGGCAGTAGAAGACTGCTGGTTAGCCAGTAGACAGTACATGGCAGTAGAAGACTGCTGGTTAGCCAGTAGACAGTACATGGCAGTATAAGACTGCTGGTGAGCCAGTAGACAGTACATGGCAGCATAAGACTGCTGGTTAGCCAGTACATGGCAGTATAAGACTGCTGGTTAGCCAGTAGACAGTACATGGCAGCATAATACTGCTGGTTAGCCAGTAGACAGTAGATGGCAGTATAAGACTGCTGGTGAGCCAGTAGACAGTACATGGCAGCATAAGACTGCTGGTGAGCCAGTAGACAGTACATGGCAGCATAAGACTGCTGGTTAGCCAGTAGACAGTACATGGCAGTAGAAAACTGCTGGTTAGCCAGTAGACAGTACATGGCAGTATAAGACTGCTGGTTAGCCAGTAGACAGTACATGGCAGCATAGGACTGCTGGTTAGCTAGTAAATGGCAGCATAAGACTGCTGGTTAGCCAGTAGACAGTACATGGCAGCATAAGACTGCTGGTTAGCCAGTAGACAGTACATGGCAGCATAAGACTGCTGGTTAGCCAGTAGACAGTACATGGCAGCATAAGACTGCTGGTTAGCCAGTAGACAGTACATGGCAGCATAAGACTGCTGGTTAGCCAGTAGACAGTACATGGCAGTATAAGACTGCTGGTTAGCCAGTAGACAGTACATGGCAGTATAAGACTGCTGGTTAGCCAGTAGACAGTACATGGCAGTATAAGACTGCTGGTTAGCCAGTAGACACTACATGGCAGTATAAGACTGCTGGTTAGCCAGCAGACAGTACATGGCAGTATAAGACTGCTGGTTAGCCAGTAGACAGTACATGGCAGTACACAACCCTCTTCTCACCTCTTTCCTCCACTTGAGTTCACAGAAGACTCTCTCAACGCACTCATGCAGGTAGTTGAACTGGACACAGCACAGGACAACAAAGGGTTAACTCTCTGCACATTGATACATCATGTTCAGACATTCGTTGGGACTCTGAAAAGGTATGTACTGTGAGTGTGTGTGAGACTCACGTAGGGAGTAAAGATCTTGACCCAGCGAGGTTTCTTCTCTGCCCTGGCGTACTGGAAGCAGAAGGCCATGCCCTCCTCATCAGTGTCCCAGTGCTGCATCTCCACCCACTCAAACACGATCACCTGGTTCTGTTATAGAGAGACAGGGTCAACACACACACACACACACACACACACACACACACACACACACACACACACACACACACACACACACACACACACACACACGTTCTCCATACCTCTAGCGTTCCCTCTTCTGTGCAGGCGTGCAGTTTAAAGTGGTGTATGCTGATGGCTGTGACGACGTGGCCTTTGCGTCGGGAGTCACAGGAGCAGTGTGGGAAGATGATCTCATTGTAGCCTTCACAGCCCCGTAACATACTGAGATACTGGGGGAAAGAGAGAACATTTAGGGGGCCAGACAACTGCTTCTAGAAACCATCCTATGTTCCATGTCTATTTGGTTATAGATGCCATATATATACCAAGTCTTACGCTACATGACCTAGTGTATTCCCATCTATTACAGCCCTTAACCACAATGGAAGACCAGTCATGTACTCCCTGACGAGGACCATGCAGTTGAAACGTGTCAGAGTTTAAATCTGTTTCCATTGAACATGCCATACAAAAAAAGGCATTTTAATGCATTATCTGAAGAGGGCCTTGGTCCTCCTTTCTTTTTGACAGTCATGTACTGTATTTGCTCATTAGTTGTGACAGTAATGTCTGAGGTTTCTTCTCTGGCCATCTAGTGACTAGAAGAGAGGCAGAGAGAGACACTAACCATGGCCATCTAGTGACTAGCAGAGAGGGAGAGAGAGAGAGAGAGAGAGAGAGAGAGAGACACTAACCATGGCCATCTAGTGACAAGCAGAGAGGGAGAGAGAGAGAGAGAGAGAGAGAGAGACACTAACCATGGCCATCTAGTGACTAGCAGAGAGGGAGAGAGACACTAACCATGGCCATCTAGGACTAGCAGAGAGGGAGAGAGACACTAACCATGGCCATCTAGTGACTAGCAGAGAGGGAGAGAGACACTAACCATGGCCATCTAGGACTAGCAGAGAGGGAGAGAGACACTAACCATGGCCACCTAGTGACTAGCAGACAAGGAGAGAGAGAGACACTAACCATGGCCATCTAGTGACGAGCAGAGAGGGAGAGAGAGAGAGACACTAACCATGGCCATCTAGTGACTAGCAGGGAGGGAGAGAGACACTAACCATGGCCATCTAGTGACTAGCAGAGAGAGAGAGAGAGACACTAACTATGGCCATGTAGTGACGAGCAGAGAGGGACAGAGAGACACTAACCATGGCCATCTAGTGACCAGCAGAGCGGGAGAGAGAGAGACACTAACCATGGCCATCTAGTGACCAGCAGAGAGGGAGAGAGACACTAACCATGGCCATCTAGTGACTAGCAGGGAGGGAGAGAGACACTAACCATGGCCATCTAGTGACTAGCAGAGAGAGAGAGAGAGAGAGAGACACTAAGCATGGCCATCTAGTGACTAGCAGAGGGGGAGAGAGAGAGAGACACTAACCATGGCCATCTAGTGACGAGTAGAGAGAGAGAGAGAGAGAGAGAGAGAGAGAGACACTAACCATGGCCATCTAGTGACTAGCAGGGAGGGAGAGAGACACTAACCATGGCCATCTAGTGACTAGCAGAGAGAGAGAGAGAGAGAGACACTAAGCATGGCCATCTAGTGACTAGCAGAGGGGGAGAGAGAGAGAGACACTAACCATGGCCATCTAGTGACTAGCAGAGGGGGAGCGAGAGACACTAACCATAGCCATCTAGTGACGAGCAGAGAGAGAGAGAGAGAGAGACACTAACCATGGCCATCTAGTGACTAGCAGAGAGAGAGGGAGAGACACTAACCATGGCCATCTAGTGACTAGCAGAGAGAGAGGGAGACACTAACCATGGCCATCTAGTGACTAGAAGAGAGGGAGAGAGAGACACTAACCATGGCCATCTAGTGACTAGCAGAGAGAGAGGGAGAGACACTAACCATGGCCATCTAGTGACTAGCAGAGAGAGAGGGAGAGACACTAACCATGGCCATCTAGTGACTAGCAGAGGGGGAGAGAGAGAGAGACACTAACCATGGCCATCTAGTGACTAGCAGAGGGGGAGCGAGAGACACTAACCATAGCCATCTAGTGACGAGCAGAGAGAGAGAGAGAGAGAGAGAGACACTAACCATGGCCATCTAGTGACTAGCAGAGAGAGAGGGAGAGACACTAACCATGGCCATCTAGTGACTAGCAGAGAGAGAGGGAGAGACACTAACCATGGCCATCTAGTGACTAGCAGAGAGAGAGGGAGAGACACTAACCATGGCCATCTAGTGACTAGCAGAGAGAGAGGGAGAGACACTAACCATGGCCATCTAGTGACTAGCAGAGAGAGAGGGAGAGACACTAACCATGGCCATCTAGTGACTAGAAGAGAGGGAGAGAGAGACACTAACCATGGCCATCTAGTGACAAGCAGAGAGGGAGAGAGAGAGAGAGAGAGAGAGAGAGAGAGACACTAACCATGGCCATCTAGTGACTAGCAGAGAGGGAGAGAGACACTAACCATGGCCATCTAGGACTAGCAGAGAGGGAGAGAGACACTAACCATGGCCATCTAGTGACTAGCAGAGAGGGAGAGAGACACTAACCATGGCCATCTAGGACTAGCAGAGAGGGAGAGAGACACTAACCATGGCCACCTAGTGACTAGCAGACAAGGAGAGAGAGAGACACTAACCATGGCCATCTAGTGACTAGCAGGGAGGGAGAGAGACACTAACCATGGCCATCTAGTGACTAGCAGAGAGAGAGAGAGACACTAACTATGGCCATGTAGTGACGAGCAGAGAGGGACAGAGAGACACTAACCATGGCCATCTAGTGACCAGCAGAGCGGGAGAGAGAGAGACACTAACCATGGCCATCTAGTGACCAGCAGAGAGGGAGAGAGAGAGAGACACTAACCATGGCCATCTAGTGACTAGCAGGGAGGGAGAGAGACACTAACCATGGCCATCTAGTGACTAGCAGAGAGAGAGAGAGAGAGAGAGAGACACTAAGCATGGCCATCTAGTGACTAGCAGAGGGGGAGAGAGAGAGAGACACTAACCATGGCCATCTAGTGACGAGTAGAGAGAGAGAGAGAGAGAGAGAGAGACACTAACCATGGCCATCTAGTGACTAGCAGGGAGGGAGAGAGACACTAACCATGGCCATCTAGTGACTAGCAGAGAGAGAGAGAGAGAGAGACACTAAGCATGGCCATCTAGTGACTAGCAGAGGGGGAGAGAGAGAGAGACACTAACCATGGCCATCTAGTGACTAGCAGAGGGGGAGCGAGAGACACTAACCATAGCCATCTAGTGACGAGCAGAGAGAGAGAGAGAGAGAGAGACACTAACCATGGCCATCTAGTGACTAGCAGAGAGAGAGGGAGAGACACTAACCATGGCCATCTAGTGACTAGCAGAGAGAGGGAGAGACACTAACCATGGCCATCTAGTGACTAGCAGAGAGAGAGGGAGAGACACTAACCATGGCCATCTAGTGACTAGCAGAGAGAGAGGGAGAGACACTAACCATGGCCATCTAGTGACTAGCAGAGAGAGAGGGAGAGACACTAACCATGGCCATCTAGTGACTAGCAGAGAGAGAGGGAGAGACACTAACCATGGCCATCTAGTGACTAGAAGAGAGGGAGAGAGAGACACTAACCATGGCCATCTAGTGACTAGCAGAGAGAGAGGGAGAGACACTAACCATGGCCATCTAGTGACTAGCAGAGAGAGAGGGAGAGACACTAACCATGGCCATCTAGTGACTAGCAGAGGGGGAGAGAGAGAGAGACACTAACCATGGCCATCTAGTGACTAGCAGAGGGGAGCGAGAGACACTAACCATAGCCATCTAGTGACGAGCAGAGAGAGAGAGAGAGAGAGACACTAACCATGGCCATCTAGTGACTAGCAGAGAGAGAGGGAGAGACACTAACCATGGCCATCTAGTGACTAGCAGAGAGAGAGGGAGAGACACTAACCATGGCCATCTAGTGACTAGCAGAGAGAGAGGGAGAGACACTAACCATGGCCATCTAGTGACTAGCAGAGAGAGAGGGAGAGACACTAACCATGGCCATCTAGTGACTAGCAGAGAGAGAGGGAGAGACACTAACCATGGCCATCTAGTGACTAGAAGAGAGGGAGAGAGAGACACTAACCATGGCCATCTAGTGACTAGCAGAGAGAGAGGGAGAGACACTAACCATGGCCATCTAGTGACTAGCAGAGAGAGAGGGAGAGACACTAACCATGGCCATCTAGTGACTAGCAGAGAGAGAGGGAGAGACACTAACCATGGCCATCTAGTGACTAGCAGAGAGAGAGGGAGAGACACTAACCATGGCCATCTAGTGACTAGCAGAGAGAGAGGGAGAGACACTAACCATGGCCATCTAGTGACTAGCAGAGAGAGAGGGAGAGACACTAACCATGGCCATCTAGTGACTAGAAGAGAGGGAGAGAGAGACACTAACCATGGCCATCTAGTGACTAGCAGAGAGAGAGGGAGAGACACTAACCATGGCCATCTAGTGACTAGCAGAGAGAGAGGGAGAGACACTAACCATGGCCATCTAGTGACTAGCAGAGAGAGAGGGAGAGACACTAACCATGGCCATCTAGTGACTAGCAGAGAGAGAGGGAGAGACACTAACCATGGCCATCTAGTGACTAGAAGAGAGGGAGAGAGAGACACTAACCATGGCCATCTAGTGACTAGCAGAGAGAGAGGGAGAGACACTAACCATGGCCATCTAGTGACTAGCAGAGAGAGAGGGAGAGACACTAACCATGGCCATCTAGTGACTAGAAGAGAGGGAGGGAGAGACACTAACCATGGCCATCTAGTGACTAGCAGAGAGAGAGGGAGAGACACTAACCATGGCCATCTAGTGACTAGCAGAGAGAGAGGGAGAGACACTAACCATGGCCATCTAGTGACTAGCAGAGAGAGAGGGAGAGACACTAACCATGGCCATCTAGTGACTAGCAGAGAGAGAGGGAGAGACACTAACCATGGCCATCTAGTGACTAGCAGAGAGAGGGGGAGAGACACTAACCATGGCCATCTAGTGACTAGCAGAGAGAGAGGGAGAGACACTAACCATGGCCATCTAGTGACTAGAAGAGAGGGAGGGAGAGACACTAACCATGGCCATCTAGTGACTAGAAGAGAGGGAGAGAGAGACACTAACCATGGCCATCTAGTGACTAGCAGAGACAGAGGGAGAGACACTAACCATGGCCACCTAGTGACTAGAGGAGAGGGAGAGAGAGACACTAACCATGGCCATCTAGTGACTAGAAGAGAGAGAGGGAGAGACACTAACCATGGCCATCTAGTGACTAGAAGAGAGAGAGGGAGAGACACTAACCATGGCCACCTAGTGACTAGAAGAGAGGGAGAGAGAGACACTAACCACGGCCATCTAGTGACCAGCAGAGAGAGAGAGACACTAACCATGGCCATCTAGTGACTAGAAGAGAGGGAGAGAGAGACACTAACCATGGCCATCTAGTGACTAGAAGAGAGGGAGAGAGAGACACTAACCATGGCCATCTAGTGACTAGCAGAGAGAGAGGGAGAGACACTAACCATGGCCATCTAGTGACTAGCAGAGAGAGAGGGAGAGACACTAACCATGGCCATCTAGTGACTAGAAGAGAGGGAGGGAGAGACACTAACCATGGCCATCTAGTGACTAGCAGAGAGAGAGGGAGAGACACTAACCATGGCCATCTAGTGACTAGCAGAGAGAGAGGGAGAGGCACTAACCATGGCCATCTAGTGACTAGCAGAGAGAGAGGGAGAGACACTAACCATGGCCATCTAGTGACTAGCAGAGAGAGGGGGAGAGACACTAACCATGGCCATCTAGTGACTAGCAGAGAGAGAGGGAGAGACACTAACCATGGCCATCTAGTGACTAGAAGAGAGGGAGGGAGAGACACTAACCATGGCCATCTAGTGACTAGAAGAGAGGGAGAGAGAGACACTAACCATGGCCATCTAGTGACTAGCAGAGACAGAGGGAGAGACACTAACCATGGCCACCTAGTGACTAGAGGAGAGGGAGAGAGAGACACTAACCATGGCCATCTAGTGACTAGAAGAGAGAGGGAGAGACACTAACCATGGCCATCTAGTGACTAGAAGAGAGAGAGGGAGAGACACTAACCATGGCCACCTAGTGACTAGAAGAGAGGGAGAGAGAGACACTAACCACGGACATCTAGTGACCAGCAGAGAGAGAGAGACACTAACCATGGCCATCTAGTGACTAGAAGAGAGGGAGAGAGAGACACTAACCATGGCCATCTAGTGACTAGAAGAGAGAGAGGGAGAGACACTAACCATGGCCATCTAGTGACTAGAAGAGAGAGAGGGAGAGACACTAACCATGGCCATCTAGTGACTAGAAGAGAGAGAGAGAGAGAGACACTAACCATGGCCATCTAGTGACTAGAAGAGAGGGAGAGAGATATCTACTGGGTGAAATTCCACAGTGTGCCATCACAGCAGCAAGATTTGTGACCTGTTGCCACGAGAAAAGGGCAACCAGTGAAGAACAAACACCATTGTAAATACAACCCATATTTATGCTTATTTATTTTATCTTGTGTCCTTTAGCCATTTGTACATTGTTAGAACACTGTATATATATATATATAATATGACATTTGTAATGTCTTTACTGTTTTGAAACTTCTGTATGTGTAATATTTACTGTTAATTTTTTGTTGTTTTTCACTTTATATATTCACTTCGTATGTTGTCTACCTCACTTGCTTTGGCAATGTTAACACATGTTTCCCATGCCAATAAAGCCCTTGAATTGAATTGAATTGAGAGAGACACTAACCATGGTCATCTAGTGACTAGCAGAGGGGGAGCGAGAGACACTAACCATGGCCATCTAGTGACTAGAAGAGAGAGAGGGAGAGACACTAACCATGGCCATCTAGTGACTAGAAGAGAGAGAGGGAGAGACACTAACCATGGCCATCTAGTGACTAGAAGAGAGAGAGAGAGACACTAACAATGGCCATCTAGTGACTAGCAGAGAGAGAGGGAGAGACACTAACCATGGCCATCTAGTGACTAGAAGAGAGGGAGGGAGAGACACTAACCATGGCCATCTAGTGACTAGCAGAGAGAGAGGGAGAGACACTAACCATGGCCATCTAGTGACTAGCAGAGAGAGAGGGAGAGACACTAACCATGGCCATCTAGTGACTAGCAGAGAGAGAGGGAGAGACACTAACCATGGCCATCTAGTGACTAGCAGAGAGAGGGGGAGAGACACTAACCATGGCCATCTAGTGACTAGCAGAGAGAGAGGGAGAGACACTAACCATGGCCATCTAGTGACTAGAAGAGAGGGAGGGAGAGACACTAACCATGGCCATCTAGTGACTAGAAGAGAGGGAGAGAGAGAGACACTAACCATGGCCATCTAGTGACTAGCAGAGACAGAGGGAGAGACACTAACCATGGCCACCTAGTGACTAGAGGAGAGGGAGAGAGAGACACTAACCATGGCCATCTAGTGACTAGAAGAGAGAGAGGGAGAGACACTAACCATGGCCATCTAGTGACTAGAAGAGAGAGAGGGAGAGACACTAACCATGGCCACCTAGTGACTAGAAGAGAGGAGAGAGAGACACTAACCACGGCCATCTAGTGACCAGCAGAGAGAGAGAGACACTAACCATGGCCATCTAGTGACTAGAAGAGAGGGAGAGAGAGACACTAACCATGGCCATCTAGTGACTAGAAGAGAGGGAGAGAGAGACACTAACCATGGCCATCTAGTGACTAGAAGAGAGGGAGAGAGAGACACTAACCATGGCCATCTAGTGACTAGCAGAGAGAGAGGGAGAGACACTAACCATGGCCATCTAGTGACTAGCAGAGAGAGAGGGAGAGACACTAACCATGGCCATCTAGTGACTAGAAGAGAGGGAGGGAGAGACACTAACCATGGCCATCTAGTGACTAGCAGAGAGAGAGGGAGAGACACTAACCATGGCCATCTAGTGACTAGCAGAGAGAGAGGGAGAGACACTAACCATGGCCATCTAGTGACTAGCAGAGAGAGAGGGAGAGACACTAACCATGGCCATCTAGTGACTAGCAGAGAGAGGGGGAGAGACACTAACCATGGCCATCTAGTGACTAGCAGAGAGAGAGGGAGAGACACTAACCATGGCCATCTAGTGACTAGAAGAGAGGGAGGGAGAGACACTAACCATGGCCATCTAGTGACTAGAAGAGAGGGAGAGAGAGACACTAACCATGGCCATCTAGTGACTAGCAGAGACAGAGGGAGAGACACTAACCATGGCCACCTAGTGACTAGAGGAGAGGGAGAGAGACACTAACCATGGCCATCTAGTGACTAGAAGAGAGAGAGGGAGAGACACTAACCATGGCCATCTAGTGACTAGAAGAGAGAGAGGGAGAGACACTAACCATGGCCACCTAGTGACTAGAAGAGAGGGAGAGAGAGACACTAACCATGGCCATCTAGTGACTAGAAGAGAGGGAGAGAGAGACACTAACCATGGCCATCTAGTGACTAGAAGAGAGGGAGAGAGAGACACTAACCATGGCCATCTAGTGACTAGCAGAGAGAGAGGGAGAGACACTAACCATGGCCATCTAGTGACTAGCAGAGAGAGAGGGAGAGACACTAACCATGGCCATCTAGTGACTAGAAGAGAGGGAGGGAGAGACACTAACCATGGCCATCTAGTGACTAGCAGAGAGAGAGGGAGAGACACTAACCATGGCCATCTAGTGACTAGCAGAGAGAGAGGGAGAGACACTAACCATGGCCATCTAGTGACTAGCAGAGAGAGAGGGAGAGACACTAACCATGGCCATCTAGTGACTAGCAGAGAGAGGGGGAGAGACACTAACCATGGCCATCTAGTGACTAGCAGAGAGAGAGGGAGAGACACTAACCATGGCCATCTAGTGACTAGAAGAGAGGGAGGGAGAGACACTAACCATGGCCATCTAGTGACTAGAAGAGAGGGAGAGAGAGACACTAACCATGGCCATCTAGTGACTAGCAGAGACAGAGGGAGAGACACTAACCATGGCCACCTAGTGACTAGAGGAGAGGGAGAGAGAGACACTAACCATGGCCATCTAGTGACTAGAAGAGAGAGGGAGAGACACTAACCATGGCCATCTAGTGACTAGAAGAGAGAGAGGGAGAGACACTAACCATGGCCACCTAGTGACTAGAAGAGAGGGAGAGAGAGACACTAACCACGGCCATCTAGTGACCAGCAGAGAGAGAGAGACACTAACCATGGCCATCTAGTGACTAGAAGAGAGGGAGAGAGAGACACTAACCATGGCCATCTAGTGACTAGAAGAGAGAGAGGGAGAGACACTAACCATGGCCATCTAGTGACTAGAAGAGAGAGAGAGAGAGAGAGACTAACCATGGCCATCTAGTGACTAGAAGAGAGGGAGAGAGATATCTACTGGGTGAAATTCCACAGTGTGCCATCACAGCAGCAAGATTTGTGACCTGTTGCCACGAGAAAAGGGCAACCAGTGAAGAACAAACACCATTGTAAATACAACCCATATTTATGCTTATTTATTTTATCTTGTGTCCTTTAGCCATTTGTACATTGTTAGAACACTGTATATATATATATAATATGACATTTGTAATGTCTTTACTGTTTTGAAACTTCTGTATGTGTAATATTTACTGTTAATTTTTTGTTGTTTTTCACTTTATATATTCACTTTGTATGTTGTCTACCTCACTTGCTTTGGCAATGTTAACACGTTTCCCATGCCAATAAAGCCCTTGAATTGAATTGAATTGAGAGAGACACTAACCATGGTCATCTAGTGACTAGCAGAGGGGGAGCGAGAGACACTAACCATAGCCATCTAGTGACGAGCAGAGAGAGAGAGAGACACTAACCATGGCCATCTAGTGACTAGCAGAGAGAGAGAGAGAGACACTAACCATGGCCATCTAGTGACTAGAAGAGAGAGAGGGAGAGACACTAACCATGGCCATCTAGTGACTAGAAGAGAGAGAGAGAGACACACTAACCATGGCCATCTAGTGACTAGAAGAGCGAGAGAGAGACACTAACAATGGCCATCTAGTGACTAGCAGAGAGAGAGGGAGAGACACTAACCATGGTCATCTAGTGACTAGAAGAGAGGGAGAGAGAGACACTAACCATGGCCATCTAGTGACTAGCAGAGAGAGAGAGGGAGAGACACTAACCATGGCCATCTAGTGACTAGCAGAGAGAGAGGGAGAGACACTAACCATGGCCATCTAGTGACTAGCAGAGAGAGAGGGAGAGACACTAACCATGGCCATCTAGTGACTAGCAGAGAGAGAGGGAGAGACACTAACCATGGCCATCTAGTGACTAGAAGAGAGGGAGAGAGAGACACTAACCATGGCCATCTTCTTCTGTTCTGCTAATTTCTGTAGCTGGTAGGACTTCTCCTCTGCCTTGATAAATCCCCTTTTCACATCATCCACCGCCTGAGAGAGGTGGGGGGAGAGAGAGAGAGTAATGATGGACAAACCAACTGAACTCTCCCTTACACACACAAAATGCACACTCCCCTGACACACACACAATGCGCACTCCCCTGACACACACACAATGCGCACTCCCCTGACACACACACAATGCGCACTCCCCTGACACACACACAATGCACATTCCCCTGACACACAAACAATGCACATTCCCCTGACACACAATGCACATTCCCCTGACACACAATGCACATTCCCCTGACACACAATGCACATTCCCCTGACACACAATGCACATTCCCCTGACACACAATGCACATTCCCCTGACACACAATGCACATTCCCCTGACACACACACACACACCTGGTGGAAGCAGTAGCTGACGGCCAGTTGGTTGTCATTGAGCAGGATCTCCTCCTCGGTGGTGAAGAGCCACTTGCGCAGGGTGAGGCAGGTCCCAGGGACAGCAGATGTGTAGTTCTGAACATACAGCTTGTGGGGGAACTCATTAGGAGCCAGTTTACGCACTGAGAGACAGAGACAGAGAGAGATACAGAGAGAGAGACAGCGAGAGAGATCGACAGGGTTAGGTCGGTGGGAGAGAGACAGAGGGCGACAGGGTTAGGTCGGTGGGAGAGAGAGAGAGAGAGAGAGAGATCGACAGGGTTAGGTCGGTGGGAGAGAGACAGAGGGCGACAGGGTTAGGTCGGTGGGAGAAAGAGAGAGAGAGATCGACAGGGTTAGGTCGGTGGGAGAGAGAGAGATCGACAGGGTTAGGTCGGTGGGAGAGAGAGAGAGAGAGAGATCGACAGGGTTAGGTCGGTGGGAGAGAGAGAGAGAGAGAGATCGACAGGGTTAGGTCGGTGGGAGAGAGAGAGAGAGAGAGAGATCGACAGGGTTAGGTCGGTGGGAGAGAGAGAGAGAGAGAGATCGACAGGGTTAGGTCGGTGGGAGAGAGAGAGAGAGAGAGATCGACAGGGTTAGGTCGGTGGGAGAGAGAGAGAGAGAGAGAGAGAGAGAGAGAGATCGACAGGGTTAGGTCGGTGGGAGAGAGAGAGAGAGAGAGAGAGAGAGAGAGAGAGAGATCGAACAGGGTAGGTCGGTGGAGAGAGAGAGAGAGAGAGAGAGATCGACAGGGTTAGGTCGGTGGGAGAGAGAGAGAGAGAGAGAGATCGACAGGGTTAGGTCGGTGGGGAGAGAGAGAGAGAGAGAGAGAGAGATCGACAGGGTTAGGTCGGTGGGAGAGAGAGAGAGAGAGATCGACAGGGTTAGGTCGGTGGGAGAGAGAGAGAGAGAGAGAGAGAGAGATCGACAGGGTTAGGTCGGTGGGAGAGAGAGAGAGAGAGAGAGATCGACAGGGTTATGTCGGTGGGAGAGAGAGAGAGAGAGCGACAGGGTTATGTCGGTGGGAGAGAGAGAGAGAGCGACAGGGTTATGTCGGTGGGAGAGAGAGAGAGAGCGACAGGGTTATGTCGGTGGGGAGAGAGAGAGAGAGCGACAGGGTTATGTCGGTGGGAGAGAGAGAGAGAGAGCGACAGGGTTAGGTCGGTGGGAGAGAGAGAGAGAGCGACAGGGTTAGGTCGGTGGGAGAGAGAGAGAGAGAGCGACAGGGTTAGGTGGGTGGGAGAGAGAGAGAGAGAGAGCGACAGGGTTAGGTCGGTGGGAGAGAGAGAGAGAGAGAGAGAGAGAGCGACAGGGTTAGGTGGGTGGGAGAGAGAGAGTAGAGAGAGAGCGACAGGGTTAGGTGGGTGGGAGAGAGAGAGAGCGACAGGGTTAGGTGGGTGGGAGAGAGAGAGAGAGAGACAGGGTTAGGTGGGTGGGAGAGAGAGAGAGAGAGAGAGAGAGAGAGAGAGAGCGACAGGGTTAGGTGGGTAGGAGAGAGACAGAGAGCGACAGGGTTAGGTGGGTGGGACAGAGAGAGAGAGAGAGAGAGAGAGAGAGAGAGAGAGAGAGAGAGAGCGACAGGGTTAGGTGGGTGGGAGAGAGACAGAGAGCGACAGGGTTAGGTGGGTGGGAGAGAGAGAGAGAGAGAGAGAGAGAGCGACAGGGTTAGGTCGGTGGGAGAGAGACAGAGAGCGACAGGGTTAGGTGGGTGGGAGAGAGAGAGAGAGAGAGAGAGCGACAGGGTTAGGTGGGTGGGAGAGAGACAGAGAGCGACAGGGTTAGGTGGGTGGGAGAGAGACAGAGAGCGACAGGGTTAGGTGGGTGGGAGAGAGACAGAGAGCGACAGGGTTAGGTCGGTGGGTGTTTTCCGGTTGTGGCTAGATGATATACAGCTACCGAAGGAAAGTTCCGTGTTTCAGTTGCGTCAAGGAAAAATGTAGTATTTTACCTAACCCTTACCCTTTTCCTAACCTTAACCTAATTCTCCTAACCCACTACGTTAATTCTCCTAACCTGCTGCGTAAGTTCTCCTAACACGCTACGTTAATTCTCCTAACCTGCTGCGTAAGTTCTCCTAACCCACTACGTTAATTTTCCTAACCCGCTGCGTAAGTTCTCCTAACCCACTACGTTAATTCTCCTAACCTGCTGCGCAAGTTCTCCTAACCCACTACGTTAATTCTCCTAACCCGCTGCGTAAGTTCTCCTAACCCACTACGTTAATTCTCCTAACCTGCTGCGTAAGTTCTCCTAACCCACTACGTTAATTCTCCTAACCTGCTGCGTAAGTTCTCGTAACGCGGCTATGAAAAGCCAATCTGTATACCATCTAATCAAAACTGTGTTTCGCTACAAATAGAAATGCTTTGCTCATATCCCAACCAACCAGACACCACAACTCCCTCAACAGCAACATCATGAAGAAGTGATTCAATCAACAAAGCTCCTGGGAAGGAATGTTAACCTCTATGATTAAAGACACACACAGACAGACACTCACACACACACACACACACACACAGACAGACAGACAGACACAGACAGACACACAGACAGACACACACAGACAGACACACAGGAGTAGGCATTAGCCTCTATGATTAAAGACACACACAGACACACACACAGACAGAGACACACAGACAGACACACAGACAGACACACAGACAGACACACAGACAGACACACAGACAGACACACAGACACACAGACAGACACACAGACAGACACACAGACAGACACACAGACAGACACACAGACAGACACACAGACAGACACACACAGACAGACACACAGGAGTAGGCGTTAGCCTGTCTTTGATGGAAGAGGGACAGGGCTGACTCAACAGATGTTACTGAGTGGAGACAGACTTCATTAAATGAATGAAAGACTGGCACCAGAGATCCTGGTGTCTACATGTTGGTACATTCATGGGAGAAATGTGCAGGTCTCTACCCCAAATTAATGGGAAAGATGAGCAATGCTACCCACTGTAGCAGGATATACAAACAACATACACACTTTAGCTTGACTATTGAGACTTGAGTGAACTGTCCCTTTAACGACTCTGTATGTGAGTAAAATGTGCTTTAGGGGGAAGATTCTGACCATATCAAAGTTAGAACAACCCAACATTAGCTATCAATCATTCATTAAGGCCATTAAAGCGTCATAGAGCTTTTTACAGATCTCTCAGGTCCACTCTCAATCTGAATGTAGTAAGAGGACCGCGCACGCCCTCTCTCTGGGCAGAGGCCAAAGTCTCAGGTGATTCAGGTTAATGCTAGAGTTAGCACATGGAAAAAGACTATTTTTATTTTATTTATTTCACCTTTATTTAACCAGGTAGGCTAGTTGAGAACACCTTTATTTAACCAGGTAGGCTAGTTGAGAACAAGTTCTCATTTGCAACTGCGACCTGGCCAAGATAAAGCATAGCAGTGTGAGCATACAACAAAGAGTTACACATGGAGTAAACAATTAACAAGTCAATAACACAGTAGAAAACGAAGGGGGGGTCTATATACAATGTGTGCAAAAGGCATGAGGAGGTAGGCAAATAATTACAATTTTGCAGATTAACACTGGAGTGATAAAAGATCAGATGGTCATGTACAGGTAGAGATATTGGTGTGCAGAAGAGCAGAAAAGTAAATAAATAGAAACAGTACGGGGATGAGGTAGGTGAAAAGGGTGGGCTATTTACCAATAGACTATGTACAGCTGCAGCGATCGGTTAGCTGCTCAGATAGCTGATGTTTGAAGTTGGTGAGGGAGATAAAAGTCTCCAACTTCAGCGATTTTTGCAATTCGTTCCAGTCACAGGCAGCAGAGTACTGGAACGAAAGGCGGCCAAATGAGGTGTTGGCTTTAGGGATGATCAGTGAGATACACCTGCTGGAGCGCGTGCTACGGATGGGTGTTGCCATCGTGACCAGTGAGCTGAGATAAGGCGGAGCTTTACCTAGCATAGACTTGTAGATGACCTGGAGCCAGTGGGTCTGGCGACGAATATGTAGCGAGGGCCAGCCGACTAGAGCATACAAGTCGCAGTGGTGGGTAGTATAAGGTGCTTTAGTGACAAAACGGATGGCACTGTGATAGACTGCATCCAGTTTGCTGAGTAGAGTGTTGGAAGCCATTTTGTAGATGACATCGCCGAAGTCGAGGATCGGTAGGATAGTCAGTTTTACTAGGGTAAGCTTGGCGGCTTGAGTGAAGGAGGCTTTGTTGCGGAATAGAAAGCCGACTCTTGATTTGATTTTCGATTGGAGATGTTTGATATGAGTCTGGAAGGAGAGTTTGCAGTCTAGCCAGACACCTAGGTACTTATAGACGTCCACATATTCTAGGTCGGAACCATCCAGGGTGGTGATGCTAGTCGGGCATGCAGGTGCAGGCAGCGACCGGTTGAAAAGCATGCATTTGGTTTTACTAGCGTTTAAGAGCAGTTGGAGGCCACGGAAGGAGTGTTGTATGGCATTGAAGCTTGTTTGGAGGTTAGATAGCACAGTGTCCAAAGACGGGCCGAAAGTATATAGAATGGTGTCGTCTGCGTAGAGGTGGATCAGGGAATCGCCCGCAGCAAGAGCAACATCATTGATATACACAGAGAAAAGAGTCGGCCCGAGAATTGAACCCTGTGGCACCCCCATAGAGACTGCCAGAGGACCGGACAGCATGCCCTCCGATTTGACACACTGAACTCTGTCTGCAAAGTAATTGGTGAACCAGGCAAGGCAGTCATCCGAAAAACCGAGGCTACTGAGTCTGCCGATAAGAATATGGTGATTGACAGAGTCGAAAGCCTTGGCGAGGTCGATGAAGACGGCTGCACAGTACTGTCTTTTATCGATGGCGGTTATGATGTCGTTTAGTACCTTGAGTGTGGCTGAGGTGCACCCATGACCGGCTCGGAAACCAGATTGCACAGCGGAGAAGGTACGGTGGGATTCGAGATGGTCAGTGACCTGTTTGTTGACTTGGCTTTCGAAGACCTTAGATAGGCAGGGCAGGATGGATATAGGTCTGTAACAGTTTGGGTCCAGGGTGTCTCCCCCTTTGAAGAGGGGGATGACTGCGGCAGCTTTCCAATCCTTGGGGATCTCAGACGAGATGAAAGAGAGGTTGAACAGGCTGGTAATAGGGGTTGCGACAATGGTGGCAGATAGTTTCAGAAATAGAGGGTCCAGATTGTCAAGACTAGTACTATGAAATAAAAGATCTCACCCTCACACTTACCAAAGGAGTGGTTGATGACCTCAAACAGAGCAAAGTAGCTGGCTGTTATGCTGTCCATTCCTACTGTCATGACCACAGCCTGTGGGAGAGTGAGAAAGGCCTGAGCATTAACAAGGAGGCCTGTGCATTAACAAGGAGGCCATTTACGGTCCAGCCTAGAATTGCTTAATGTGGGTCCAAGTGGTAACCAAGGTGTGAGGGTGTGGCCTGATGGTCCTGGGGACCAGGTGTGAGGGTGTGGCCTGATGGTCCTGGGGACCAGGTGTGAGGGTGTGGCCTGATGGTCCTGGGGACTCGGTGTGGCCTGATGGTCCTGGGGACTCGGTGTGGCCTGATGGTCCTGGGGACTCGGTGTGGCCTGATGGTCCTGGGGACTCGGTGTGGCCTGATGGTCCTGGGGACTCGGTGTGGCCTGATGGTCCTGGGGACTTGGTGTGGGGGTGTGGCCTGATGGTCCTGGGGACTAGGTGTGAGGGCTGTGGGCTGATGGTCCTGGGGACTAGGTGTGAGGGTGTGGGCTGATGGTCCTGGGGACTCGGTGTGGCCTGATGGTCCTGGGGACCAGGTGTGAGGGTGTGGCCTGATGGTCCTGGGGACTAGCTAGGTGTGAGGGTGTGGCTTGATGGTCCTAGCTAGGTGTGAGGGTGTGGCCTGATGGTCCTGGGGACTCGGTGTGGCCTGATGGTCCTGGGGACTAGCTAGGTGTGGCCTGATGGTCCTGGGGACTAGCTAGGTGTGGCCTGATGGTCCTGGGGACTAGCTAGGTGTGGCCTGATGGTCCTGGGGACTAGCTAGGTGTGGCCTGATGGTCCTGGGGACTAGCTAGGTGTGGCCTGATGGTCCTGGGGACTCGGTGTGGCCTGATGGTCCTGGGGACTTGGTGTGGGGGTGTGGCCTGATGGTCCTGGGGACTAGGTGTGAGGGCTGTGGGCTGATGGTCCTGGGGACTAGGTGTGAGGGTGTGGGCTGATAGTCCTGGGGACTAGCTAGGTGTGAGGGTGTGGCCTGATGGTCCTGGGGACTAGCTAGGTGTGAGGGTGTGGCCTGATGGTCCTGGGGACTAGGTGTGAGGGTGTGGCCTGATGGTCCTGGGGACTAGGTGTGAGGGTGTGGCCTGATGGTCCTGGGGACTAGGTGTGAGGGTGTGGCCTGATGGTCCTGGGGACTAGGTGTGAGGGCTGTGGGCTGATGGTCCTGGGGACTAGGTGTGAGGGCTGTATGTGTAACTAGAGGTTAGGGGTGTGTTACCTGGTAGACCTGGTCAGTTGTACAGTTCTTGCGGACTCGGACTGTGACGGTGGTTTTATCAGGCATGGCTATCCTCAACTCCACATCTGATACGCCGTTATAGTTCTACGGAGAATGGGGGGTGGCAAGAGATGACTTACGGCCAGACGGTTGAGAAGGCGGTCATAGGACCACTCATAGGCCAGACATACACACACACACACACACACACACACACACACACACACACACACACACACACACACACACACACACACACACACACACACACACACACACACACACACACACACACACACACACACACACACACAGTGTAGACAGAGATGGAGAAGCAGAAGAGAGGAAACCAAAAAGAAGAAAAAAGGACAGATGCCAGCCCCACCTCACACACCACACATCCCAGAGGATAGGATGAGAGGAGAGAGAAAGAGTCTAAAACAAGAATACATCTTAGAGAGAGGAATAAGCAAACACACTCAGAATGACACGCTTACCTCATCAGACTCATCAGACAGAAACTCCTGCATGACATCACTCTCCCCAATCACCCTCACTGAACACACTGTGAAGAGAGAAGGGAGAATGGGCAGCAGGATGGTGAAAAGGAGGGGAGAGAGAAAGTAGAAACACTGAGAAAGGCAGATCCCACTGTAAACACTCCCATGAGTTCCTCTCTTAGTAGCCTGTAATCCTGACCATCTCTACCTCCTCTCTAAGACACTCCCATGAGCCTCTCTTAGTAGCCTGTAATCCTGACCATCTACCTCCTCTCTAAGACACTCCCATGAGTTCCTCTAGGAGTAGCCTGTTATCCTGACCATCTCTACATCCTCTCTAAGACACTCCCATGAGCCTCTCTTAGTAGCCTGTTATCCTGACCATCTCTACCTCCTCTCTAAGACACTCCCATGAGCCTCTCTTAGTAGCCTGTAATCCTGACCATCTCTACCTCCTTTCTAAGACACTCCCATGAGTTCCTCTAGGAGTAGCCTGTTATCCTGACCATCTCTACCTCCTCTCTAAGACACTCCCATGAGTTCCTCTAGGAGTAGCCTGTTATCCTGACCATCTCTACCTCCTCTCTAAGACACTCCCATGAGCCTCTCTTAGTAGCCTGTTATCCTGACCATCTCTACCTCCTCTCTAAGACACTCCCATGAGCCTCTCTTAGTAGCCTGTAATCCTGACCATCTCTACCTCCTCTCTAAGACACTCCCATGAGCCTCTCTTTGTAGCCTGTAATCCTGACCATCTACCTCCTCTCTAAGACACTCCCATGAGCCTCTCTTAGTAGCCTGTAATCCTGACCATCTACCTCCTCTCTAAGACACTCCCATGAGCCTCTCTTAGTAGCCTGTAATCCTGACCATCTCTACCTCCTCTCTAAGACACTCCCATGAGTTCCTCTAGGAGTAGCCTGTTATCCTGACCATCTCTACCTCCTCTCTAAGACACTCCCATTAGCCTCTCTTAGTAGCCTGTAATCCTGACCATCTACCTCCTCTAAGACACTCCCATGAGCCTCTCTTAGTAGCCTGTAATCCTGACCATCTACCTCCTCTCTAAGACACTCCCATGAGCCTCTCTTAGTAGCCTGTAATCCTGACCATCTCTACCTCCTCTCTAAGACACTCCCATGAGTTCCTCTAGGAGTAGCCTGTTATCCTGACCATCTCTACCTCCTCTCTAAGACACTCCCATGAGTTCCTCTAGGAGTAGCCTGTTATCCTGACCATCTCTACCTCCTCTCTAAGACACTCCCATGAGTTCCTCTAGGAGTAGCCTGTTATCCTGACCATCTCTACCTCCTCTCTAAGACACTCCCATGAGTTCCTCTAGGAGTAGCCTGTTATCCTGACCATCTCTACCTCCTCTCTAAGACACTCCCATGAGTTCCTCTAGGAGTAGCCTGTAATCCTGACCATCTCTACCTCCTCTCTAAGACACTCCCATGAGTTCCTCTAGGAGTAGCCTGTTATCCTGACCATCTCTACCTCCTCTCTAAGACACTCCCATGAGTTCCTCTAGGAGTAGCCTGTTATCCTGACCATCTCTACCTCCTCTCTAAGACACTCCCATGAGTTCCTCTAGGAGTAGCCTGTTATCCTGACCATCTCTACCTCCTCTCTAAGACACTCCCATGAGTTCCTCTAGGAGTAGCCTGTTATCCTGACCATCTCTACCTCCTCTCTAAGACACTCCCATGAGTTCCTCTAGGAGTAGCCTGTTATCCTGACCATCTCTACCTCCTCTCTAAGACACTCCCATGAGTTCCTCTAGGAGTAGCCTGTAATCCTGACCATCTCTACCTCCTCTCTAAGACACTCCCATGAGTTCTTCTAGGAGTAGCCTGTAATCCTGACCATCTCTACCTCCTCTCTAAGACACTCCCATGAGTTCCTCTAGGAGTAGCCTGTAATCCTGACCATCTCTACCTCCTCTCTAAGACACTCCCATGAGTTCCTCTAGGAGTAGCCTGTTATCCTGACCATCTCTACCTCCTCTCTAATCCTTTCCACATTTATTTTTCTTCCTCCTCTATTTATTGCATCATCTTCCACCTTCTTCCAGTTATCCCTCCATCTCTCATTCCACCCTTTCCTCACCTTTCTCCAGGTATTCCTCCAGTCCCCTGCGTCTAGCGTCTAGTTGTTGTTCAGACAGGGAAAAAGGCCATTTGCCAGGTATTTTGGGGAAGGTGTAGTTGGCAAACTCTCTCTTCAGGTTCTGGTTGAGGATAGCAAACTCCCTGTACCTCTTAGAGCACAGCTGTCTGCCTGCCATGTACACATTATACACCTGCAAACAGAGACACACAGTTCAAATATACTGGCATTTTTATTTCATTTAACCAGGCAAGTCAGTTAAGATCAAATTCTTATTTACAATGACGGCCAGGACCAGTGAGTTAACTGCCTTGTTCAGGGGCAGAACGACAGATTTTTACCTTGTCAGCTCTGGGATTCGATCAAGCAACCTTTTGGTTACTAGGCTACCTGCTGTCCCCTAACCCAACGCTCTAACCACTAGGCTACCTGCTGTCCCCTAACCCAACGCTCTAACCACTAGGCTACCTGTGGCAATACCTACATGTTATGTACATCTTTCCTCAGTCATTTTATCTCTCCCTCCCTCTCTCTCCTGGTTGCGTTCAGTGTATTTGCATGTTGGGACAGATGTGGACAGGTTATTCGCACCACTCCTTCCCTCTCTCCACACACCCCTTCCTTTCTTTCTCCTTCTGTCCATCTACTCACCACAAACCTCTCCTGGTTGAGTTCAGCGTGTTTGTATGTGGGGACGGAGATGGGGACGGCCTGTTTGTCGCTGTAGTCATAGCAGGACTGGGCTGAGCCGTCGTCTCCAGGGTCCAGACAGTCAGCCTCCTGGGGAGGTACAGACAGCACGGCCAGCATCAGCTCCCTCTCCCCCGCACGGATCAGATCCACCACCTGCTTATGGGTCGCCCCCTCCACGTTCACACTATTACTGAGAGGAGAGATGGAGAGAGAGAGAGGCAGATGAAGGGAGGTAGAGATTGAATATTCATTCATAATTGGGCTAGGGTATACTGAGTCATCATTGCAAATGAGCAGCAGCACTCATACATAATTAGAAACTAGCATTGGTTCTTTCTGCCTAAAATGAATTGTGTTGTTGACGTTTCTTGCTGCCTAGTCAGTGTCTGTCTTGGGGAGTGGACAAACCCTATATTAAGTACCAGTCTGTGTGTGTCTCGGAGTGAATGGACGAGCCCTCTTGTATAACAGTGATCATCCTATATTAAGTACCAGTCTGTGTGTGTCTGGGAGTGAATGGACGAGCCCTCTTGTATAACAGTGATCATCCTATATTAAGTACCAGTCTGTGTGTGTCTGGGAGTGAGTGGACGAGCCCTCTTCTATAACAGTGATCATCCTATATTAAGTACCAGTCTGTGTGTGTCTGGGAGTGAATGGACGAGCCCTCTTGTATAACAGTGATCATCCTATATTAAGTACCAGTCTGTGTGTGTCTGGGAGTGAGTGGACGAGCCCTCTTCTATAACAGTGATCATCCTATATTAAGTACCAGTCTGTGTGTGTCTGGGAGTGAATGGACGAGCCCTCTTGTATAACAGTGATCATCCTATATTAAGTACCAGTCTGTGTGTGTCTGGGAGTGAATGGACGAGCCCTCTTGTATAACAGTGATCATCCTATATTAAGTACCAGTCTGTGTGTGTCTGGGAGTGAATGGACGAGCCCTCTTGTATAACAGTGATCATCCTATATTAAGTACCAGTCTGTGTGTGTCTGGGAGTGAATGGACGAGCCCTCTTGTATAACAGTGATCATCCTATATTAAGTACCAGTCTGTGTGTGTCTGGGAGTGAATGGACGAGCCCTCTTGTATAACAGTGATCATCCTATATTAAGTACCAGTCTGTGTGTGTCTGGGAGTGAATGGACGAGCCCTCTTGTATAACAGTGATTATCATATATTAAGGGTCAGTCAGTAGACGTCATGATAAGGCTGTCAGCAAGTCTAATGTTCACCTCAGCCGGAACTCTGACGTCTCCCATGGCAACGGGGTCACGGTGGGGGTCACGTCACTCAGATGATTGTGCGTCAGAGCATGAGCTAGTAAGCTGGACTTGTGACCTCTACAGGGACTCTGTGTGTGTGTGTGTGTGTGTGTGTGTGTGTGAGAGAAAGAGAGACTGGGCCACTCAGATGGCAGCTTGCCAGGGCATGAGACTGTGTGTGTGTGTGTGTGTGTGTGTGTGTGTGTGTGTGTGTGTGTGTAAGCAGCAGGAGTGCTGACGTCTGCACTGCAGCAGCCTATAGTAAATATTACAGTTACCAACTATAGTTAGGCTCACAGTTCACACAGTAGAAACTATTGATACAGAAGAACCCAATCCTACCTTCAGGATACACATGATGTCAACGTGATATTTCTGTATAAGTTCACAGGAAAATAAATGATAAAGTAGCCCTTTGCCTAGTAAACCCAGGCTAACTATCATGTTGTTACATCAGTGACAGAGGAACAGAAAGCAGGCCAAAGATTACAGCATCAACACACAACACTGCCAGACAGACCACCTGCAGTGGAGATGCCCCACAAGCACTGCAGTTAACACTGAGGAAGACACTGGGGCCATAAAACAAACAGACAATGACAGAGATACACACACTCCAATGTTTCATCAAGGAAACTGACAGTGTGCGCACAGCCGGCACAACTCCTAATCAGTGTGTGTGGGTCGAGAACACAGTAGGTCCATTCTGTCATCTGTGGGCCTGTGTGTGTTATGTGTCCTAACATGTTGATCACTACATGTATCCCTTACAGGTGTCAAAAAACACAGACTCATTTCCTTTAATCACTAGTCTCTCGGCTGGCTAATGTTTAACTGAAAGCTGCTGAGGTAGTCATACACACACAGACATACAGAGACAGACTGGACCGAGACAAACACACACACACACACAGAAAGACAGAGACAGACTGGACCGAGACAAACACAGACATACAGAGACAGACTGGACCGAGACAAACACACACACACAGAAAGACAGAGACAGACTGGACCGAGACAAACACACACACACACACAGAAAGACAGACATACAGAGACAGACTGGACCGAGACAAACACACACACAGAAAGACAGACATACAGAGACAGACTGGACCGAGACAAACACACACACATACAGACTGGACCGAGACACACACACACACAGAAAGACAGACAAAAACACTTCCAAGTCTTTCTCCAGTCTAGTCTGGTTAGAATTCAGGAACAACTGTGGGTCATATAACCATGCGTGTTTGGACTGGACTGGAGGCTGTCATAAAGGCATGGGTAGGGGGCTGAGAGGCAGAAGTTCTCTGGGACTGTGTGTGTGTTCTCTGGGACTGTGTGTATGTGTGTGTTCTCTGGGACTGTATGTGTGTTCTCTGGGACTGTATGTGTGTGTGTGTGTGTGTGTTCTCTGGGACTGTATGTGTGTGTGTGTGTTCTCTGGGACTGTATGTGTGTGTGTGTGTTCTCTGGGACTGTATGTGTGTGTGTGTGTTCTCTGGGACTGTATGTGTGTGTGTGTTCTCTGGGACTGTGTGTGTGCGTGTTCTCTGGGACTGTGTGTGTGCGTGTGTTCTCTGGGACTGTGTGTGTGTGTGTTCTCTGGGACTGTGTGTGTTCTCTGGGACTGTGTGTGTGTGTGTGCTCTCTGGGACTGTGTGCGTGTGTGTTCTCTGGGACTGTGTGTGTGTGTGTTCTCTCTGGGACTGTGTGTGTGTGTGTTCTCTCTGGGACTGTGTGTGTGTGTGTTCTCTCTGGGACTGTGTGTGTGTGTGTTCTCTGGGACTGTGTGTGTGTTCTCTGGGACTGTGTGTGTGTTCTCTGGGACTGTGTGTGTGTGTGTTCTCTGGGACTGTGTGCGTGTTCTCTGGGACTGTGTGTGTGTGTGTGTTCTCTCTGGGACTGTGTGTGTGTGTTCTCTCTGGGACTGTGTGTGTGTGTGTGTGTTCTCTCTGGGACTGTGTGTGTGTGTTCTCTCTGGGACTGTGTGTGTGTGTTCTCTCTGGGACTGTGTGTGTGTGTGTGTGTTCTCTCTGGGACTGTGTTACTGAGGAGTGTGGATTTTGGAGAGCAGTGGAGATGCTCCACAAGCACTGCAGCTAACACTGAGGGACTGCTGTGTGTGAGCATATGGAGCACATGGGCAGGTGTCTCTCGCTGGCATAGATAATTGTGTTGCTCAACACACACACACAATGGGCGTGCAACCACCCGTGCACGCACACCAATATTAGAGTCAACAAGCTGCCAGGCTACTGCACGGCACCCAATCATAAAGCAGCAAACAGTGAGCCAACGAATCAAAACAGAGAATTACCTAGAGCACATCCAATCAGATGAGCCCTATGTATCCCGTATCCAGCAACCCCCCTCGCTCACTTTTTCTTCCCCTCTCTCACACACACACACACACACACACACACACACACACACTGGTACTGATGCTGAGCTGTATGCTGCCTGCTCCTTGCCATGGCAACAGAACCTAACATCACCAAGCTAGCTACCCTTGTGCATACTAAACCTGTCGCAAAGACCAGACAGACACGCTGCACTCTATATATTGCGGCATCCGCATCCAGACACAGATGGCATACTATGGCTATTGTTGATCTATTACAATTAGGAAATGTTAAGTCCCAATTTAATTGAGACTAGATAGAAAGCATTTGGGCACACTAATAAAATACCTATTATCATCAAGGCAAGTAGGTAAAATAGTAGCGGACTATTAATGTGCACGCATTGAATGGGCATTTTTCCATTATCTGGTTCTGTTGTTAATAAGAATGACAGATGCTGTTTTTCGGGTAACGTGATGTGCAGGGAAGGAAGGAACCTGTGTGTGTGCTGGTGTTAATATAGTTAGCTTGTATCCAAGTTCAGAGAGTCAGTGTGACTGGAATTCGTAATGATCACATGCTCTCACACAGACCGTCTTTTCATTAGGATGAACCGGCACTTCTGCCCTGTACACTCCCGATAAGACTGGCACAAGCACAGATGCATGAGTTAGCAAGGCTTTGTTAACCTAGTCTCCAGGTCAAGTGAAACATGTCATTTAACGTTGCTAGCTATGATCGTTTATGGCGTTGCACTGAGCCGAGGACAACAGCTTGTGAATTATGGAGTTAACGTTAGCTAGCGAGCTTAAATTTGGGACAGCAGAACACGTTTGTTTCACGAACCAACTGCAGTGCAGAGGAGCTGACATAACAATTACCGTCCTTTTTTAACTTTGCTGTGGTCAGCATGTAGTTAGCAGCTACCAGATAGCAAGCGAACTCTTACTTACACTTCCAGAATCCGGTCCCCTTTCGAGATACCGGCTCTGTCCGCTGCACCTCCCGGTAAAACAGCACTAACATGCTGTAGCGGGGCATACAATTCCCCGTTGATGCTCCGTAGTTGTCCTCCTTCGCTAACCTGTCCCCGGACATTGAAGCCATATCCCGAGTCAGACTTGACTATCCGCACCAGTCGCGGGCCTGACGTAACGGTAGTCACCGTTTGGCAACTGCCGGTGCCCTGCGTTGGGCTGGCACCGGAGCCGTTAGGAGAGGATGGCTGAACTAAAGGAGGTGCCACCGAATTAATTCCCTCTCCCTCGACGTCTGCCATTTTCCGTCAGCCTGTTTCCCCCTTATCCACTTTGAGTCTCCAAACTTCAAGGTAGCTCTCCTAGTTATCTAGCTAGCTTGCTAGAAACGATGGAGAGAGGAGGAGCGACCAAGTAAACGAAAACCGATTTGACTTGAGAGACTGCCCTCCCTGGAACCCGCCCATCGTCTGGTTAGAGTGGGTCTCTACTGCGCAACCGCAACATCAAGATACTGGGCTCATTTGAGTGGATACATTTTCTCAAATCGATGGTCACTATTGGATCAATATCATGCCAAAT
Organism: Oncorhynchus kisutch; assembly: GCF_002021735.2. Lineage (NCBI taxonomy): Eukaryota > Metazoa > Chordata > Actinopteri > Salmoniformes > Salmonidae > Oncorhynchus > Oncorhynchus kisutch. Next base: position 3,141,010 of record NC_034175.2, on the reverse strand, counting down.
GTATTGTGAACTCACAGCATGCATTTTGTATTCATGTATCATGATCTGTACAAATAAGTACCAATCCACAAATGTAAATCCCTTTCCACAAGTGTAAATCATATATAAGATATAAGTCTCCAACTTCAGTGATTTTTGCAATTGGTTCCAATCTTTGGCAGCAGAGAACTGGAAGGAAAGGTGGCCAAAGGAGGTGTTGGCTTTGGGGATGACCAGTGAAATATACCTGCTGGAGCGCGTGCTACTGGTGGGAGTTGCTATGGTGACCAGTGAGCTGAGATAAGGCGGGGCTTTATCTAGCAAAGACTTATAGATGACCTGGAGCCAATGGGTTTGGCGACGAATATGTAGCATGGGCCAGCCAATGAGAGCATACAGGTCGCAACAATGGGTAGTATATGGAACTTTGGTGACAAAACAAATGACACTGATAGACTGCATCAAATTTGCTGAGTAGTGTTGGAGGCTATTTTGTAAATGACATCGCCGAAGTCAAGATCGGTCGGATGGTCAGTTTACAAGGGTATGTTTGGCAGCATGAGTGAAGGACTTTGTTGCGAAATAAGAAGCCAATTCTATATTTAACTTTGGATTGGAGATGCTTAATGTGAGTCAGGATGGAGAGTTTACAGTCTAGCCAGACACCTAGGTATTTGTAGTTGTCCACATATTCTAAGTCAGAACCGTCCAGAGAAGTGACGCTAGTCGGGCGGGCAGGTGCGGGCAGCGATCGGCTGAAGAGCATGGATTTCGTTTTACTAGCATTTAAGAGCAGTTGGAGGATTGTTGTATGGCGTTGAAGCTCATTTGGAGGTTTGTTAACACAGTGTCCAAAGAAGGGCCAGATGTATACGGAATGGTGTCATCTGTGTAGAGGTAGATCAGAGAATCACCAGCAGCAAGAGCGACATCATTGATATATATAGAGAAAAGAGTCGGCCTGAGAATTGAACCCTGTGGCACCCCCATAGAGACTGCCAGAGGTCTGGACAACAGGCCCTCAGATTTGACACACTGAACTCTATCTGAGAAGTAGTTGGTGAACCAGGCATGGCAGTCATTAGAGAAACCAAGGCTGTTGAGTCTGCCGATAAGTATACTGTGATTGACAGAGTCGAAAGCCTTGGCCAGGTCAATGAAGATGGCTGCACAGTACTGTCTTTTATCGATCGCGGTTATGATATCGGCTGAGGTGCACCCGTGACCAGCTTGGAAACCAGATTGCATAGCGGAGAAGGTACGGTGGGATTCGTAATGGTCGGTGATCTGTTTGTTCACTTGGCTTTCGAAGACTTTTATGAAGGCAGGGCAGGATGGATATAGGTCTGTAACAGTTTGGGTCAAGAGTGTCTCCCCCTTTGAAGAGGGGGATGACCGCGACCGCTTTCCAATCTTTATCAATCTCAGATGATACAAAAAAGAGATTGAACAGACTGGTAATAGGGGTTGCAACAAAATCACCAGTCCACATATGTAAATCACTTTCTACAAATGAAAATCGCTATCCACAAATGCAATTCACTATCCACAAACAAACACGTTTTTATTTGTATTTGTAAATCGATATATTGCATTAGAATGGTTTTATACCTGCAGATTGCAGGTAATTTCCAAGGGCCTTAAGTAAAATGACTGCCATAAAGACAAAAGGTTCTCACACTTAGAAAGCGATTTGTAGTCATAGAAAAATAACTCTGTATTTGCAACACTATTGCAGTGTACACCCGTTCATCACCCAAATAGTTGAATTAGCTGGCCAGTGTGATAGCACCACTAAATGTGAAGGATATGTATGGAATCAATATCATGCCAAAAGTATTGGTGCTATTACACTGGCCAGCTAATTCAACTATTTGGATGATGAACTGGTGTACTCCGCAATAGTGTTGCAAATATAGAGTAATCTAGGGCTTTGATTATTTACGTTGGACATACTTGTAACGCCTGGTGTCGGAAGGAGTGGACCAAAGCGCAGCGTGAAAAGTGTTCATGATTATCAAAAAACACTCGAACAAAGTAACAAAACGAAGCGAACAGTTCTGTCAGGTAACAGAGACTAAACAGAAAAATAAACTACCCACAAAACACAGGTGGGAAAAAAGGCTGCCTAAGTATGATTCCCAATCAGAGACAACGATATACAGCTGCCTCTGATTGGGAACCATACTCGGCCAAAACAAAGAAACAGACAACATAGAATGCCCACCCCAAATCACACCCTGACCTAACCAAATAGAGAAATAAAACGTCTCTCTAAGGACAGGGCGTGACAGAACCCCCCCCCCTCCCCAAAAGTGCGGACTCCCGGCCGCAAACCTGAACCTATAGGGGAGGGTCCGGGTGGGCATCTACCCTCGGTGGCGGCTCGGGATGTAGCCCCCGCTCCCTACGCTGATCCCTCTGCTTCTGTGGAACCAGACCGTGGATCGTTCCTGGGGACTCCGGACCGTGAATCGTTGCCGGAGGAACCGGACCGTGGATCATCGCTGGAGGCTCTGGACTGGGAACCCCCGCTGGAGGCTCTGGACTGCAGCTCGTCGCTGAAGACTCCGGACTGCAGGCCGTCGCTGGAGGCTCCGGACTGGGGACAGCCGCTGGAGGCTCTGTGCCATGGATCATCACTGGAGGCTTCATGCCATGGATCATCACTAGAGGCTTCGTGCCATGGATTATCACTGGAGGCTTCGTGCCATGGATCATCACTGGAGGCTTCATGCCATGGATTATCACTGGAGGCTTCGGGCCATGGATCATCACTGGAGGCTTTGTACGTGGAGCCGGAACAGGTCTCACCAGACTGAGGAGACGTACTGGAAGCCTGGTGCGGGGAGCTGACACAACACGTCCTGGCTGGAAACCTACTCCAGCTCGGTGAGTGTGGAGAGCTGGCACAAGACGCATTTGGCTATGAAGGCGCAATGGAGGCATAGTGCGTAGAGCCGGTGCAGGATATGCTGGGCCGTGGAGGCGCACTGGAGATCTGGAGCATATATCAACACCCAAAAGGTCAGGGCATGACAATACTATGGCTACACATATGGTTAACATATTATGGTTACCATACTATAATTTCTGCAGCGTTGAAAGGAAGGCAGCAACATTTCCAAACGAGAGGCTGCCAGCGATTTATAGAAATCACTTTTTATGGGTACAAACCTTTTTTCTATGTCGACACATCACTTTCTACGTGAGATAACCTTTTTTCTATGGCGTCAAATCACCTTTTATGCTTGAGAACTTTTTTTCTACGACTACACATCTCTTTCTACATGTGAGAACTTTTTTTCGACGACTACACATCTCTTTCTACATGTGATAACTTTTTTTCGACGACTACACATCTCTTTCTACATGTGAGAACTTTTTTTCTACGACTACACATCTCTTTCTACATGTGAGATCTTTTTTTCTACGACTACACATCTCTTTCTACATGTGAGAACTTTTGTTTTTACACGCGTGGGAACTTTTTTTGTTTGTTAGTAAACTGCATTTGTGGATAGTGATTTAGATTTGTGGAAAGTGATTTACATTTGTGGAAAGTGATTTACATTTGTTTTGGTGATTTACATTTGTGGATTGGTGATTTACATTTGTGGATTGGTACTTATTTGTACAGATCATGATACTTAAATATAAAATGCATGCTGTGAGTTCACAAATAAATTTGGCATGATATTGTCACCATAGGGTCACGCCTTCCAAAGTATGTTGCATATGCCGCTTTTATTTCCTTTTCGGAACTAGGAAACTCTGAAATCTCCGACTTGCTAACTGGTTGTAGTTATATACTTGCCGAGTTCAACGAATCAGCAAGTTGGAAATTTCAACATTTCCTAGTTCCATCTAGCATGTGAATGTGGCGATAGAGTACCATTGTATGAGTCATAATACCCATAAAACCTAGCGGTCAAACACAGAAATGGTTCCAATAGATTTTTTTACCATACATTTTTCTTATAGGGGATTTTAGAAACACTTCAAATAAGGTCTGTGTTTCGTGTAGACTTACCTTGGCGGGACGTTTTCATAACTGTAATTCTCTCTCGAACAAGGTGACTTTTATAAATATAATTGCCTGTATTTACCCCCCCAAAAATGAATAGCAAATTAGCTGCTATTTGTGGCTATCATACAGAACTACAAATGCCTGTCTGAAGCTTAGCATTACTCACCAGGGCTATGATGATCTGGACTAGACTGCCGAAACGAGGCAAAGGTAAGAATCTCTGGATTAACTATCTAATGTTATCTATCTAATGCTCAATTCAGTAATTAATACATTCATTTAAATTGACAATTCTGTGAACAGTCTTGGGCAAGTTTTAAATTGACACAATACCTGTTATCTAGCTAGCTTACATTTAGCTAGCTAGTTAGCAACATTAGCCTGGCTAGATGGCTACATTAGTGGTTGATTTGTCTATCCATTTAAATGCATGAGAAATTGATAAAGACGAATTAAGCCTTCTTTGACTTTTATAAACCAACAGTCTAGCTGACTAGTTATAACTAGCTAACTAAGTTAGATGGTAAAGCTAGGAATTCTTGAAAGTGCTTGTTTGTGTCTGTGGGCGAGTAGTCTACTTCAAGTAGCCGACTTGACTTGTAGCTACCCTAGCTAGCTGTATTAGTTTGGGCTGGCTTTTTGAGAAGTTTCAGAGACTGACTGATTAGTTTATCTTGAGTCAACAGTGAGCTTATGTAACACATGGGGATGTGTGAAACTTACTCCTCAGCTTGAGGTGTCCCCACTTTTGCCAGTGACTGGCTAGCTTGTCACGTGGCGCTGACTGGTAAGATGCTTCAAGAGGGCAGTCATGTGTGCTAGCAAGGCAGAGGTCTCGTATGGGCCGAATCGGGGGGAAATGGTACTTGCTAAGCAAGAAGCGTGACTTCCTTTCAATTTATTTTACTGCGGGAACACATCGATTGCTGTTACGCTCTGGACAGCAGATCATTAGTATAGCTAGTAGGCAAGGTTATGTAATCTTATTTAGTCCTATTTGCTATTGTGGGTTTTACATTAATTGGTATTCACATGTTTTGGACACAAAGGTGGATATCTGAGGAATAATGGAGGGGAGAAAAAGAGGAAGAAGTGGTTGAAGAAAATGAGGACAGCAGAGGTTGGATTTGAGGATGATGGTGATAAAAATGGACATTGGGTGTCGAAGAAAATTGGTGTCAAGTGCAAACAGAGTGAGTCCAGGAGGAGAGTGGTGTCAAGTGCAAACAGAGTGAGACCTGGAGGAGAGTGGTGTAACGGCTTTCTTCCTGGGAAGGAGAGGCGGACCAAAATGCAGAGTGGTTATAGTTCATGTTTTTTAATAGGTAAACTCAACATAATACAAAACAATAAATGTGGCAAAACCGAAACAGCCCTATCTGGTGCAACAAACACAAAGACAGGAAACAACCACCCACAAAACCCAACACAAAACAGGCTACCTAAATATAGTTTCCAATCAGAGACAATGACTAACACCTGCCTCTGATTGAGAACCATATCAGGCCCAAACACAGAAACAGACAAACATAGAATGCCCACTCAGATCACACCCTGACCAAACAAAACATAGAAACATACAAAGCAAACTATGGTCAGGGTGTGACAAGTGGTGTCAAGTGCAAATAGAGTGAGACCTGGAGGAGAGTGGTGTCAAGTGCAAACAGAGTGAGACCTGGAGGAGAGTGGTGTCAAGTGCAAACAGAGGGACACCTGGAGGAGAGTGGTGTCAAGTGCAAACAGTGACACCTGGAGGAGAGTGGTGTCAAGTGCAAACAGAGTGAGACCTGGAGGAGAGTGGTGTCAAGTGCAAACAGAGTGAGACCTGGAGGAGAGTGGTGTCAAGTGCAAACAGAGTGAGACCTGGAGGAGAGTGGTGTCAAGTGCAAACAGAGTGAGACCTGGAGGAGAGTGGTGTCAAGTGCAAACAGAGTGAGACCTGGAGGAGAGTGGTGTCAAGTGCAAACAGAGTGAGACCTGGAGGAGAGTGGTGTCAAGTGCAAACAGAGTGAGACCTGGAGGAGAGTGGTGTCAAGTGCAAACAGAGTGAGACCTGGAGGAGAGTGGTGTCAAGTGCAAACAGAGTGAGCCGTCCTTCTGAGAGTATATAGCTGTGTTTAGGCATGGCTACATGGACCTGTTACATTGACCAGAAGGGTGTTGATATAGCTGTGTTTAGGCTCAGCTACATGGACCTGTTACACTAGAAGGGTGTTGATATAGCTGTGTTTAGGCATGGCTACATGGACCTGTTACACTAGAAGGGTGTTGATATAGCTGTGTTTAGGCATGGCTACAAGGACCTGTTACATTGACTAGAAGGGTGTTGATATAGCTGTGTTTAGGCTTAGCTACATGGACCTGTTACACTAGAAGGGTGTTGATATAGCTGTGTTTAGACATGGCTCCATGGACCTGTTACACTAGAAGGGTGTTGATATAGCTGTGTTTAGGCATGGCTACAAGGACCTGTTACACTAGAAGGGTGTTGATATAGCTGTGTTTAGGCATGGCTATGTTTAGGCATGGCAAGTACAGTTGCATCACGGGTACAGGTAGTGGCATGGACTATGGGAGATTGCCTGAAGCTGATTGCAGCAGTACCATAACCATTAATGCCACTTGGCCAGTTGCAGGTCTAAACCAAACTAGTGGTCTGGCTGATATGTGGTGGATATGTGGACCCAAAAGAGTACTGAGACCCATTCTTAGAGGAGACTGGCAAGGTACGTGTGCTCTGACCAGTTTGATAATTCCACTGACCATTGTTGATGTTACTGCTGAGCAGCTGTTGGGTTCTGTATCCAGGGGGCCTGAAAACATTCCATCCCATGGGAGACATAGACGTAGTGCTCCATGGACGGAGGATGTAGTTGACATACACAATAATCTGTTGGGTGTGCCAGTGGGGGTTCCTCATGAGTTTCAGGCCTTGGGTAGGAATGATGGACTCTGGCACTTACTACCTATTATAGGTCCAGCCATAGTGGAATCAAGACAGACTGCATGGATAAATTATATCTACTATAATCAACAGCGTTTTGTGAATTACTCCCGTGATGCACTCACTGGTATGTCTGAACAGCTTGAGGCCACATCTAGGGTTTCCAGAATAGATTTGCTTTGGATATGCTTCTTGCCAGTCAGAGGGGTGTCTGCAAGATGTTCGGTGAACAATGTTGCACGTATATTCCTAATAACACCAGTCCAGATGGTAGTATATCTAAGGCCCTTAATGGGCTTGATGCACTATCTGCTGAGATGAGGACCATGGCGGGGGTGGAGGAGTCTGGACTGTTCTCTTGGTTGGGAACCTGGTTTGGTAAGTACACTAGTATGGTGTTTACTGGATTTCTGACCCTAATTCTTGTATTTTTGTTATTGATGTGTTGTGCTGCTTGCATCATACCGTGTTTTAAGAAGTCTGTTACAGATGTGGTGAAGGCTTTGCTTGATGCTCCAGTTGGAGATGCTGATACTGAATCAAGCTTTCAGGGGAGGATGGGACTGACTGAGGATGACCCATGGTATGCTGTGGGTGAGGTAGTAGAATAAATATTACACCACCACAGTTCCTTGTTTTACATTTTTGTTTTGTTAAGTTCTTTCCAGTATGTTTGTTCTCCCTGTTGTGAAGGTTTGGAGTCCCTGGGTGGCATGGTGCCCACCTGGTGCAGGATAGGAGTAGCTGAGAGGACCAGATGGTTTATAATAATGCTTTGCTCTGTTTTCCATGACTAAAGTTTTATCCTACATCTTACATGTCAATAAACAATAAAGTCTTATCCTGTTTCTGTCAAAAGGGGGAGACAAAAGCATATATCACTTGTTGATTTGTTTTCTTTCTTGGATGATTTTTCTTTTCTCTTTTTCTGTACCAAATTAAATAATAATAATAACAATGTTTTATTAATAATAAACGCTTTATTATTTTCATGAAATGCTATTAACATATTACTATGTTGGGACCGCTGAAATAAAGGATAATGAGACACCCTAGCAGGTGTCAAAAGGGGGACTTAAATTTAACACCATTTTCTTTTATTCTGTTTTTAAATGAGCTGTTGTTCTCTTTTGACATGAGGGTTTTAAGTTCCTAGGTGGCTGGTAGCCAATCTAGTACATAGTGGGATCGAATGGAGGACATGAAGGTATTTTAAACTTTGTAACTGTTATATGATTCATTGCTGAATTTTTGTTCACACCCATGGAGGTGTGAAAAAGGGGGACTGTTGGATCCTGTGTTTTACATTATAGCCATTACCATATATATGATTGAATATTATCTGCTGTTGGCTTGTGTGGATGTATGTATGTGTTATGCAACATAGCTGACTTGAAACATTAACAGTTACAGGGCCATGGGCCTTTCTCATGATGGAAAAATACAGAGTTGCATGGGGTTGCAGAACAAGCTGTCTTTTGTTAGATAACAGGAGCCAGGTGCGAGATAACGGTATGGAGCATGAGTGCATGGATGTTCTTCACAGCAACAGTTACATCTATCAACAGAAGCGCCAAGAGGCGGGGCGCCTGCGATAGGCTGGGCAAGTTTAAACCACGCCCAGTCTCTACTGTGATAGGCCAACAGACGGGTTGGAACTGTCTATCACAGTATAAAGAATACTGTTTACATACATCTTGTCAGTTCTCTGTTCTGCCCTGCGTGGTATTACAGTGAGCCCGTATATACGAAAGTTGCATTTGCCATTTATTACTTAGCTAATAAAAAATACATAGTATACAATCGGTGACTCATTGTTATATTTATCCTGATACCAGATTCGAATTTACGCAACTCTAACAAATTCCGAGTTGAATGACCGTTCAAAATGTATTATTCCCGACTTCCCAGTTGCAAAGCTTGCAGTTAGTCACTGTCACCGATTCCTTACAAACCACTCATTGTTGAATTTGCGATCTTCAAATTGTTGTGTAATGTTTATGTCCAATGACCGATGAGCACCGATACGTTTTGTCTATATTTTCTCTTCATTATTTATCTTCATATGACAAGGATTAAAAAGGATTTGCCAGTAGACTTGATTCGTGATGATGACTGCAAGCTAAGATTGTGAAAGTAAGATGTTGACATGATCAGTCCAATCAAAGCTACGTGATTTGACGTGATTTCTGTGGCCAATGACCGTGAGGCTTCTTGGAAGGGCACTTCTAATGTAACTCTATGCAGCACCCAAAGGGCTCACATTATTGATGTTGTAGAGAAATGCTAATTCTTATGTAGGTGACCAAACTATTGTTGATAAAGGGCTACAACTCAGAGTTGAGCCTGTGGGGTCCCCTACAGGATAGCTCCCGCATTACACTAATGGCCAAAACCAGCGCACACACACATGATCTCCGTTGTAGCTGAACGTTGAATGCCCGAAGAGGATTCTACGATGACGGACAGACAACTGAGCCAATGGCGGAAGACTACAGACTACACCCCAGCTGAACCAATCCAAAGATCCGATCTTCCAGAATCAACCTACTTTCTGTTCTATATATAAGTGGTGTACTGATTGTATCGGCCTCTTCTTCGTCTGCGCTTCCGTACGAACCAGCGGGAGAGCCGTAATTACGCTGTTCTAGATATCTTCACTCTGAATAAACTGTAGCTTGTCATACAATTTACCACCTTGTCTGAATCGATCCTTGACCGACTCGTCCGTCTACATATCCAAATTATAACAATGTCTAACCTTACTAAAGGCGGGTGACAGTATCCCCATGAGTGACAGAACACTGAGCCAATCACTGTGCAATGCTCCTATTTTCTGCTGGCCCGCCCCACCACTACAGAAAGGACTGAGCTAGGCTGAAACACCTGCATTTTGGAGCTACCTGTTTGCTATCAGCTTTATTAACTCAATTATATGTATATATTTTTTTTAACGTTGTTTACAAAACTGATATGTGACACCTATTAATGCCAAAAGAACATGCAAAACAGGCAAGCCCACCCATTTGTTTTGCAAAACATGTAGGGCTCAAAACTTAGACCCACCTGCCCTGAATGACGGGTCGCCACTGGTCATGATTGATGTCCTGTAACAGGCCCTTTACAGATCTACTAATGTCCGATTTGGATATATTTGGTTGTTTTCGCTGTATAACATTTAGAAGTTTTTCCTCTTCAAAAAGTGACTTAAATGCCAACTCCCGTTCGTATAAGCTGGTAGTATAGTTAGCATACGGAAGTCAGTGGTGGTAGTCAGTTTTTTAACTGCAATGCAGTTGATTGGTGACGATGATATGTGTTGGGCTTGACATCCAGACAACTATTATGTTCTGATTTTTACCACAACATAGTGTAAAATACACATATAAACAATAGCCTAAATGTCAACTCATTTTGCTGGGGGACAATGTATTTCCATTGGCCTGATACCACATCTATCAGCTCTCCTCCTGAGAGGTATAGTAGAATGGAAGCAGGAAGAATAGCAGAGGCTAGAAGACAAATGTGCCATGATGGTGCTAGGCAGGTAGAGGGGGATGGATGGGCTGAATAGGAACTCTACTCTGAAACAGAGCCCAAGATACAGACAATATAAAGACACATTTCAGATTCCTTCATTCTCTCTCTCCATCATGGCAGGTTGAGTGAGTCTGTCATGAAAGAAAGTGAATCAAATGAAGAGTGCAGGTTTATTATCAGTCAAATGAAGAGTGCAGGTTTATTATCAGTCAAATGAAGAGTGCAGGTTTATTATCAGTCAAATGAAGAGTGCAGGTTTATTATCAGTCAAATGAAGAGTGCAGGTTTATTATCAGTCAAATGAAGAGTGCAGGTTTATTATCAGTCAAATGAAGAGTGCAGGTTTATTATCAGTCAAATGAAGAGTGCAGGTTTATTATCAGTCAAATGAAGAGTGCAGGTTTATTATCAGTCAAATGAAGAGTGCAGGTTTATTATCAGTCAAATGAAGAGTGCAGGTTTATTATCAGTCAAATGAAGAGTGCAGGTTTATTATCAGTCAAATGAAGAGTGCAGGTTTATTATCAGTCAAATGAAGAGTGCAGGTTTATTATCAGTCAAATGAAGAGTGCAGGTTTATTATCAGTCAAATGAAGAGTGCAGGTTTATTATCAGTCAAATGAAGAGTGCAGGTTTATTATCAGTCAAATGAAGAGTGCAGGTTTATTATCAGTCAAATGAAGAGTGCAGGTTTATTATCAGTCAAATGAAGAGTGCAGGTTTATTATCAGTCAAATGAAGAGTGCAGGTTTATTATCAGTCAAATGAAGAGTGCAGGTTTATTATCAGTCAAATGAAGAGTGCAGGTTTATTATCAGTCAAATGAAGAGTGCAGGTTTATTATCAGTCAAATGAAGAGTGCAGGTTTATTATCAGTCAAATGAAGAGTGCAGGTTTATTATCAGTCAAATGAAGAGTGCAGGTTTATTATCAGTCAAATGAAGAGTGCAGGTTTATTATCAGTCAAATGAAGAGTGCAGGTTTATTATCAGTCAAATGAAGAGTGCAGGTTTATTATCAGTCAAATGAAGAGTGCAGGTTTATTATCAGTCAAATGAAGAGTGCAGGTTTATTATCAGTCAAATGAAGAGTGCAGGTTTATTATCAGTCAAATGAAGAGTGCAGGTTTATTATCAGTCAAATGAAGAGTGCAGGTTTATTATCAGTCAAATGAAGAGTGCAGGTTTATTATCAGTCAAATGAAGAGTGCAGGTTTATTATCAGTCAAATGAAGAGTGCAGGTTTATTATCAGTCAAATGAAGAGTGCAGGTTTATTATCAGTCAAATGAAGAGTGCAGGTTTATTATCAGTCAATGAAGAGTGCAGGTTTATTATCAGTCAAATGTTTGATTTAGATTAACTTCAAAAATGTACATTAATACAAAATACTCAAATGCACAGTAGAGGACTGACTATGTTGTACTGTGATGTGAAAAAAGGGCCTTTAAAAAACCATTGCTGTGATAATCAGAACTGAGCCTGGAGGTTTGCAGTAGCCCCTAGTGTCCTTGTCTCCCTTGTTAATTGATGTCACTGATTTCCTAGAATGGGGGCCCCCAAGAGCTTCCCAGGAGCTGTGTGAGAGAGTGGGGTGGGTGGGCTTACAGGTGTCAAGTCTGCTAAATCAGTCAGTCTGTGATGAGAAAGAGTGGAACTCTGAGCACGCTGTCAACTCAAAGGCTGCAACCTCCTACTGCTACACACACACACCTTACATCCCTCCCTCCCTCACATTAACCAATAATCCCAGTAACCCCCTCTAATCAATCTTCCAACCCGCCAATACTCCCCAGGGGCCATTCTTACCCTCACCAGTCACCATGGTGACACTCACACACACACACACACACACACACACACACACCAGAGCTAAAGTATCACAAAGACAAAAGGCTGGAATTACAGTTTATTACACATCACTCTGAGAACACACACACCTTCAGGGGTTTAGAACCAACAGTCATCAAAATGGAAAATATATATGAACCAAATATTATACAATAAATCTGACAGTATGTCTCACTAAAGACAATGTGCCTCTAAACAAAGCCTTATTCCTCCATCTATCTCCAAGGTTTTCTGTGTGTGTGTGTGTGTTACAGAGTGGTGGTAGAGTGTTGTGAGGTGAGTGGGGGGTGGTGGTAGAGTGTTGTGGGGTGGTGGGAGCGGGGTGTGTGTGAGTTACAGGGTGGTGGTAGAGTGTTGTGGGGTGAGTGGGGGGTGGTGGGAGTGGGGGGTGTGTGAGTTACAGGGTGGTGGTAGAGTGTTGTGAGGTGAGTGGGGGGTGGTGGGAGCGGGGTGTGTGTGAGTTACAGGGTGGTGGTAGAGTGTTGTGGCGTGAGTGGGGGGTGGTGGGAGCGGGGTGTGTGTGAGCGCAGCAGGCTGCGGACAGCGTGGCGGTAGCGTGCTGACATGGTGTTGTAGAGGATAGGGTTGACAGCAGCACTGAGGTAGAACAACACAAAGGAGACCAGGTTAAAGTACTGAGAGATGTAGTACATATCAGCGCTGGAGCCCAGAGTCACAGAGAACAACGTCCGACCAACGTGGAACGGCAGCCAACACAGAACAAACGCCAGCACGATCATCCCTAGAGAGAGAGGAGAATATGGGATGGAGCGACAGAAAGAGTTGACATTAGAACTCATTATTACTGTATGTGTGATATAGATGGTTCACAATAGCTGCTTAGCTGTAGTATTGCTGAGGCCCAAACCAGTCAATCAAAGTAACTTTAAAATATAGAGACTCTCTCACAGCCTCACCGAGCATCTTGATGGTGTGTCGCTGGGCGCGGTCTCGGCTGCTGCGTTGTGGGCGGAGCCAAAGCTTCCTGCCGATCAGACCATACACAACTCCCAGAATTCCCAGCGGCACCAGGAAGTAGAGGTTGGAGAGCCACATCATGGCCCCCAGCAGGCCTGAGGAGACGGCGTAGTCCGTACAGCGACACTCGCTCTCCCCCTCACCTCCCCCCAGCTCCTCTACCCCTACTATAGCAAACACCGGCCCAGCGCTGATCACGGCCACAACCCACAGGCAGCCAATGAGAGTGCGGACGCGGGTCCGTGTGACCAGGGTCTTGGCTGTGAGTGGTCGACAGACAGCGAGGTAGCGCTCCAGAGAAAGGGCGGTGATGTGGAGGATGGAGGAGTAGGTACAACTCTCACTGATGAACACACTCAGCTTACACACTGCATCACCCAGATCCCAGGGCCGGAACCTCCACAGCTAGAGGGACGGACACACAGATAGGTTACACACACACAACCCAGCTCAGACACTATATCGTCTAACCCCCAGGGCCAGAACCTCCACAGCTAGAGAGAGAGAAACACAAATCACACACACACACGCAGTATCAGCTAGCTAAACCCCAGGGAGGGAACCTCCATAGCTAGAGAGACCCCCCTTACCTTGTAGTACAGATCTAAAGGCATCAGAAGCAGTATGAGGAGGTCGGAGACAGCCATACTACTCAGGTAGAGGTAGGTGGTGCTTCTCAGGTGTGGCCGGAGCCAAACTACCAGGATGGTTAACATATTTCCTGCGATGCCCAGGGCCAGCAGCAGCACACACACGGCTGTCACACACACCAGCTCAGCCCCACTGAAGTCCTCCCATTCCCAGTCAGTCTGGTCACTCTGGTTCCCACAGTCCTCCAGACAGCCAGACCCTAGCACACAATCCTCTGAACAGCTGCTCCCACTGCCCAGCGCTGACACGTCCATGGTCAGAGAGAGATGCCCGGGTCTCAGAGACTGGGGTGTGTGCGTGAGAGAGAGAGGTGAGCTGAGATGGTAGACGCGTGCCTGTGTGTGTGTGTGTGAGAGAGAGTGTGGATGGTCTATATCACCCAGGTTACAGCACAGGGTGACGTAGGCTGATGGATTCTAACTGGAGATGGTCCTGAACCACACATCTAGGAGATGTAAAACACAACACATCTAGGAGATGTAAAACACAACACATCTAGGAGATGTAAAACACAACACATCTAGGAGATGTAAAACACAACACATCTAGGATATAAAACAACATATCTAGGTGATTTGGGCTCAATTCCATGTCAATTGAGTTAATCTGGGAGATGGAGTACCATTTTCACAAAATTACAGAATTGTTACCACCACTGAAACACAAACATGTTATCCTGTGGTAGGGAAAGGACTTGCTCGATGTTATCAATCACACACCAACACAAAACTCCCTGTTACACACACTACATGATAAACACACTAACCTCTGGTTCGTTCAGCCATTCCTATTGGGGAAATTAAATGGGGAAAGAATAGCGTTTTGGGATAAACATAGAAAATAAGGTCTGAGGTTAACACAGGCTTAGATCTTATACATAGAATATCATCAGTCAGTTAACATTATATGTCTGAGTTATAGCCTCGCTACTGTATATAGCCTCGCTACTGTATATAGCCTCGCTACTGTATATAGCCTCGCTACTGTATATAGCCTCGCTACTGTATATAGCCTCGCTACTGTATATAGCCTCGCTACTGTATATAGCCTCGGTACTGTATATAGCCTCGCTACTGTATATAGCCTCGCTACTGTATATAGCCTCGCTACTGTATATAGCCTCGCTACTGTATATAGCCTCGCTACTGTTATTTCACTGTCTTTTTACTGTTGTTTAAAAAAAAAATATTTCTTTACTTATCTATTGTTCACCTAATACCTATTTAGGGCCGGTAAGTAAGCATTTCACTGTAAGGTTTACACCTGTTGTATTCGGCACACGTGACAAGCAAACTTTGATTTGATAATGCCTTTGTGCTTGTTTTTAAATGCTTTGGCATTTATCCTCAAACCCTCCAAAAAACCCATACATGTCCCCATAGGCTTTGGCCAACAAGCCATGGCAGAGTTAGCTTCCGTTAGTGTCTACAAGAGACACCATTACTATTGCTCTCTATACCCCCGTTACAAACAGTACACACCCAGCAGTGTGAATTGAAGCTGTGTACTCACCTCGCAGCCGTCTTCGATCCCTGGACAATCTCTCCCTCACCTCTTCATCCCTCTACCACCTCTACCTCCTCCCTCGCTCTCCAACACCCACAACTTGTACACGCATGCAAGCAAGCGCAAACGAAGGCTCAAGCACACACGCAAGCAGTAAAGATCGCTCAACAACATGATACAGGTTCATTCCTTTAATATCTTCAATTAGTTTAAAATACAATATTTATATCTGAGAATGACGGAGGTAGGGAGGGAAAGAAGGGATAATGCTCTTCTTAAGTTTTGGGACAGGGCCTTTCAGTCTAGAGGTTCAGAGTAAGTGTGTGTGTGTCAGGGTCCAGCCTCCCAGCATGTGTGTCTGTGGTAGAGGTCGAAGGTTGTGTCTGCGGGGCGTGGGATGGGCTGGGGGCGTGGTATGGTAATCTCCTCCCCTGGTAGGAGGGGCTTCTCTCTCAGCAGATCCCCCCTGAAGAAAACCTGCAGGTCAGGACTGTCCTCTTTCTGCTCACACACACACGGATTACAAATACAGTTATGGACTAGTTGCAGGTCATGAGTGCTTTCGCTCTACACACACCTTTATTTACATATTACTTACACACACACGTAAATGTAATCAGATGGGGTCAGTGAGAGGGACTTGCCTTGTTGCCATGGCTGCATGTGGGCGAGACCAGCTGAAGCCTGTCACGTAGAGCCTGGCTGATAAGCTCCTCCTCCTCCACATTCACATTGACCAATGCCCTGTAGAGGTGCTGGGATGGAGGGACATTCACCCCTATAGACAAAGACAAGACATACACTTAGTTAGTGTGTGGTGTGTGTTTATGTCTGCATGTGTGTGTTTATGTCTGCATGTGTGTGTTTATGTCTGCGTGTGTTTGTCTGCATGTGTGTGTTTCTGTGTGTGTGTTTCTGTGTGTGTGTGTTTCTGTGTGTGTGCGTTTCTGTCTGCGTGTGTTTATGTCTGCGTGTGTATGTTTCTGTGTGTGTGTGTGTGTGTGTTTATGTCTGCATGTGTGTGTTTCTGTGTGTGTGTGTGTGTATATGTCTGCATGTGTGTGTTTCTGTGTGCTACCCTCTGTAGCCCGGGCGCTGATGCTGTTCTTGGTTCTGTCTGACTTCTGTAGTTGCTCCTGCACAGCCTTCTGGGAGTTAAACTCTGCCCCTGCCACATTATCTAGCTCAGCCCTCAGAGCCAGAGTAGTATTTAACTCCGCCCCTTCAGGGAGGCTGCCACCCCTCTCCTCACAGGGAGCCTCCTCATTGGTTGCTGACCTTGCCCTCCAACACAGATCTCCACCTATGTGAGGAATACAGAAAGAGATATTGACCAGTCCTCTGCTCAGACATTGCTGACTCATGCCAGATCTTATAACACCTGGATAGGTATTTTACGTATCAACCTAACCACATCACGTTATAGCAATCTGGTGCGACGGCACAGTCCATGACGTGGCACACCACCATTGGTTGATGCATGCAACTCCTGTGCAGGGGAACATGAGTACATCAGACTCTAGACCAGGAGGGTTAGTTACCATGGAGTCTTTTCCCCTTTGAGTAACTGCTGGAGTGTCCAGGGCATTGCCAAGGTGGAGGGTCTTTGCTAGGCTCTGCTATCACCGTGACAACCACAGGCTCCTCAGAGGCAAATCGCACCTGTAGAGTCAGGGGCACACACTTCAGTGATGTCTCTCCAAAAACACAGACCGACACACACAGATCTCTCATAATTTCTACGGCTGTCTTGACAACTGAGAAAAGCACCATCTGTGACTATCCGTCAGTGTGTGTGTGTGTGTCAGACTGACCTGCCGGTGGCTGCGTCCTCTCAGCAGGCTAGCTGGGTTGGGTCGTGGCGGGTCTGGGCTGAGGGGGAGAGACAGGTCCAGTTCCGGGCACCGTAGGAGGCTAGCAGGGACCAGGGGCACCGGGGCAGGCATTGGGACCAGTCGGATGTCTGGGTCATTGCACCCTGCTAGAGGACGCTGCTGCAGGGGACCTACTCTGGTCATCTTAGGTCACCAGTCTGGGTCTTTATCTTTGGGCGACGGCTCTGTTACTGATGTTAGGTAAGATACAAGGCAAAATATGTTGTATGGTTCTGAATGGCAGTTACACTTTGCCTAACACCCCCTAACCTAACCTTTCTGATGGAGCAAACTGAACATATTTTGAGTCCTATGCCCAACCCAGTCCCTTACCATTGTTGGATCTGTAATGTAGGTTGAATAACGTTAACTTTACACTTCCAACCAGATATGACGATGTTACGTTATCTAGCTAACGTTAGATCTCTGGCTAGATTCCATTCAGTGGGAGCTTTCAGCACACAGCCAGCTAGCTAGCTAACGACGACAGCAGACATTCTAGAAAGTTCACCAGTCACCAAGTTAGCCAGCTAACTTTACTTGTTGTACTACTAGCCAGCTAACGTTATAGGGGTTGTTTGGCTAATTAGCTAGCTAACGTTAACTAAAGCTATGCAAATTCAATCATGTCGTTTATTCTCCGCTTACTGTTATGAGGAAGCGTCCCGAATGACAGCTCACGCGTTTCTTGTTGTTTTCACTGTTAATACACGAGGTTAGATTGACTCTTTAGCAGGATCTGCTCACTTTTGAAATTCCCTCCACTGGCGCCGACATAACACCTTCTACAGAACAAAACAATCACACTTCCGGTTTCTTCGTTAGTAGGAAATTATACAATGGCGCCCCTTGGCGTGCATGTTACATTGCGTGTGCTTGTGTAAGTGGTGGACTCTAGAGCACAAGTCAAACTCTTCTTTAGTAACAGTTATTTATTTGACTCATATTTTTTTTGCAGAATTACAGAATATGCACACCACACTTTCTCTTTCAGAACCCCCCTTCATTAGCCTGGTTACCAGTCTCCGTTTAGCTAACATTCCACTCATTAACTGCCATTGGCACACGACATGGAATATACTAAGAAATGGTACGTTATAGAGACTGGCAACCAGGCCTCTTCATAACTACATCATCATCATTACACGAGACTACATCATCATCATCATAGCCAGGCTGTCATTGTAAATAAGAATATGTTCTTGACTCACCTGGGTACATTAAGGTTAAATATAAATACACATTTTACAGGACTAATCAAAACACCCCTTTAAATAGAAAATGAAAGGCATGTACTAATACTGTTAACTTCTCTTTGTGTATGTGTGCGTGTATGTGTGCGTGGATGAGTGCGTTAGTGTGTCTGTCTGTCTCTCAGTGCTCTCAGTATGTAGTTCTCTCTCTCCAGCTGGGCGTTCCTCTCTGACAGCTGGTTGATCCGCTTCCTCAGTAGCTCCTCCTCCTCTCTCACAGCCAGCATCAGGTGGCTCTTCACCAAGTCCTACAGCAATATACAACATATCATTATAGCATATCATCAAATATGTCACAATTCTTCCAGCAACAGATGGGTCTTCACCAAGTCCTTCAATACAACACATTACAGACACTATAACCATAAACACACTGTCCTACCATGGCTTGCTCAATCTTGTTGTCAATTGCAATCTTACTGCTACTGGAGCCACTGCAACAACAACAACAACAACAAAGGAGATTGTGTCTTAGTGCACATGGTTCACATTGATGTCTATTCCTGAACACAGTCACCTCCCGACAATAAATGGCCAGGCCATTTCCATGGTTACCTGTGGCAGAAGAGCAGCAGGGCTGCCTCAGCATTCCGGACAGAAGGTGTACCCTTCAGACACAGCGACCAGGATGGGAGCGGGGCCAGGGTCTGGTGTTGAGGTTGGGGTTGAGTAGTGGTCTGGGGTTGAGTAGAGGTCTGCGGGTGAGGTTTTGGTTTTGGTTGAGTATTGGTCTTGGGTTGAGGTTGGGGTTGAGTAGTGGTCTGAGGTTTAGATGTGGTCTGCGGTTGATGTTCAGGTTGAGTAGTGGTCTGGGGTTGAATAGTGGTCTGCGGTTGAGGTTGGGGTTGAGTAGTGGTCTGGGGTTGAGTAGTGGTCTGGGGTTGAGGTTGGGGTTGAACAGTGGTCTGGGGTTGACGTTGGGGTTGAATAGTGGTCTGCGGTTGAGGTTTTGGTTTTGTAGTGGTCTGGGGTTGAGGTTGAGTAGTGGTCTGGAGTTTAGTAGTGGTCTGCGGTTGAATAGTGGTCTGGGGTTGAGGTTGGGGTTGAGTAGTGGTCTGGAGTTGAGGTTTAGTTGCGGTCCAAAAGTGTTGTGGAATCTCCATGGTGACAGATGTTTGGTTTCTTATCTGAAGCTCCTGCCGTCCGCTCGGCCATGAGTTCCTAACCCTGACCCCCCCACGACCTCTCAGCCCTCCATGACCCCAACCCGTATCACTCACTCCCTCCCTGCCTTCTTCTCCTACTCTCCATCTAGCAGGAAGTTGTAGTGGTTGGTGGACAGGTGGGGGGTTAAGGGGGGGTCTGGGTTTGGTCTGAGGGTAGAGGGAGGAAGGGCAGCCGGAGACGGAGGCAGAAGGAGAGGAGTGTCTCTTTAAGGGGGACTGGGGGGCTTTTTTACTGGACCTGAGAGGGGATAGGGAGGAAGGGAGGGATTGGGGAAGAGATGAAGAAACAGATGCAGGAAGAGAAGGAGAGAGAGATGGAGGGAGGGAAGGAGGTAGAGAGAGGGGGCGAGGCTGCCGTCGAGTCTCAAACAGAGAGATGATTTTCTTCACACTGCCGAACATGTCACCAGACAGCCAAAAGCAAACAATAGATTATCTAAACCACATCAAAGGCGCTTCCATCCACCTCCATTCACTACAGCCTTCTGTGCAAAAGCCGGTTACTACCTGTAGTTGGTAGAGAGTCAGAGAGGGTTTAAACTTAGAGGCACATCCAACAATTACTTCCATGAACAACTACAGAACAGGGGTAGTTGAACAGATCACCATGTGGTTGTATTGAGGTCAATGGGAGAGAGGAAGATTAGATCCATGTGTGTGCTGTCACAAGCGTGATCTGGGATTCCTATTGGAGAAATAGATTTTGGGTATCCTCCAATCTTTGCTGGATCAATCCTACAGGTCCAGCCAGACGAGCCCAGCCTGCCGAGAAGACCTCCGATTAAAATGGCCTTTGTCTGTGGATTAGGATTAGCCTATGCAGATTACTTCCTTATTCCATCCAGCCGCCAGGTGTCTGATTGGCTAAACTATATAATTCCGGTTAATGCAGGGCGGAGTCTACTGTCCAGGTGGGGAGTGTCTCCACGACAACCCAGAGGTGAGAAGCGTTTCCATGGTGAGGAGCATGTGTGTGTGTGTGTCTTTGAGCTCTCACATGATGAGAGACTGTTTTACTTCTCCCCCACGCACACCCCACTGTCTGGCACTCTGATAGGCTCTTACAGGAACCCTCTCATTCCAACCTCCGCCTACTCACTGCCTCAGCCAATGACAAAGTTTGTGGCATTCCTTGCCTGCCCACTGCCACTGAGCGTATGATAATTAGTTTCCCAGTACGACAAGTATTGACATCCATAAAAATATGTCCACTGCCTTTGTCCTCCTTCCTCTGGACAGACCACATGAATAAATTAATAAAACTGATGGTCACATGTCTCAGACGTATGTGTTAAGCCAATCTATCTGTGTATGTTGTTGATTGTGAAGAGTATTGAATCCTAACACAAGCTCCTATGGTCTGATGGTGAATGTCCCTGAATGCCCCCTGTCTTTTCAATCATCACAAGAACCGGTGAAGGCCTAGAAGGAATAGGTGCCAAATAAAATACAATGTGTTCTCAATCAACCTACTCTGTAAAATGAACACACAAACAGTAATGAGAACCCACTGGGGGTTCTGCTCAGATGTTCTGGCCGAAACCTTGATGGATGAGAGAACAGCCAAGAGCTCAGCTCAGAACAGCCTCACTCTTTCCTGGCCTCACTTGGCCCTGTCGGTCTCCTCTGCTCCGGCTCCGGCTCCCTGCACTGGACTGGAGCACAACAACATCCACCTTCTAGTCTCACACTCACATATCAAGTACCCTGGATTACTGTAGGCCTAAATGTTATTTTTATTGACACCAGAGTTGTGTCAGGCAATTTCAATTCTCATCAGTTGAATTTGACATGGAGTCTCTGAGGAGGAGTGCTGATCTAGGATCAGGTCCCCCTCTGTCCAAGTAGTATCATTCATATTGATCTAAAAAAGCAAAACGGATCCTAAATCAGCACTCCTACTCTGAGACGCTTAAAACATACAGCCACACACTCTCAGGACACCTGTTCCTGACACCTGAACAACCTTTCCTTCTACTGCGTGCTACTTTACACACAGTTTTTATGTAGCCGCTGTTGCTTTCCCCTTCCTCTCTGCTCTGACCCGCGGCGATGATCGTCTGGTGATAGACATGTACAAACTTCCATACGCAGCCTTGTTTTAGGTTTAATCTAAGACTGGGCGATTGCTGGACTACGGCTAATCTTAATTTTCATCTTCAGTATTGTCCAATAGGTTCTATATGGAGACCTGCGATACAGTATCATCAGCTGATATCTCAAAGTGCTGTACAGAAACCCAGCCTAAAACCCCAAACAGCAAGCAATGCAGGTGTAGAAAACAAAGGTTCATGTTTGATTCATGTTGCTTGCTCTATCCTATTTAGGACATACACAGGCAATCACACATGCACAAACACAGACACACACACACACACACACACACACACACACACACACACACACACACACACACACACACACACACACACACACACACACACACACACACACACACACACACACACACACACACACACACACACACACACACACACACACACACACCACACACACACACACACGCACAAATGATAAGTCAGCTTTCTTCTAAACATATTAAAATAGTTTATTTCATTTTTCATTTTAAACAAACCAAAGAGCTTCCTCTCCATCTCATGAGATAGTAGCCTATATGTCTGTATGTGTACAGGTCAGTGTCTGTGTCCTTCACCTGTCTGTCTATGTGTGGTGTGTATAATCAACCCAACCCTTTTTCTGTGTATGTGTGTAAACCTACATCTCTGTCCCTCTGAACCTGCATTGAGGATCTTGCTAATCTTATCATGAATTCACTCATGGAGCAAGAGCTGCTGTTCTGTGGAGAGTGGGCAGGGGGAGCTGTTTCACTTCTTGGTGAAGAACTCATTGCACATCATGGTGAGGCAGGCCACCAGTGTGACGTACTCCTGGAAGTCCACACTGCCATCTGAGTTAGCGTCCAGATCTTTGAAGATCTTGTCAACCTTTGCCTGGTCAGTGTTTTTCTGTTATAATGATCAGAGAGAGAGAGAGAGGTAATAGGTGAGACTTTGATTTCAGAAGTTAAAACTAGAATCCACACAGTTGTTATTTGTTTATAAAGGTGTGAGAGATTAAGTTATTCTATTGGATGAGGCGGGTCATGTGTTTGTGATGTTCCAAGCAATTCAATATTTCAATAGTGTCTGTCTTTAGCAGTATTGTATTTGGTCGTGCTGCTAATAAAGCATGATTGAACTGAACTGTTCCTAGGATCCACTCACCCCCATGATCTCTCCAAGCTCAGCGTTGAGCAGATCTTTGAGTTCTCCCTTGCTCAGGGTCGTCTTGTCGCCCTCCTTGCCAGAGTACTTGTGGAAGGCTGAGATGAGCAATGCCATAGCCTGCTGGACCTGTGACATGGTGACTACAACACACACACACACAGAGAGAGGGAGAGAGAGAGAGAGAGAGAGAGAGAGAGAGAGAGAGAGAGAGAGAGAGAGAGAGAGAGAGAGAGAGAGAGAGGAGAGAGAGAGAGAGAGAGAGAGAGAGAGAGAGAGAGAGAGAGAGAGAGAGAGAGAGAGAGAGGAGAGAGAGAGAGAGAGAGAGAGAGAGAGAGAGAGAGAGAGAGGAGAGAGAGAGAGAGAGAGAGAGAGAGAGAGAGAGGTACAAGTATAGGTTATTAATTTGCAGTATTATCAATGTTTTATTATGATAGCAGGATGCTGGTGGACATGATGTCCACGCACAGAGAGAGGAATGTTTGCTTACTCTGTATTCACAGTATAATACATCTAATATTATCAACATTATATGACATATTTGATTAATTTATTTGACTTTTTGAAATGTGAAATCCCAGAAAATAAGTTAAAGGGATAAATGTCTTATTGTTGACTGAGTAATCCAATTCGAATCTATTTTTATTTTACATCCG
Source organism: Oncorhynchus kisutch (assembly GCF_002021735.2). Taxonomy (NCBI): domain Eukaryota; kingdom Metazoa; phylum Chordata; class Actinopteri; order Salmoniformes; family Salmonidae; genus Oncorhynchus; species Oncorhynchus kisutch. The sequence continues at coordinate 3,117,339 of NC_034175.2, read as the reverse complement.
GATCACCATTCCAAGAAATAAAGTCATGTTGGCTTTGGTTTAATCATGTTTAAACATACGGTTCAGGTTGAATAGAGGGTTTAAAGAATATTAACGCTTGTTGCACACGCAGCAAAGACTTAACTGCACACACACCACACCCCACTACTGCAAACAAGTTCTACATCTCTACCACAAAGGGAGGAAGAGGAAGAGAGGGGGAGGAGAGATGGAGAGCAACGCAACAGAGGCAATTAGAGAGGGAGAGAGGCGGAGAGAGGTAAGAGAGAGAGGCGGATATAGAGTGGAGAAAGGAAGAGAAGAGGGGTCTGAGTTGTTTAAACACAAACAGACATGGCTCTAGCCAACGCCCTTGCATGTCTCCCTCATTAACTCTGGGGGATTTTAAGGAGAGAAAGATAGAAAGTATATATATATATAAAGAGAAAGATAGAGAGAGAGGGACAGACACATAGACAAAAAGACAGATGGGAGGACATTGGTGGGCAGGCTGAAAGCCGCGTTGGTAATTTCAGGCAAACGATAACATAGAAATCCCAGCACCTCCCCCACCCCTCACCTGTCTCCACCCTCTTTCTATCTAGTTAGGTTAAGGTGTGTCTCTTCACTCTGTCCCTTCACATATCTCACCACTATATAGGGAGGTGGCTCGCTCTATTCTCTCTTTCTCTGCCTACCCATAGTCTAGTTCTTGAGTTTAAGGAAGCTTCTGTAAAGTAAATCCCTCATTTATCTGACCCTCCTCTCCAGTGTGACTTGCAGTAAGTGTGGTCAAATAAGGACGTTGAAGCAACCATACAGTATGAACATGGTAAGCACAACATTATAGTTGTAAGGAACAATCCCAGTCACTGTGGTGGACTCCACTGATCTCTCTCTGAGTCACTGTCTGCTGCCCCAGGACCAGCAGGCATCCAACCAGACACACCTTCTTACCCCCCCCCCCCCCCCCTGACTGCCCATCTGATAACTAGAAACACAATCTACTCACAGAATGGTCAGAGTGAGGGGAGAGAGAGTTTATGGTAAGGACAGAGTGAAGGAAAGAGAGAGAGAGAGAGAGGGGGGGGGGTGTGGAGGATATAAAGAGGTAGTGTTCTGCACTATGGAAGGATTGAGGGAGGAAGAGAGAGAGGGGAGGAGGAGGAAGAGAAGAGAGATTCTTTCATTTAAACTGCGTAGTGCTCTGAGTAGCACCCACACATGTTTGAATGGAAAGGCAGACAGAGTTACGCCCTCCGCAGAGCTCGGCTCAAGAGCACAAACAGTGTAGACAGGAGCTTACTAACTGTTGCAAAGCACATCCTGAAGTCATTCATACTTTTGCAGTCAAGTATAAAACATTAAACTACACACAATTGCAAATAAATGTTGTAATCCCCCCATTGAGAATGTATAATTTGGCACATCTAACATATCAGAGACACACACAGCTAAAACAAACTGAAGCATTTTATCAGCGAGGCACTCAGGTACATGTTTTACTAGGTTTAGTTTTCACTCACCGAAGTTGTGCGAGGAGTTGGACAGTCAGAGAAAGAGAGAGAGAGGGAGTGAGGAAGAGAGGGATGGGCTGTTGGTTTTAAACATTGATTACCACACCCCACTCTCCCCTCCCCTTTCCTCTCCTTGTCCCTCTTGATCTGATGGAAATGGAAACTGCAATGTTCTGTTCTCTTCTTCATGTGAAGTAGTTACTGAACAAATTATACTAGGCATATATATTTTCTAAAGTTAGTAATTACGTCACATGACTGTATCACCATGGTAACCAAACAACAACAGAAAACATACAGAAAGGAGAAATCCCTGCATATGTCTAATGTCTTTGAAAGAGAGTGAATACCTCTTATTCTGACTGTAGTTATTCATCAAACTACTTTTCAGTTAAGAAGAATGTAGTAACACTGCAGCGTTCTCCAAACTGGCCAAGCTTCTCCAAACTGGCCAAGCTTCTCCAAACCGGCAACACTTCTTCAAACTGGCCAAGCTTCTCCAAACTGGCAAAACTTCTCCAAACTGGCCAAGCTTCTCCAAACTGGCCAAGCTTCTCCAAATTGGAAAAACTTCTCCAAACTGGCCAAGTTTCTCCAAACCGGAAAAACTTCTCCAAACTGGCCAAGCTTCTCCAAACTGGCCAAGCTTCTCCAAACCGGAAAAACTTCTCCAAACTGGCCAAGCTTCTCCAAACTGGCCAAGCTTCTCCAAACCGGAAAGACTTCTTCAAACTGGCCAAGCTTCTCCAAACTGGAAAAACTTCTCCAAACTGGCCAAGCTTCTCCAAACCGGCAAAACTTCTCCAAACTGGCCAAGCTTCTCCAAAATGCAAATTAATTACTTAAAAATCATACAATGTGATTTTCAGGATTTTTGTTTTAGATTCTGTCTCTCACAGTTGAAGTGTACCTATGATAAAAAATTACAGACCTCTACATCCTTTGTAAATAGGAAAACCTGCAAAATCAGCAGTGTATCAAATACTTGTTCTCCCCACTGTATATGAACGAATTGGCGCGGGCACTAGAAAGGTCTGCAGCACCCGGCCTTACCCTACTAGAATCTGAAGTCAAATGTCTACTGTTTGCTGATGATCTGGTGCTTCTGTCACCAACCAAGGAGGGCCTACAGCATCACCTAGATATTCTGCACAGATTCTGCCAGACCTGGGCCCTGACAGTAAATCTCAGTAAGACCAAAATAATGGTGTTCCAAAAAAGGTCCAGTCGCCAGGACCACAAATACAAATTCCATCTAGACACCATTGCCCAGGAGCACACAAAAAACGATACATACCTTGGCCTAAACATCAGCGCCACAGATAACTTCCACAAAGCTGTGAACGATCTGAGAGACAAGGCAAGAAGGGCATTCTATGCCATCAAAAGGAACATAAAATTCAATATACCAATTAGGATCTGGCTAAAAATACTTGAATCAGTCACAGAGCCCATTGCCCTTTATGGTTGTGAAGTCTGGGATCCGCTCACCAACCAAGATTTCACAAAATGGGACAAACACCAAATTGAGACTCTACATGCAGAATTCTGCAGAATTATCCTCTGTGTACAACGTAGAACACTAAATAATGCATGCAGAGCAGAATTAGGCCGATACCCACTAATGAACAAAATCCAGAAAAGAGATTCCACAACAACCTAAAAGGAAGCGATTCCCAAACCTTCCATAACAAAGCCATCACCTACAGAGAGATGAACCTGGAGAAGAGTCCCCTAAGCAAGCTGGTCCTGGGGCTCTGTTCACAAACACAAACAGACCCCACAGAGCCCTAGGACAGCAGTACAATTAGACCCAACCAAATCATGAGAAAACAAAATGATAATTACTTGACACATTGGAAAGAATTAACAAAAAAAACAGCAAACTAGAATGCTATTTGGCCCTAAACAGAGAGTACACAGCGGCAGAATACCTGACCACTGTGACTGACCCTAAACAGAGAGTACACAGTGGCAGAATACCTGACCACTGTGACTGACCCTACACAGAGAGTACACAGTGGAAGAATACCTGACCACTGTGACTGACCCAAACTTAAGGAAAGCTTTGACTATGTACAGACTCAGTGAGCATAGCCTTGCTATTGAGAAAGGCCGCCGTAGGCAGACATGGCTACTGTATGTGCTCACTGCCCACAAAATGAGGTGGAAACTGAGCTGCACTTTCTAACCTCCTGCCAAATGTATGACCATATTAGAGAGACATATTTCCCTCAGATTACACAGATCAACAAAGAATTTGAAGACAAACCTCTTGAATTGAATTGAATTGAATTGAGATAGAGAGAGAGGGAGAGAGAGAGAGAGAGAGAGAGAGAGAGCGAAAGGGAGACAGAGAGAGAGAGAGAGAGAGAGAGAGAGAGAGAGAGGGAGAGGGGTGGGGATATGGGTGGAGTCAGGAGAATAAACTCTGTTATGTTTGTGTCATTGTGTAACAAAGTTGATGACTCACTGCAATTGAATTTATCTGTGTGTGTGTGTCTGTGTGTGTGTGTGTCTAAGAAGAAGAGATATTGCTTTAGGCTTTAGGACACACACACACACACACACACACACACACACACACACACACACACACACACACACACACACACACACACACACACACACACACACACACACACACACACACACACACAGTGTGGGACCCTTCTGGGCTGCCAGGAGCATAACAGTAGTGGAATACCGTAGTACAGTACCACCCATGAAGTGGAGAAATTATCCATGATTTGAAAACACATATTTCAGCTGAGCTTCCCTGGCACTTTCTGTTCCATTAAAACAAAAACAACATGTTACAAACAGAAAACATAGATCCTTCCTGTCAAAGATAGAACCCAGGTAGGGTAGCCAAGGTAACTGTACAGAAGGGAAACAAGCAGAAAGCAAATAATCCAACTGCCACCCACCACAGCATAGAACTACAATGAACTAAAAGAGTATTGACTGGAACACAGCTGACCACAGGAATGCTGTAAACACTACCAGTCTGGTCTGCTGCTCTGTTCAGGCTGTTACCCTGTACAACCTTCTCAGACAACTAGCACTGACAGTCAGATATCCTAGACTGGTCTTGGTTTCGTCAGTAGAAAAATATGACATGGTAACATTACTGTTAACTGCTGTCAATGGACATGGTTTACTAAACATCCACTACACTTGGGATGTGTTGGGAAAATGTTCCTCTACAACCATTCTGGTGCCAACCTCAGGACCGTGTGTGTGTGTGTGTGTGTGTGTGTGTGTGTGTGTGTGTGTGTGTGTGTGTGTGTGTGTGTGTGTGTGTGTGTGTGTGTGTGTGTGTGTGTGTGTGTGTGTGTGTGTGTGCGTGTCTGTATGTCTGTGCTCCATGCTGCTAAATGGCATATATTATAGTGTGTTTGTGTGTATACCTGCCTTCAATGTGCCGTGGTGAACAGTGTATGTCCGGCCACATCCATGTGGTATGAGTCATGAATGAGTCATGGTAGTCATGGTGGTTGCCTTTTGTTGGTAAACAGGCCAGGGAATATTTGTGTGCAGGGACTGAGACTCTGTCAGCTTCCTCTCTCTCTATCTCTCTCGCTCTCTCTCTTTCTCTCACTGTGAAAAACTACAACTGGGGGAGAGGGAGGAAGGGTAGTCGGAGAGGGAGGCGAAAGGAGAGTGTCCCTTTAAGGGGGACAGAGAGGGGATAGGGAGGAAGGGAGGGGATTGGGGAAAAGATGGAGGAAGGGAAGGAGTTAGAGATTGGATGGAGAGATGGATGGAGGGAAGGAGGTAGAGATGGAGGGAGAGATGGAGGAAGGGAAGGAGTTAGAGATGGAGAGAGAGATGGAGGGAGGGAAGGAGGTAGAGAGAGGGGGCGAGGCTGCCGTCGAGTCTCAAACAGAGAGATGATTTTCTTCACACTGCCGAACATGTCACCAGACAGCCAAAAGCAAACAATAGATTATCTAAACCACATCAAAGGCGCTTCCATCCACCTCCATTCACTACAGCCTTCTGTGCAGAAGCCGGTTACTACCTGTAGTTGGTAGAGAGTCAGAGAGGGTTTAAACTTAGAGGCACATCCAACAATTACTTCCATGAACAACTACAGAACAGGGGTAGTTGAACAGATCACCATGTGGTTGTATTGAGGTCAATGGGAGAGAGGAAGATTAGATCCATGTGTGTGCTGTCACAAGCATGATCTGGGATTCCTATTGGAGAAATAGATTTAGGGTATCCTCCAATCTTTGGTGGATCAATCCCACAAACCCAGCCTGCCGAGAAGATCTACGATTAAAATGGCCTTTGTCTGTGGATTAGGATTAGCCTATTTTTGATTTATTTTACCTTTATTTAACCAGGCAAGTCAGTTAAGAACAAATTCTTATTTTCAATGACGGCCTAGGAATAGTGGGTTAACTGCCTGTTCAGGGGCAGAACAACAGATTTGTACCTTGTCAGCTCGGGGATTTGAACTTGCAACCTTCCGGTTACTAGTCCAACGCTCTAACCACTAGGCTACCCTGCTGCCCCAGGTGGATTACTTCCTTATTCCATCCAGCAGCCAGGTGTCTGATTGGCTAATCTATTTATTTCCGGTTTATGCAGGGCGGCTTTATACAGTAACAGTTGACTTCCTGTATTCTTACTGGCTCTGGCGTAGATAACAATATTGTGACGTAATTAAGTAGTCAAATATAGGGTATGCCTCATAACCCCTAATTTCATTGTGTGATTTTGGGCTACGTTGACATAATCAACATATTGCTTTATTTCACCAGGTGTCTGAAAACAAATCAAATCAAATCAAATCAAATGTATTTATATAGCCCTTCGTACATCAGCTGATATCTCAAAGTGCTGTACAGAAACCCAGCCTAAAACCCCAAACAGCAAGCAATGCAGGTGTAGAAAACAAAGGTTCATGTTTGATTCATGTTGCTTGCTGTATCCTATCAAGGACATACACAGGCAATCACACATGCACAAACACAGACACACACACACACACACACACACACACACACACACACACACACACACACACACACACACACACACACACACACCACACACACACACACACACATACACCTGCACAAATGATAAGTCAGCTTTCTTCCAAACATATTAAAATAGTTTATTTCATTTTTCATTTTAAACAAACCAAAGAGCTTCCTCTCCATCTCATGAGATAGTAGCCTATATGTCTGTATGTGTACAGGTCAGTGTCTGTGTCCTTCACCTGTCTGTCTATGTGTGGTGTGTATAATCAACCCAACCCTTTTTCTGTGTATGTGTGTAAACCTACATCTCTGTCCCTCTGAACCTGCATTGAGGATCTTGCTAAACTTATCATGAATTCACTCATGGAGCAAGAGCTGCTGTTCTGTGGAGAGTGGGCAGGGGGAGCTGTTTCACTTCTTGGTGAAGAACTCATTGCACATCATGGTGAGGCAGGCCACCAGTGTGACGTACTCCTGGAAGTCCACACTGCCATCTGAGTTAGCGTCCAGATCTTTGAAGATCTTGTCAACCTTTGCCTGGTCAGTGTTTTTCTGTTATAATGATCAGAGAGAGAGAGAGGTAATAGTGAGACTTTGATTTCAGAAGTTAAAACTAGAATCCACACAGTTGTTATTTGTTTATAAAGGTGTGAGAGATTAAGTTATTCTATTGGATGAGGCGGGTCATGTGTTTGTGATGTTCCAAGCAATTCAATATTTCAATAGTGTCTGTCTTTAGCAGTATTGTATTTGGTCGTGCTGCTAATAAAGCATGATTGAACTGAACTGTTCCTAGGATCCACTCACCCCCATGATCTCTCCAAGCTCAGCATTGAGCAGATCTTTGAGTTCTCCCTTGCTCAGGGTCGTCTTGTCGCCCTCCTTGCCAGAGTACTTGTGGAAGGCTGAGATGAGCAATGCCATAGCCTGCTGGACCTGTGACATGGTGACTACAACACACACACACAGAGAGAGAGAGAGAGAGAGAGAGAGAGAGAGAGAGAGAGAGAGAGAGAGAGAGAGAGAGAGAGGAGAGAGAGAGAGAGAGAGAGAGAGAGAGAGAGAGAGGTACAAGTATAGGTTATTAATTTGCAGTATTATCAGTGTTTTATTATGATAGCAGGATGCTGGTGGACATGATGTCCACGCACAGAGAGAGGAATGTTTGCTTACTCTGTATTCACAGTATAATACATCTAATATTATCAACATTATATGACATATTTGATTAATTTATTTGACTTTTTGAAATGTGAAATCCCAGAAAATAAGTTAAAGGGGTAAATGTCTTATTGTTGACTGAATAATCCAATTCGAATCTATTTTTATCTTACATCCGGATCACCATTCCAAGAAATAAAGTCATGTTGGCTTTGGTTTAATCATGTTTAAACATAAGGTTCAGGTTGAATAGAGGGTTTAAAGAATATTAACGCTTGTTGCACACGCAGCAAAGACTTAACTGCACACACACCACACCCCACTACTGCAAACAAGTTCTACATCTCTACCACAAAGGGAGGAAGAGGAAGAGAGGGGGAGGAGAGATGGAGAGCAACGCAACAGAGGCAATTAGAGAGGGAGAGAGGCGGAGAGAGGTAAGAGAGAGAGGCGGATATGGAGTGGAGAAAGGAAGAGAAGAGGGGGCTGAGTTGTTTAAACACAAACAGACATGGCTCTAGCCAACGCCCTTGCATGTCTCCCTCATTAACTCTGGGGGATTTTAAGGAGAGAAAGATAGAAAGTATATATATATAAAGAGAAAGATAGAGAGAGAGGGACAGACACATAGACAAAAAGACAGATGGGAGGACATTGGTGGGCAGGCTGAAAGCCGCGTTGGTAATTTCAGGCAAACGATAACATAGAAATCCCAGCACCTCCCCCTCCCCTCACCTGTCTCCACCCTCTTTCTATCTAGTTAGGTTAAGGTGTGTCTCTTCACTCTGTCCCTTCACATATCTCACCACTATATAGGGAGGTGGCTCGCTCTATTCTCTCTTTCTCTGCCTACCCATAGTCTAGTTCTTGAGTTTAAGGAAGCTTCTGTAAAGTAAATCCCTCATTTATCTGACCCTCCTCTCCAGTGTGACTTGCAGTAAGTGCGGTCAAATAAGGACGTTGAAGCAACCATACAGTATGAACATGGTAAGCACAACATTATAGTTGTAAGGAACAATCCCAGTCACTGTGGTGGACTCCACTGATCTCTCTCTGAGTCACTGTCTGCTGCCCCAGGACCAGCAGGCATCCAATGAGACACACCTTCTTAACCCCCCCCCCCCCCCCTGACTGCCCATCTGATAACTAGAAACACACTCTACTCACAGAATGGTCAGAGTGAGGGGAGAGAGAGTTTATGGTAATGACAGAGTGAAGGAAAGAGAGAGAGAGAGAGAGAGGGGGGGGGGTGGAGGATAGAAAGAGGTAGTGTTCTGCACTATGGAAGGATTGAGGGAGGAAGAGAGAGAGGGGAGGAGGAGGAAGAGAAGAGAGATTCTTTCATTTAAACTGCGTAGTGCTCTGAGTAGCACCCACACATGTTTGAATGGAAAGGCAGACAGAGTTACGCCCTCCGCAGAGCTCGGCTCAAGAGCACAAACAGTGTAGACAGGAGCTTACTAACTGTTGCAAAGCATATCCTGAAGTCATTCATACTTTTGCAGTCAAGTATAAAACATTAAACTACACACAATTGCAAATAAATGTTACAATCCCCCCATTGAGAATGTATAATTTGGCACATCTAACATATCAGAGACACACACAGCTAAAACAAACTGAAGCATTTTATCAGCGAGGCACTCAGGTACATGTTTTACTAGGTTTAGTTTTCACTCACCGAAGTTGTGCGAGGAGTTGGACAGTCAGAGAAAGAGAGAGAGAGAGAGTGAGGAAGAGAGGGATGGGCTGTTGGTTTTAAACATTGATTACCACACCCCACTCTCCCCTCCCCTTTCCTCTCCCTGTCCCTCTTGATCTGATGGAAATGGAAACTGCAATGTTCTGTTCTCTTCTTCATGTGAACTAGTTACTGAACAAATTATATTTTATTATATTAGATTTTCTAAAGTTAATGATTACTTCACATGACTGTATCACCATAGTAACCAAACAATAACAGAAAACATACAGAAAGGAGAAATCCCTGCATATGTCTAATGTCTTTGAAAGAGAGTGAATACCTCTTATTCTGACTGTAGTTATTCATCAAACTACTTTTCAGTTAAGAAGAATGTAGTAACACTGCAGCGTTCTCCAAACTGACCAAGCTTCTCCAAACTGGCAAAACTTCTCCAAACTGGCAAAACTTCTCCAAAGTGGTCAAGCTTCTCCAAACCGGAAAAACTTCTCGAAACTCGCTAAGCTTCTCCAAACCGGGAAAACATATCCAAACTGGCCAAGCTTCTCCAAACTGGAAAAACTTCTCCAAACTGGCCAAGCTTCTCCAAACTGGCCAAGCTTCTCATAACTGGAAAAGCTTCTCCAAGCTGGCCAAGCTTCTCCAAACTGGCCAAGCTTCTCCAAACTGTCCAAGCTTCTCCAAACTGGCCAAGCTTCTCCAAACTGGTCAAGCTTCTCCAAACCAGAAAAACTTCTCCAAACTGGCCAAGCTTCTCCAAACTGGCCAAGCTTCTCCAAACTGTTCAAGCTTCTACAAACCGGAAAAACTTCTCCGAACTGGCCAAGCTTCTCCAAACTGGCAAAACTGATCCAAGCTGGCCAAGCTTCTCCAAACCGGAGAAACTGATCCAAACTGGCCAAGCTTCTCCAAACCGGAAAAACTTATCCAAACTGGCCAAGCTTCTCCAAACCGGCAAAACTTCTTCAAACTGGCCAAGCTTCTCCAAACTGGCCAAGCTTCTCAAAACTGGAAAAGCTTCTCCAAGCTGGCCAAGCTTCTCCAAACTGGCCAAGCGTCTCCAAACTGGCCAAGCTTCTCCAAACTGGCCAAGCTACTCCAAACTGGTCAAGCTTCTCCAAACCAGAAAAACTTCTCCAAACTGGCCAAGCTTCTCCAAACTGGCCAAGCTTCTCCAAACTGTTCAAGCTTCTACAAACCGGAAAAACTTCTCCAAACTGGCCAAGCTTCTCCAAACTGGCCAAGCTTCTCCAAACTGTTCAAGCTTCTACAAACCGGAAAAACTTCTCCGAACTGGCCAAGCTTCTCCAAACCGGAAAAACTGATCCAAGCTGGCCAAGTTTCTCCAAACCGGAAAAACTGATCCAAACTGGCCAAGCTTCTCCAAACCGGAAAAACTGATCCAAGCTGGCCAAGTTTCTCCAAACCGGAAAAACTGATCCAAACTGGCCAAGCTTCTCCAAACCGGAAAAACTTATCCAAACTGGCCAAGCTTCTCCAAACCGGCAAAACTTCTTCAAACTGGACATGCTTCTCCAAACAGGAAAAACTTCTCCAAACTGGCTAAGCTTCTCCAGACTTGTCAAGCTTGTCCAAACCGGCAAAACTTCTCCAAACTGGCGAAGCTTCTCCAAACCGGCAAAACTTCTCAAAACTGGCCAAGTTTCTCCAAACCGTAAAAACTTCTCCAAACTGGCCAAACCTCTCCAAACTGGCCAAGCTTCTCCAAACCGGAAAAACATCTCCGAACTGGCCAAGCTTCTCCAATCCGGAAAAACTTCTCCAAACTGGCCAAGCTTCTCCAAACTGGCCAAGCTTCTCAAAACTGGAAAAGCTTCTCCAAGCTGGCCAAGCTTCTCCAAACTGGCCAAGCTTCTCCAAACTGGCCAAGCTTCTCCAAACCGGAAAAACATCTCCAAACTGGCCAAGCTTCTCCAAACCGGAAAAACTTCTCCAAACCGGCAAAACTTTTCCAAACTGGCCAAGCTTCTCCAAACTGGCCAAGCTTCTCAAAACCGGAAAAACTTCTCCAAACTGGCCAAGCATCTCCAAACTGGCCAAGCTTCTCCAAACCAGAAAAACTTCTCCGAACTGGCCAAGCTTCTCCAAACCGGAAAAACTGATCCAAACTGGCCAAGCTTTTCCAAACCGGAAAAACTTATCCAAACTGGCCAAGCTTCTCCAAACCGGCAAAACTTCTTCGAACTGGCCAAGCTTCTCCAAACTGGTCAAACTTCTCCAAACCGGCAAAGCTTCTCCAAACTGGCCAAGCTTCTCCAAACCGGAACAACTTCTCCAAACTGGCCAAGCTTCTCCAAACTGGCCAAGCTTCTTCAATACGGAAAAGCTTCTCCAAACTGGCCAAGCTTCTCCAAACTGTCCAAGCTTCTCCAAACTAGTCGAGCTTCTCCAAACCGGCAAAACTTCTCCAATCTGGCCAAGCTTCTCCAAACTGGAAAAACTTCTACAAACTGGCCAAGCTTCTACAAACTGGCCAAGCTTCTCCAAACCGGAAAAGCTTCTCCAAACTGGCCAAGCTTCTCCAAACCGGAAAAACTTCTTCAAACTGGCCAAGCTTCTCCAAACTGGCCAAGCTTCTCAAAACTGGAAAAGCTTCTCCAAGCTGGCCAAGCTTCTCCAAACTGGCCAAGCTTCTCCAAACCGGAAAAACTGATCCAAGCTGGCCAAGCTTCTCCAAACCGGAAAAACTGATCCAAACTGGCCAAGCTTCTCCAAACCGGAAAAACTTCTCCAAACTGGCCAAGCTTCTCCAAACCGTAAAAACTTCTCCTAACTGGCCAAACTTCTCCAAACTGGCCAAGCTTCTCCAAACCGGAAAAACATCTCCGAACTGGCCAAGCTTCTCCAATCCGGAAAAAATTCTCCAAACTGGCCAAGCTTCTCCAAACTGGCCAAGCTTCTCAAAACTGGAAAAGCTTCTCCAAGCTGGCCAAGCTTCTCCAAACTGGCCAAGCTTCTCCAAACTGGCTAAGCTTCTCCAGACTTGTCAAGCTTGTCCAAACCGGCGAAGTTTCTCCAAACCGGCAAAACTTCTCCAAACTGGCCAAGCTTCTCCAAACCGTAAAAACTTCTCCTAACTGGCCAAACTTCTCCAAACTGGCCAAGCTTCTCCAAACCGGAAAAACATCTCCGAACTGGCCAAGCTTCTCCAATCCGGAAAAACATCTCCAAACTGGCCAAGCTTCTCCAAACTGGCCAAGCTTCTCAAAACTGGAAAAGCTTCTCCAAGCTGGCCAAGCTTCTCCAAACTGGCCAAGCTTCTCCAAACTGGCCAAGCTTCTCCAAACCGGAAAAACATCTCCAAACTGGCCAAGCTTCTCCAAACCGGAAAAACTTCTCCAAAACGGCAAAACTTTTCCAAACTGGCCAAGCTTCTCCAAATAGGCCAAGCTTCTCCAAACTGGCCAAGCTTCTCCAAACTGGCTAAGCTTCTCCAGACTTGTCAAGCTTGTCCAAACCGGCGAAGTTTCTCCAAACCGGCAAAACTTCTCCAATCTGGCCAAGCTTCTCCAAACTGGAAAAACTTCTACAAACTGGCCAAGCTTCTACAAACTGGCCAAGCTTCTCCAAACCGGAAAAGCTTCTCCAAACTGGCCAAGCTTCTCCAAACCGGAAAAACTTCTTCAAACTGGCCAAGCTTCTCCAAACTGGCCAAGCTTCTCAAAACTGGAAAAGCTTCTCCAAGCTGGCCAAGCTTCTCCAAACTGGCCAAGCTTCTCCAAACTGGCCAAGCTTCTCCAAACTGGCCAAGCTTCTCCAAACTGGTCAAGCTTCTCCAAACCAGAAAAACCTCTCCAAACTGGCCAAGCTTCTCCAAACTGGCCAAGCTTCTCCAAACTGTTCAAGCTTCAACAAACCGGAAAAACTTCTCCGAACTGGCCAAGCTTCTCCAAACCGGAAAAACTGATCCAAGCTGGCCAAACTTCTCCAAACTGGCCAAGCTTCTCCAAACCGGAAAAACATCTCCGAACTGGCCAAGCTTCTCCAATCCGGAAAAACATCTCCAAACTGGCCAAGCTTCTCCAAACTGGCCAAGCTTCTCAAAACTGGAAAAGCTTCTCCAAGCTGGCCAAGCTTCTCCAAACCGGAAAAACTTCTCCAAAACGGCAAAACTTTTCCAAACTGGCCAAGCTTCTCCAAACTGGCCAAGCTTCTCCAAACTGGTCAAACATCTCCAAACCGGCAAAACTTCTCCAAACTGGCGAAGCTTCTCCAAACCAGAAAAACTTCTCCGAACTGGCCAAGCTTCTCCAAACCGGAAAAACTGATCCAAACTGGCCAAGCTTTTCCAGTTTGGAGAAGCTTCTCCAAATTGGCCAAGCTTCTCCAAACTGGTAATACTTCTCCAAACCAGCAAAGCTTCTCCAAACTGGCCAAGCTTCTCCAAACCGGAACAACTTCTCCAAACTGGCCAAGCTTCTCCAAACTGGCCAAGCTTCTTCAATACGGAAAAGCTTCTCCAAACTGGCCAAGCAACTCCAAACTGTCCAAGCTTCTCCAAACTAGTCGAGCTTCTCCAAACCGTCAAAACTTCTCTAATCTGGCCAAGCTTCTCCAAACCGGAAAAACTTCTCCAAACTGGCCAAGCTTTTCCAAACCGGAAATATTCTCCAAACCGGCAAAACTTCTCCAAACTGGCCAAGCTTCTACAAACTGGCCAAGCTTCTCCAAACCGGAAAAGCTTCTCCAAACTGGCCAAGCTTCTCCAAACCGGAAAAACTTCTCCAAACCGGCAAAACTTTTCCAAGCTTCTCCAAACCGTAAAAACGTATCGAAACTGGCCAAGCTTCTCCAAACTGGCCAAGCTTCTCCAAACTGGCCAGGCTTCTCTAAACTGGCCAGTTCAAGCTTCTCCAAACCGGAAAAACTTCTCCGAACTGGCCAAGCTTCTCCAAACCGGAAAAACTTTTCCAAACTGGCCAAGCTTCTCCAAACTGGCCAAGCTTCTCAAAACCGGAAAAGCTTCTCCAAACTGGCCAAGCTTCTCCAAACTGGTCAAACTTCTCCAAACCGGCAAAACTTCTCCAAACTGGCGAAGCTTCTCCAAACTGGAACAACTTCTCCAAACTGGCCAAGCTTCTCCAAACTGCCCAAGCTTCTCCAAACCGGAAAAACCTCTCCGAACTGGCCAAGCTTCTCCAAACCGGAAAAACGTATCCAAACTGGCCAAGCTTCTCCAAACCGGCAAAACTTCTCCGAACTGGCCAAGCTTCTCCAAACCGGAAAAACTTATCCAAACTGGCCAAGCTTCTCCAAACCGGAAAAACGTATCCAAACTGGCCAAGTTTCTCCAAACCGGAAAAACTTCTCCAAACTGGCCAAGATTCTCCAAACCCGGCAAAACTTCTTCAAACTGGCCAATCTTCTCCAAACCGGAAAAACTTCTCCAAACTGGCTAAGCTTCTCCAAACTGGCCAAGCTTCTCCAAACCGGAAAAATGTATCCAAACTGGCCAAGCTTCTCCAAACCGTAAAAACGTATCGAAACTGGCCAAGCTTCTCCAAACTGGCCAAGCTTCTCCAAACTGGCCAAGCTTCTCTAAACTGGCCAAGCTTCTCCAAACCGGAAAAACTGATCCAAACTGGCCAAGCTTCTCCAAACTGGCTAAATTTCTCCAAACTGTTCAAGCTTCTCCAAACCGGAAAAACTTCTCCGAACTGGCCAAGCTTCTCCAAACCGGAAAAACTTTTCCAAACTGGCCAAGCTTCTCCAAACTGGCCAAGCTTCTCAAAACCGGAAAAGCTTCTCCAAACTGGCCAAGCTTCTCCAAACTGGCCAAGCTTCTCCAAACTGTTCAAGCTTCAACAAACCGGAAAAACTTCTCCGAACTGGGCAAGCTTCTCCAAACCGGAAAAACTGATCCAAGCTGGCCAAGCTTCTCCAAACCGGAAAAACTGATCCAAACTGGCCAAGCTTCTCCAAACCGGAAAAACTTCTCCAAACTGGCCAAGCTTCTCCAAACCGTAAAAACTTCTCCTAACTGGCCAAACTTCTCCAAACTGGCCAAGCTTCTCCAAACCGGAAAAACATCTCCGAACTGGCCAAGCTTCTCCAATCCGGAAAAACTTCTCCAAACTGGCCAAGCTTCTCCAAACTGGCCAAGCTTCTCAAAACTGGAAAAGCTTCTCCAAGCTGGCCAAGCTTCTCCAAACTGGCCAAGCTTCTCCAAACTGGCTAAGCTTCTCCAGACTTGTCAAGCTTGTCCAAACCGGCGAAGTTTCTCCAAACCGGCAAAACTTCTCCAAACTGGCCAAGCTTCTCCAAACCGTAAAAACTTCTCCTAACTGGCCAAACTTCTCCAAACTGGCCAAGCTTCTCCAAACCGGAAAAACATCTCCGAACTGGCCAAGCTTCTCCAATCCGGAAAAACATCTCCAAACTGGCCAAGCTTCTCCAAACTGGCCAAGCTTCTCAAAACTGGAAAAGCTTCTCCAAGCTGGCCAAGCTTCTCCAAACTGGCCAAGCTTCTCCAAACTGGCCAAGCTTCTCCAAACTGGCCAAGCTTCTCCAAACTGGCTAAGCTTCTCCAGACTTGTCAAGCTTGTCCAAACCGGCGAAGTTTCTCCAAACCGGCAAAACTTCTCCAAACTGGCCAAGCTTCTCCAAACCGTAAAAACTTCTCCTAACTGGCCAAACTTCTCCAAACTGGCCAAGCTTCTCCAAACCGGAAAAACATCTCCGAACTGGCCAAGCTTCTCCAATCCGGAAAAACATCTCCAAACTGGCCAAGCTTCTCCAAACTGGCCAAGCTTCTCAAAACTGGAAAAGCTTCTCCAAGCTGGCCAAGCTACTCCAAACTGGCCAAGCTTCTCCAAACTGGCCAAGCTTCTCCAAACCGGCAAAACTTCTCCAAACTGGCGAAGCTTCTCCAAACCAGAAAAACTTCTCCGAACTGGCCAAGCTTCTCCAAACCGGAAAAACTGATCCAAACTGGCCAAGCTTTACCAGTTTGGAGAAGCTTCTCCAAACTGGCCAAGCTTCTCCAAACTGGTCAAACTTCTCCAAACCAGCAAAGCTTCTCCAAACTGGCCAAGCTTCTCCAAACCGGAACAACTTCTCCAAACTGGCCAAGCTTCTCCAAACTGGCCAAGCTTCTTCAATACGGAAAAGCTTCTCCAAACTGGCCAAGCAACTCCAAACTGTCCAAGCTTCTCCAAACTAGTCGAGCTTCTCCAAACCGTCAAAACTTCTCCAATCTGGCCAAGCTTCTCCAAACCGGAAAAACTTCTCCAAACTGGCCAAGCTTTTCCAAACCGGAAATATTCTCCAAACCGGCAAAACTTCTCCAAACTGGCCAAGCTTCTACAAACTGGCCAAGCTTCTCCAAACCGGAAAAGCTTCTCCAAACTGGCCAAGCTTCTCCAAACCGGAAAAACTTCTCCAAACCGGCAAAACTTTTCCAAGCTTCTCCAAATCGTAAAAATGTATCGAAACTGGCCAAGCTTCTCCAAACTGGCCAAGCTTCTCCAAACCGGAAAAACATCTCCAAACTGGCCAAGCTTCTCCAAACCGGAAAAACTTCTCCAAAACGGCAAAACTTTTCCAAACTGGCCAAGCTTCTCCAAACTGGCCAAGCTTCTCCAAACTGGTCAAACATCTCCAAACCGGCAAAACTTCTCCAAACTGGCGAAGCTTCTCCAAACCAGAAAAACTTCTCCGAACTGGCCAAGCTTCTCCAAACCGGAAAAACTGATCCAAACTGGCCAAGCTTTTCCAGTTTGGAGAAGCTTCTCCAAACTGGCCAAGCTTCTCCAAACTGGTCAAACTTCTCCAAACCAGCAAAGCTTCTCCAAACTGGCCAAGCTTCTCCAAACCGGAACAACTTCTCCAAACTGGCCAAGCTTCTCCAAACTGGCCAAGCTTCTTCAATACGGAAAAGCTTCTCCAAACTGGCCAAGCAACTCCAAACTGTCCAAGCTTCTCCAAACTAGTCGAGCTTCTCCAAACCGTCAAAACTTCTCCAATCTGGCCAAGCTTCTCCAAACCGGAAAAACTTCTCCAAACTGGCCAAGCTTTTCCAAACCGGAAATATTCTCCAAACCGGCAAAACTTCTCCAAACTGGCCAAGCTTCTACAAACTGGCCAAGCTTCTCCAAACCGGAAAAGCTTCTCCAAACTGGCCAAGCTTCTCCAAACCGGAAAAACTTCTCCAAACCGGCAAAACTTTTCCAAGCTTCTCCAAACCGTAAAAACGTATCGAAACTGGCCAAGCTTCTCCAAACTGGCCAAGCTTCTCCAAACTGGCCAGGCTTCTCTAAACTGGCCAGTTCAAGCTTCTCCAAACCGGAAAAACTTCTCCGAACTGGCCAAGCTTCTCCAAACCGGAAAAACTTTTCCAAACTGGCCAAGCTTCTCCAAACTGCCCAAGCTTCTCCAAACCGGAAAAACCTCTCCGAACTGGCCAAGCTTCTCCAAACCGGAAAAACGTATCCAAACTGGCCAAGCTTCTCCAAACCGGCAAAACTTCTCCGAACTGGCCAAGCTTCTCCAAACCGGAAAAACTTATCCAAACTGGCCAAGCTTCTCCAAACCGGAAAAACTTATCCAAACTGGCCAAGTTTCTCCAAACCGGAAAAACTTCTCCAAACTGGCCAAGATTCTCCAAACCCGGCAAAACTTCTTCAAACTGGCCAATCTTCTCCAAACCGGAAAAACTTCTCCAAACTGGCTAAGCTTCTCCAAACTGGCCAAGCTTCTCCAAACCGGAAAAATGTATCCAAACTGGCCAAGCTTCTCCAAACCGTAAAAACGTATCGAAACTGGCCAAGCTTCTCCAAACTGGCCAAGCTTCTCCAAACTGGCCAAGCTTCTCTAAACTGGCCAAGCTTCTCCAAACCGGAAAAACTGATCCAAACTGGCCAAGCTTCTCCAAACTGGCTAAATTTCTCCAAACTGTTCAAGCTTCTCCAAACCGGAAAAACTTCTCCGAACTGGCCAAGCTTCTCCAAACCGGAAAAACTTTTCCAAACTGGCCAAGCTTCTCCAAACTGGCCAAGCTTCTCAAAACCGGAAAAGCTTCTCCAAACTGGCCAAGCTTCTCCAAACTGGCCAAGCTTCTCCAAACTGTTCAAGCTTCAACAAACCGGAAAAACTTCTCCGAACTGGGCAAGCTTCTCCAAACCGGAAAAACTGATCCAAGCTGGCCAAGCTTCTCCAAACCGGAAAAACTGATCCAAACTGGCCAAGCTTCTCCAAACCGGAAAAACTTCTCCAAACTGGCCAAGCTTCTCCAAACCGTAAAAACTTCTCCTAACTGGCCAAACTTCTCCAAACTGGAAAAACATCTCCGAACTGGCCAAGCTTCTCCAATCCGGAAAAACTTCTCCAAACTGGCCAAGCTTCTCCAAACTGGCCAAGCTTCTCAAAACTGGAAAAGCTTCTCCAAGCTGGCCAAGCTTCTCCAAACTGGCCAAGCTTCTCCAAACTGGCTAAGCTTCTCCAGACTTGTCAAGCTTGTCCAAACCGGCGAAGTTTCTCCAAACCGGCAAAACTTCTCCAAACTGGCCAAGCTTCTCCAAACCGTAAAAACTTCTCCTAACTGGCCAAACTTCTCCAAACTGGCCAAGCTTCTCCAAACCGGAAAAACATCTCCGAACTGGCCAAGCTTCTCCAATCCGGAAAAACATCTCCAAACTGGCCAAGCTTCTCCAAACTGGCCAAGCTTCTCAAAACTGGAAAAGCTTCTCCAAGCTGGCCAAGCTTCTCCAAACTGGCCAAGCTTCTCCAAACTGGCCAAGCTTCTCCAAACCGGAAAAACATCTCCAAACTGGCCAAGCTTCTCCAAACCGGAAAAACTTCTCCAAAACGGCAAAACTTTTCCAAACTGGCCAAGCTTCTCCAAACTGGCCAAGCTTCTCCAAACTGGCCAAGCTTCTCCAAACTGGCTAAGCTTCTCCAGACTTGTCAAGCTTGTCCAAACCGGCGAAGTTTCTCCAAACCGGCAAAACTTCTCCAAACTGGCCAAGCTTCTCCAAACCGTAAAAACTTCTCCTAACTGGCCAAACTTCTCCAAACTGGCCAAGCTTCTCCAAACCGGAAAAACATCTCCGAACTGGCCAAGCTTCTCCAATCCGGAAAAACATCTCCAAACTGGCCAAGCTTCTCCAAACTGGCCAAGCTTCTCAAAACTGGAAAAGCTTCTCCAAGCTGGCCAAGCTTCTCCAAACTGGCCAAGCTTCTCCAAACTGGCCAAGCTTCTCCAAACCGGAAAAACATCTCCAAACTGGCCAAGCTTCTCCAAACCGGAAAAACTTCTCCAAAACGGCAAAACTTTTCCAAACTGGCCAAGCTTCTCCAAACTGGCCAAGCTTCTCCAAACTGGCCAAGCTTCTCCAAACTGGCTAAGCTTCTCCAGACTTGTCAAGCTTGTCCAAACCGGCGAAGTTTCTCCAAACCGGCAAAACTTCTCCAAACTGGCCAAGCTTCTCCAAACCGTAAAAACTTCTCCTAACTGGCCAAACTTCTCCAAACTGGCCAAGCTTCTCCAAACCGGAAAAACATCTCCGAACTGGCCAAGCTTCTCCAATCCGGAAAAACATCTCCAAACTGGCCAAGCTTCTCCAAACTGGCCAAGCTTCTCAAAACTGGAAAAGCTTCTCCAAGCTGGCCAAGCTACTCCAAACTGGCCAAGCTTCTCCAAACTGGCCAAGCTTCTCCAAACCGGAAAAACATCTCCAAACTGGCCAAGCTTCTCCAAACCGGAAAAACTTCTCCAAAACGGCAAAACTTTTCCAAACTGGCCAAGCTTCTCCAAACTGGCGAAGCTTCTCCAAACCAGAAAAACTTCTCCGAACTGGCCAAGCTTCTCCAAACCGGAAAAACTGATCCAAACTGGCCAAGCTTTTCCAGTTTGGAGAAGCTTCTCCAAACTGGCCAAGCTTCTCCAAACTGGTCAAACTTCTCCAAACCAGCAAAGCTTCTCCAAACTGGCCAAGCTTCTCCAAACCGGAACAACTTCTCCAAACTGGCCAAGCTTCTCCAAACTGGCCAAGCTTCTTCAATACGGAAAAGCTTCTCCAAACTGGCCAAGCAACTCCAAACTGTCCAAGCTTCTCCAAACTAGTCGAGCTTCTCCAAACCGTCAAAACTTCTCCAATCTGGCCAAGCTTCTCCAAACCGGAAAAACTTCTCCAAACTGGCCAAGCTTTTCCAAACCGGAAATATTCTCCAAACCGGCAAAACTTCTCCAAACTGGCCAAGCTTCTACAAACTGGCCAAGCTTCTCCAAACCGGAAAAGCTTCTCCAAACTGGCCAAGCTTCTCCAAACCGGAAAAACTTCTCCAAACCGGCAAAACTTTTCCAAGCTTCTCCAAATCGTAAAAATGTATCGAAACTGGCCAAGCTTCTCCAAACTGGCCAAGCTTCTCCAAACCGGAAAAACATCTCCAAACTGGCCAAGCTTCTCCAAACCGGAAAAACTTCTCCAAAACGGCAAAACTTTTCCAAACTGGCCAAGCTTCTCCAAACTGGCCAAGCTTCTCCAAACTGGTCAAACATCTCCAAACCGGCAAAACTTCTCCAAACTGGCGAAGCTTCTCCAAACCAGAAAAACTTCTCCGAACTGGCCAAGCTTCTCCAAACCGGAAAAACTGATCCAAACTGGCCAAGCTTTTCCAGTTTGGAGAAGCTTCTCCAAACTGGCCAAGCTTCTCCAAACTGGTCAAACTTCTCCAAACCAGCAAAGCTTCTCCAAACTGGCCAAGCTTCTCCAAACTGGCCAAGCTTCTTCAATACGGAAAAGCTTCTCCAAACTGGCCAAGCAACTCCAAACTGTCCAAGCTTCTCCAAACTAGTCGAGCTTCTCCAAACCGTCAAAACTTCTCCAATCTGGCCAAGCTTCTCCAAACCGTAAAAACTTCTCCAAACTGGCCAAGCTTTTCCAAACCGGAAATATTCTCCAAACCGGCAAAACTTCTCCGAACTGGCCAAGCTTCTACAAACTGGCCAAGCTTCTCCAAACCGGAAAAGCTTCTCCAAACTGGCCAAGCTTCTCCAAACCGGAAAAACTTCTCCAAACCGGCAAAACTTTTCCAAGCTTCTCCAAACCGTAAAAACGTATCGAAACTGGCCAAGCTTCTCCAAACTGGCCAAGCTTCTCCAAACTGGCCAGGCTTCTCTAAACTGGCCAGTTCAAGCTTCTCCAAACCGGAAAAACTTCTCCGAACTGGCCAAGCTTCTCCAAACCGGAAAAACTTTTCCAAACTGGCCAAGCTTCTCCAAACTGGCCAAGCTTCTCAAAACCGGAAAAGCTTCTCCAAACTGGCCAAGCTTCTCCAAACTGGTCAAACTTCTCCAAACCGGCAAAACTTCTCCAAACTGGCGAAGCTTCTCCAAACTGGAACAACTTCTCCAAACTGGCCAAGCTTCTCCAAACTGCCCAAGCTTCTCCAAACCGGAAAAACCTCTCCGAACTGGCCAAGCTTCTCCAAACCGGAAAAACGTATCCAAACTGGCCAAGCTTCTCCAAACCGGCAAAACTTCTCCGAACTGGCCAAGCTTCTCCAAACCGGAAAAACGTATCCAAACTGGCCAAGCTTCTCCAAACCGGAAAAACTTATCCAAACTGGCCAAGTTTCTCCAAACTGGCCAAGCTTCTCCAAACCGGCAAAACTTCTCCGAACTGGCCAAGCTTCTCCAAACCGGAAAAACGTATCCAAACTGGCCAAGCTTCTCCAAACCGGCAAAACTTCTTCAAACTGGCCAAACTTCTCCAAACTGGCCAAGCTTCTCCAAACCGGAAAAACATCTCCGAACTGGCCAAGCTTCTCCAATCCGGAAAAACATCTCCAAAATGGCCAAGCTTCTCAAAACTGGAAAAGCTTCTCCAAGCTGGCCAAGCTTCTCCAAACTGGCCAAGCTTCTCCAAACTGGCCAAGCTTCTCCAAACCGGAAAAACATCTCCAAACTGGCCAAGCTTCTCCAAACCGGAAAAACTTCTCCAAAACGGCAAAACTTTTCCAAACTGGCCAAGCTTCTCCAAACTGGCCAAGCTTCTCCAAACTGGTCAAACATCTCCAAACTGGCAAAACTTCTACAAACTGGCGAAGCTTCTCCAAACCAGAAAAACTTCTCCGAACTGGCCAAGCTTCTCCAAACCGGAAAAACTGATCCAAACTGTCCAAGCTTCTCCAAACTAGTCGAGCTTCTCCAAACCGGCAAAACTTCTCCAATCTGGCCAAGCTTCTCCAAACCGGAAAAACTTCTCCAAACTGGCCAAGCTTTTCCAAACCGGAAATATTCTCCAAACCGACAAAACTTCTCCAAACTGGCCAAGCTTCTACAAACTGGCCAAGCTTCTCCAAACCGGAAAAGCTTCTCCAAACTGGCCAAGCTTCTCCAAACCGGAAAAACTTCTCCAAACCGGCAAAACTTTTCCAAACTTCTCCAAACCGTAAAAACGTATCGAAACTGGCCAAGCTTCTCCAAACTGGCCAAGCTTCTCCAAACTGGCCAGGCTTCTCTAAACTGGCCAGTTCAAGCTTCTCCAAACCGGAAAAACTTCTCCGAACTGGCCAAGCTTCTCCAAACCGGAAAAACTTTTCCAAACTGGCCAAGCTTCTCCAAACTGGCCAAGCTTCTCAAAACCGGAAAAGCTTCTCCAAACTGGCCAAGCTTCTCCAAACTGGCCAAGCTTCTCCAAACTGGTCAAACTTCTCCAAACCGGCAAAACTTCTCCAAACTGGCGAAGCTTCTCCAAACTGGAACAACTTCTCCAAACTGGCCAAGCTTCTCCAAACTGCCCAAGCTTCTCCAAACCGGAAAAACCTCTCCGAACTGGCCAAGCTTCTCCAAACCGGAAAAACGTATCCAAACTGGCCAAGCTTCTCCAAACCGGAAAAACTTATCCAAACTGGCCAAGCTTCTCCAAACCGGCACAACTTCTCCAAACTGGCGAAGCTTCTCCAAACCGGAAAAACTGATCCAAACTGGCCAAGCTTCTCCAAACCCGAAAAACTGATCCAAACTGGCCAAGCTTCTCCAAACCGGAAAAACTTATCCAAACTGGCCAAGCTTCTCCACACCGGCAAAACTTCTTCAAACTGGCCAAGCTTCTCCAAACCGGAAAAACTTCTCCAAACTGGCTAAGCTTCTCCAGACTTGTCAAGCTTGTCCAAACCGGCAAAACTTCTCCAAACTGGCGAAGCTTCTCCAAACCGGCAAAACTTCTCCAAACTGGCCAAGCTTCTCCAAACCGTAAAAACTTCTCCAAACTGGCCAAACTTCTCCAAACTGGCCAAGCTTCTCCAAACCGGAAAAACATCTCCGAACTGGCCAATCTTCTCCAATCCGTAAAAACTTCTCCAAACTGGCCAAGCTTCTCCAAACTGGCCAAGCTTCTCAAAACTGGAAAAGCTTCTCCAAGCTGGCCAAGCTTCTCCAAACTGGCCAAGCTTCTCCAAACTGGCCAAGCTTCTCCAAACCGGAAAAACATCTCCAAACTGGCCAAGCTTCTCCAAACCGGAAAAACCTCTCCAAACCGGCAAAACCTTTCCAAACTGGCCAAGCTTCTCCAAACTGGCCAAGCTTCTCAAAACTGGAAAAACTTTTCCAAACTGGCCAAGCTTCTCCAAACTGGTCAAGCTTCTCCAAACTGGCCAAGCTTCTCCAAACCAGAAAAACTTATCCAAACTGGCCAAGCTTCTCCAAACTGGCTAAGCTTCTCCAAACTGGCCAAGCTTCTCCAATACGGAAAAGCTTCTCCAAACTGGCCAAGCTTCTCCAAACTAGTCGAGCTTCTCCAAACCGGAAAAACTTCTCCAAACTGGCGAAGCTTCTCCAAATCGGCAAAACTTCTCCAAACTGGCAAAGCTTCTCCAAACTGGAAAAACTTCTCCAAACCAGAAAAACATCTCCAAACTGGCCAAGATTCTCCAAACCGGAAAAATGTATCCAAACTGGCCATGCTTCTCCAAACCAGAAAATCTTTTTCAAACTGGCCAAGCTTCTCCAAACCGGAAAAGCTTCTCCAAACCGGAAAAACTGATCCAAACTGGCCAAGCTTCTCCAAACCCGAAAAACTGATCCAAACTGGCCAAGCTTCTCCAAACCGGAAAAACTTATCCAAACTGGCCAAGCTTCTCCACACCGGCAAAACTTCTTCAAACTGGCCAAGCTTCTCCAAACCGGAAAAACTTCTCCAAACTGGCTAAGCTTCTCCAGACTTGTCAAGCTTGTCCAAACCGGCAAAACTTCTCCAAACTGGCGAAGCTTCTCCAAACCGGCAAAACTTCTCCAAACTGGCCAAGCTTCTCCAAACCGTAAAAACTTCTCCAAACTGGCCAAACTTCTCCAAACTGGCCAAGCTTCTCCAAACCGGAAAAACATCTCCGAACTGGCCAATCTTCTCCAATCCGTAAAAACTTCTCCAAACTGGCCAAGCTTCTCCAAACTGGCCAAGCTTCTCAAAACTGGAAAAGCTTCTCCAAGCTGGCCAAGCTTCTCCAAACTGGCCAAGCTTCTCCAAACTGGCCAAGCTTCTCCAAACCGGAAAAACATCTCCAAACTGGCCAAGCTTCTCCAAACCGGAAAAACCTCTCCAAACCGGCAAAACCTTTCCAAACTGGCCAAGCTTCTCCAAACTGGCCAAGCTTCTCAAAACTGGAAAAACTTTTCCAAACTGGCCAAGCTTCTCCAAACTGGTCAAGCTTCTCCAAACTGGCCAAGCTTCTCCAAACCAGAAAAACTTATCCAAACTGGCCAAGCTTCTCCAAACTGGCTAAGCTTCTCCAAACTGGCCAAGCTTCTCCAATACGGAAAAGCTTCTCCAAACTGGCCAAGCTTCTCCAAACTAGTCGAGCTTCTCCAAACCGGAAAAACTTCTCCAAACTGGCGAAGCTTCTCCAAATCGGCAAAACTTCTCCAAACTGGCAAAGCTTCTCCAAACTGGAAAAACTTCTCCAAACCAGAAAAACATCTCCAAACTGGCCAAGATTCTCCAAACCGGAAAAATGTATCCAAACTGGCCATGCTTCTCCAAACCAGAAAATCTTTTTCAAACTGGCCAAGCTTCTCCAAACCGGAAAAGCTTCTCCAAACTGGCAAAGCTTCTCCAATACGGAAAAGCTTCTCCAAACTGGCCAAGCTTCTCCAAACTAGTCGAGCTTCTCCAAACCGGAAAAACGTCTCCAAACTGGCGAAGCTTCTCCAAACCGGCAAAACTTCTCCAAACTGGCAAAGCTTCTCCAAACTGGAAAAACTTCTCCAAACCAGAAAAACATCTCCAAACTGGCCAAGATTCTCCAAACCGGAAAAATGTATCCAAACTGGCCATGCTTCTCCAAACCAGAAAATCTTTTTCAAACTGGCCAAGCTTCTCCAAACCGGAAAAGCTTCTCCAAACTGGCCAAGCTTTTCCAAACTGGCCAAGCTTCTCCAAACTGGAAAAGCTTCTCCAAACTGGCCAAGCTTCTCCAAACTTGCCAAGCTTCTCCAAACTGGCCAAGCTTCTCTAAACTGGCCAAGCTTCTCCAAACCGGAAAAACTTCTCCAAACTGGCCAAGCTTCTCCAAACTGGCCAAGCTTCTCCAATACGGAAAGTTTCTCCAAACTGGCCAAGCTTCTCCAATCTGGCCAAGCTTCTCCAAACTGGCCAAGCTTCTCAAAACTGGAAAAACTTTTCCAAACTGGCCAAGCTTCTCCAAACTGGTCAAGCTTCTCCAAACTGGCCAAGCTTCTCCAAACCAGAAAAACTTATCCAAACTGGCCAAGCTTCTCCAAACTGGCTAAGCTTCTCCAAACTGGCCAAGCTTCTCCAATACGGAAAAGCTTCTCCAAACTGGCCAAGCTTCTCCAAACTAGTCGAGCTTCTCCAAACCGGAAAAACTTCTCCAAACTGGCGAAGCTTCTCCAAATCGGCAAAACTTCTCCAAACTGGCAAAGCTTCTCCAAACTGGAAAAACTTCTCCAAACCAGAAAAACATCTCCAAACTGGCCAAGATTCTCCAAACCGGAAAAATGTATCCAAACTGGCCATGCTTCTCCAAACCAGAAAATCTTTTTCAAACTGGCCAAGCTTCTCCAAACCGGAAAAGCTTCTCCAAACTGGCAAAGCTTCTCCAATACGGAAAAGCTTCTCCAAACTGGCCAAGCTTCTCCAAACTAGTCGAGCTTCTCCAAACCGGAAAAACGTCTCCAAACTGGCGAAGCTTCTCCAAACCGGCAAAACTTCTCCAAACTGGCAAAGCTTCTCCAAACTGGAAAAACTTCTCCAAACCAGAAAAACATCTCCAAACTGGCCAAGATTCTCCAAACCGGAAAAATGTATCCAAACTGGCCATGCTTCTCCAAACCAGAAAATCTTTTTCAAACTGGCCAAGCTTCTCCAAACCGGAAAAGCTTCTCCAAACTGGCCAAGCTTTTCCAAACTGGCCAAGCTTCTCCAAACTGGAAAAGCTTCTCCAAACTGGCCAAGCTTCTCCAAACTTGCCAAGCTTCTCCAAACTGGCCAAGCTTCTCTAAACTGGCCAAGCTTCTCCAAACCGGAAAAACTTCTCCAAACTGGCCAAGCTTCTCCAAACTGGCCAAGCTTCTCCAATACGGAAAGTTTCTCCAAACTGGCCAAGCTTCTCCAATCTGGCCAAGCTTCTCCAAACTGGCCGAGCTTCTCCAAACTGGCAAAACTACTCCAATTTGGCCAAGCTTCTCCAAACTGGAAAAACTTCTCCAAACTGGCCCAGCTTCTCCAAACCAGAAAAACTTCTCCAAACCGTAAAAACTTCTCCAAACCGGCAAAACTTCTCCAAACTGGCCAAGCTTCTCCAAACCGGAAAAATTTCTCCAAACTGGCCAAGCTTCTCCAAACCGGAAAAGCTTCTCCAAACTGGCCAAGGTTTTCCAAACTGGCCAAGCTTCTCCAAACTGGCCAGACTATCCTGTAGGGCTACCTTACTGGCTGACTGGCTCCATAGACCCCTCCGGGTTATTGTGAACATTACTATTCTAAAGTAGAAAATCAGAATTCAGGTGACATGCCCTGTGAAACTACGCATGCATACAAACACAGACAGACACACCAACATTCTGTGAGCCGAGGCATCAAACAACACCCTGTGAGCAGAGGCATCACACAACACCCTGTGAGCAGAGGCATCACACAACACCCTGTGAACAGAGGCATCACACAACACCCTGTGAACAGAGGCATCACACAACACCCTGTGAACAGAGGCATCACACAACACCCTGTGAGCAGAGGCATCAAACAACACCCTGTGAGCAGAGGCATCAAACAACACCCTGTGAGCAGAGGCATCAAACAACACCCTGTGAGCAGAGGCATCACACACACAACATCCTGTGACCAGAGGCATCACACACGGTGGTGTGACTTATTTACGGTGCTTGACTTGGACTGAAATTGGTTCCGGTAATCATTTTGGTTGGCGGTACTGTTTATATTTAGGTGTAGGAGCACCACAATACTTTTGAGATAATATTCTATAAGAGGAACAGGAGCTCAAGCAGAAAATAACTTGAGGTGCTGGTACTCAGCTTCGGTGAGCTCCTGCCCAAGTCAAGCACTGCTTATTTATCCTTTATCTCACGGGAAGCACACCACACACAAGACTTTACACTAGAGAGGCAACTAAGCAAGATAGTGCTGGTCATTTAGTACCACTCTAGTTCTACAATCAGTCTTGTGTGTGTGTGTGTGTGTGTGTGTGTGTGTGTGTGTGTGTGTGTGTGTGTGTGTGTGTGTGTGTGTGTGTGTGTGTGTGTGTGTGTGTGTGTGTGTTTGTGTACGCGTGTCTGCATGTATGTAATTTTTTTAATTATTTTTTAATTTTTTATTTCACCAGGTAGGCAAGTTAAGAACAAGTTCTCATTAACAATTGCGACTCGGCCAATAGCAGTCAGACTAATATCATATGCTTCTCTGAGGGGTGTGTGGTGTTGTGTGAGCCTGATTACAGCAACAAGCACCACAAAGACTCATTCACAACCATCACCACTTCCTGGAACCCATCTCAGCTTTAGAGAAAGAAAAATCTACACTCTGGGGAAAAAAAGATTCTGATAGAACCAAAAAGGCTTTGCTTGCTTCATGCTGTATATGGCACCCCTTAAGGCTCTATAAAGAACCGAATTGTTTCCAAGGGTTCAAATTTATATGGAACCCATTTTGGTTCAGTGAAGAATAACCCCTGGGGTTCTTATCAAATAGGGTTCTATATAGAACCTTCAGGGGTGCCAAGCAATATAACCCTTTTTGGTTCTACCCAGAACCTTTTTTTCTAAGAGTAGAAAAAGAGGAATGGAGTATCCCTTTTTGCCTTGAGCTCTCCAGCACAGTTAATGCCATAAAGCATATTCCGAATGATACTGATCTCCTCCAGCCCATCCTTAACATACCCCTGCACTGTACACAATAATATCCTCACTATAATGATGCCTTTATGCCTGGCTGCACATTAACATCAGGTGTGTTTGTGTAAAGATAAACTAGAGGGATATTAGCCTTTCTTAGCTGTCCTCTCCTGTGTGTGTGTGTGTGTGTGTGTGTGTGTGTGTGTGTGTGTGTGTGTGTGTGTGTGTGTGTGTGTGTGTGTGTGTGTGTGTGTGTGTGTGTACAGCTGCTATAGTCACAGTGATTAAGTGGCAGCTCTATGCTAGTTGTTATAGTGCTAAATGAGGGAGGGGCTGAATAAATCATTTCTATGGATACGATGTTATTAGCCCTCTGCCTCTAGAGAGAAAGAGGGAGGAGAGAGAGAGAGGGCGAGAGAGAGAGAGAGAGAGAGAGAGAGAGAGAGGGTGTCACGTCCTGACCTTAGTTCCTTTTTTATGTCTCTATTTAGTTTGGTCAGGGCGTGAGTTGGGGTGGGCATTCTATGTTTTGTTCTGTGTGTTATATTTGTAGATGTTTGGCCTGGTATGGTTCCCAATCAGAGGTAGCTGTCATCATTGTCTCTGATTGAGAACTTAGGCAGCCTGTTTTCCCACTATGGGTTGTGGGTAGTTATTTTCTGTTTAGTGTGTTTTGCACCTGAAGGAGCTGTTTCGGTTGTGCCTTTTGTTACTTTGTATTTAGTGTTCAGTTATATTTAATAAAATGCCAAACACGTACCATGCTGCACCTTGGTCCTCACCTTCTTCCACTAACGGCCGTTACAGAGGGGTGGGGGCAGTGGGTGGAGTCAGGAGAATAAACTCAGTTAAGTGTGTGTCATTGTGTAACAAAGTTGGTGACTCACTGCAATAGAATGTGTGTGTGTGTGTGTGTGTGTGTATGTGTGCCCCCAGGGTGTCTATTGTTTTATATCTTGACGACTTCACATTAAGAAACACAAAGACTTTGATGCGAATAAAACAACACAACAAACATAACAGTAGAAACATTTAGCAACGTTTAGATTCAAATTTATTTCAAATCAAATGTATTTATATAGCCCTTCTTACAACAGCTGGTATCTCAAAGTGCTGTACAGAAACCCTAAAACCCCAAACAGCAAGCAATGCAGGTGTAGAAGCACGGTAGCTAGGAAAAACTCCCTAAAAAGGCCAAAATCTAGGAAGAAACCTAGAGAGGAACCAGGCTGTGTGGGGTGGCCAGTCCTTTTCTGGTTGTGCCGGGTGGAGATAATAACAGAACATGGCCAAGATGTTCAAATGTTCATAAATGACCAGCATGGTCAAATAATAATAATCACAGTAGTTGTCGAGGGTGCCGCAAGTCAGCACCTCAGGAGTAAATGTCAGTTGGCTTTTCATAGCCGATCATTGAGAGTGTCTCTACCGCTCCTGCTGTCTCTAGAGAGTTGAAAACAGCAGGTCTGGGACAGGTAGCACGTCCAGTGTACAGGTCATGGTTCCATAGCCGCAGGCAGAACAGTTGAAACTGGAGCAGCAGCACGGCCAGGTGGACTGGGGACAGCAAGGAGTCATCATACCAGGTAGTCCGGAGGCATGGTCCTAGGGCTCAGTTCCTCTGAGAGAGAGAAAGAAAGAGAGAGAAAGTGAATTAGAGAGCATACTTAAACTCACACAGGACACTGGAAAAGACAGGAGAAATACTCCAGATATAACAGACTGACCCTAGGCCCCCGACACATAAACTACTGCAGCATAAATACTGGAGGGGTCAGGAGACACTGTGGTCCATCCGATGATACTCCCGGACAGGGCCAAAAGCGAGGATATAACCCCACCCACTTTGCCAAAGCACAGCCCCCACACCACTAGAGGGATATCTTCAACCACCAACTTACCATCCTGAGACAAGGCCGAGTATAGCCCACAAAGATCTCCGCCACGGCACAACCCAAGGGGGGGCGCCAATCCAGACAGGAAGACCACGTCAGTGACCCAACCCAATCAAGTGACGCACCCCTCCTAGGGACGGTATGAAAGAGCCCTAGTAAGCCAGTGACTCCACCCCTGTAATAGGGTTAGAGGCAGTGAATCCCAGTGGAGAGAGGGGAACCAGCCAGGTAGAGACAGCAAGGGCGGTTCGTTGCTCCAGTGCCTTTCCATTCACCTTCACACTCCTGGGCCAGACTAGACTCAATCATATGACCCACTGAAGAGATGAGTCTTCAGTAAAGACTTAAAGGTTGAAACTGAGTCTGCGTCTCTCACTTGGGTAGGCAGATCATTCCATAAAAATGCAGCTCTATAGGAGAAGGCCCTGCCTCCAGCTGTTTGCTTAGAAATTCTAGGGACAATTAGGAGGCCTGCGTCTAGTGACCGTAGCGTACGTGTAGGTATAAACTGCAGGACCAAATCGGAAAGATAGGTAGGAGCAAGCCCATGTAGAAGAGATATTTCTTTAGGACACACACAAACACACACACACACAAACACACATGCAAGCAGACACACAGAAACACACACACGCACGCATTCAGGACATTCATGTGATTTGGGGTGGAGACTGGTTGATGTTTAAACATGAAACAGAAAGGATTTGAATTCCAGGGTGGGACCCTTCTGGGCTGATAGGAGCGTAACAGTAGTGGAATACCGTAGTACAGTATCACCCATGAAGTGGAGAAATCCATGACTTGAAAACACATATTCCAGCTGAGCTTCCCTGGCAATCAGAAACTATCAGCGACATTTCTGTTCCATTATAACAAAAACAACATGTTACAAACAGAAAACATTGATCCGTCCTGTCAAAAGGTGTGTGTGTGTGTGTGTGTGTGTGTACAGCTGCTATAGTCACAGTGATTAAGTGGCAGCTCTATTCTTGGTTTTGTAGTGCTAAATGAGGGAGGGGCTGAAGAAATCATTTCTATGGATACGATGTTATTAGCCCTCTGCCTCTAGAGAGAAAGAGGGAGGAGAGAGAGACAGAGAGAGAGGGCGAGAGAGAGAGAAAGAGAGAGAGAGAGAGAGGGCGAGAGAGAGAGAGAGAGGGCGAGAGAGAGAGAGAGAGAGGGTGAGAGAGAGAGAGAGAGAGAGAGGGCGAGAGAGAGAGAGAGAGAGATAGGGTGTCACGTCCTGACCTTAGTTCCTTTTTTCTGTCTCTATTTTAGTTTGGTCAGGGCGTGAGTTGGGGTGGGCATTCTATGTTTTGATCTGTGTGTTATATTTGTAGATGTTTGGCCTGGTATGGTTCCCAATCAGAGGTAGCTGTCATCATTGTCTCTGATTGAGAACCATACTTAGGCAGCCTGTTTTCCCACTATGGGTTGTGGGTAGTTATTTTCTGTTTAGTGTGTTTTGCACCTGACGGAGCTGTTTCGGTTGTGCCTTTTGTTACTTTGTATTTAGTGTTCAGTTATATTTAATAAAATGCCGAACACGTACCACGCTGCACCTTGGTCCTCACCTTCTTCCACTAACGGCCGTTACAGAGGGGTGGGGGCAGTGGGTGGAGTCAGGAGAATAAACTCAGTTAAGTGTGTGTCATTGTGTAACAAAGTTGGTGACTCACTGCAAAATAATGTATCTGTGTTTGTGAGTGAGTGTGTTTGTGTGTGTGTGTGTCTGTGTGTGTGTGTGTGTGCCCCCAGGGCGTCTATTGTTTTATATCTTGACGACTTCACATTCAGAAACACAAAGACTTTGATGTGAATAAGACAACACAACAAACATAACAGTAGAAACATTTAGCAATGTTTAGATTCAAATTTATTTCAAATCAAATGTATTTATATAGCCCTTCTTACAACAGCTGGTATCTCAAAGTGCTGTACAGAAACCCTAAAACCCCAAACAGCAAGCAATGCAGGTGTAGAAGAACGGTGGCTAGGAAAAACTCCCTAAAAAGGCCAAAACCTAGGAAGAAACCTAGAGAGGAACCAGGCTGTGTGGGGTGGCCAGTCCTTTTCTGGTTGTGCCGGGTGGAGATAATAACAGAACATGGCCAAGATGTTCAAATGTTCATAAATGACCAGCATGGTCAAATAATAATAATCACAGTAGTTGTCGAGGGTGCCGCAAGTCAGCACCTCAGGAGTAAATGTCAGTTGGCTTTTCATAGCCGATCATTGAGAGTGTCTCTACCGCTCCTGCTGTCTCTAGAGAGTTGAAAACAGCAGGTCTGGGACAGGTAGCACGTCCAGTGTACAGGTCATGGTTCCATAGCCGCAGGCAGAACAGTTGAAACTGGAGCAGCAGCACGGCCAGGTGGACTGGGGACAGCAAGGAGTCATCATACCAGGTAGTCCGGAGGCATGGTCCTAGGGCTCAGTTCCTCTGAGAGAGAGAAAGAAAGAGAGAGAAAGTGAATTAGAGAGCATACTTAAACTCACACAGGACACTGGAAAAGACAGGAGAAATACTCCAGATATAACAGACTGACCCTAGGCCCCCGACACATAAACTACTGCAGCATAAATACTGGAGGGGTCAGGAGACACTGTGGTCCATCCGATGATACTCCCGGACAGGGCCAAAAGCGAGGATATAACCCCACCCACTTTGCCAAAGCACAGCCCCCACACCACTAGAGGGATATCTTCAACCACCAACTTACCATCCTGAGACAAGGCCGAGTATAGCCCACAAAGATCTCCGCCACGGCACAACCCAAGGGGGGGCGCCAATCCAGACAGGAAGACCACGTCAGTGACCCAACCCAATCAAGTGACGCACCCCTCCTAGGGACGGTATGAAAGAGCCCTAGTAAGCCAGTGACTCCACCCCTGTAATAGGGTTAGAGGCAGTGAATCCCAGTGGAGAGAGGGGAACCAGCCAGGTAGAGACAGCAAGGGCGGTTCGTTGCTCCAGTGCCTTTCCATTCACCTTCACACTCCTGGGCCAGACTAGACTCAATCATATGACCCACTGAAGAGATGAGTCTTCAGTAAAGACTTAAAGGTTGAAACTGAGTCTGCGTCTCTCACTTGGGTAGGCAGATCATTCCATAAAAATGCAGCTCTATAGGAGAAGGCCCTGCCTCCAGCTGTTTGCTTAGAAATTCTAGGGACAATTAGGAGGCCTGCGTCTAGTGACCGTAGCGTACGTGTAGGTATAAACTGCAGGACCAAATCGGAAAGATAGGTAGGAGCAAGCCCATGTAGAAGAGATATTTCTTTAGGACACACACAAACACACACACACACAAACACACATGCAAGCAGACACACAGAAACACACACACGCACGCATTCAGGACATTCATGTGATTTGGGGTGGAGACTGGTTGATGTTTAAACATGAAACAGAAAGGATTTGAATTCCAGGGTGGGACCCTTCTGGGCTGATAGGAGCGTAACAGTAGTGGAATACCGTAGTACAGTACCACCCATGAAGTGGAGAAATCCATGACTTGAAAACACATATTCCAGCTGAGCTTCCCTGGCAATCAGAAACTATCAGCGACATTTCTGTTCCATTATAACAAAAACAACATGTTACAAACAGAAAACATTGATCCGTCCTGTCAAAAGGTGTGTGTGTGTGTGTGTGTGTGTGTGTGTGTACAGCTGCTATAGTCACAGTGATTAAGTGGCAGCTCTATTCTTGGTTTTGTAGTGCTAAATGAGGGAGGGGCTGAAGAAATCATTTCTATGGATACGATGTTATTAGCCCTCTGCCTCTAGAGAGAAAGAGGGAGGAGAGAGAGACAGAGAGAGAGGGCGAGAGAGAGAGAAAGAGAGAGAGAGAGAGAGGGCGAGAGAGAGAGAGAGAGGGCGAGAGAGAGAGAGAGAGGGTGAGAGAGAGAGAGAGAGAGAGAGAGAGGGCGAGAGAGAGAGAGAGAGAGAGAGAGATAGGGTGTCACGTCCTGACCTTAGTTCCTTTTTTCTGTCTCTATTTTAGTTTGGTCAGGGCGTGAGTTGGGGTGGGCATTCTATGTTTTGATCTGTGTGTTATATTTGTAGATGTTTGGCCTGGTATGGTTCCCAATCAGAGGTAGCTGTCATCATTGTCTCTGATTGAGAACCATACTTAGGCAGCCTGTTTTCCCACTATGGGTTGTGGGTAGTTATTTTCTGTTTAGTGTGTTTTGCACCTGACGGAGCTGTTTCGGTTGTGCCTTTTGTTACTTTGTATTTAGTGTTCAGTTATATTTAATAAAATGCCGAACACGTACCACGCTGCACCTTGGTCCTCACCTTCTTCCACTAACGGCCGTTACAGAGGGGTGGGGGCAGTGGGTGGAGTCAGGAGAATAAACTCAGTTAAGTGTGTGTCATTGTGTATCAAAGTTGGTGACTCACTGCAAAATAATGTATCTGTGTTTGTGAGTGAGTGTGTTTGTGTGTGTGTGTGTCTGTGTGTGTGTGTGTGTGCCCCCAGGGCGTCTATTGTTTTATATCTTGACGACTTCACATTCAGAAACACAAAGACTTTGATGTGAATAAGACAACACAACAAACATAACAGTAGAAACATTTAGCAATGTTTAGATTCAAATTTATTTCAAATCAAATGTATTTATATAGCCCTTCTTACAACAGCTGGTATCTCAAAGTGCTGTACAGAAACCCTAAAACCCCAAACAGCAAGCAATGCAGGTGTAGAAGAACGGTGGCTAGGAAAAACTCCCTAAAAAGGCCAAAACCTAGGAAGAAACCTAGAGAGGAACCAGGCTGTGTGGGGTGGCCAGTCCTTTTCTGGTTGTGCCGGGTGGAGATAATAACAGAACATGGCCAAGATGTTCAAATGTTCATAAATGACCAGCATGGTCAAATAATAATAATCACAGTAGTTGTCGAGGGTGCCGCAAGTCAGCACCTCAGGAGTAAATGTCAGTTGGCTTTTCATAGCCGATCATTGAGAGTGTCTCTACCGCTCCTGCTGTCTCTAGAGAGTTGAAAACAGCAGGTCTGGGACAGGTAGCACGTCTGGTGAACAGGTCAGGGTTCCATAGCCGCAGGCAGAACAGTTGAAACTGGAGCAGCAGCACGGCCAGGTGGACTGGGGACAGCAAGGAGTCATCATGCCAGGTAGTCCTGAGGCATGGTCCTAGGGCTCAGTTCCTCTGAGAGAAAGAGAGAAAGTGAATTAGAGAGCATACTTACACTCACACAGGACACTGGAAAAGACAGGAGAAATACTCCAGATATAACAGACTGACCCTAGGCCCCCGACACATAAACTACTGCAGCATAAATACTGGAGGGGTCAGGAGACACTGTGGTCCATCCGATGATACTCCCGGACAGGGCCAAAAGCGAGGATATAACCCCACCCACTTTGCCAAAGCACAGCCCCCACACCACTAGAGGGATATCTTCAACCACCAACTTACCATCCTGAGACAAGGCCGAGTATAGCCCACAAAGATCTCCGCCACGGCACAACCCAAGGGGGGGCGCCAATCCAGACAGGAAGACCACGTCAGTGACCCAACCCAATCAAGTGACGCACCCCTCCTAGGGACGGTATGAAAGAGCCCTAGTAAGCCAGTGACTCCACCCCTGTAATAGGGTTAGAGGCAGTGAATCCCAGTGGAGAGAGGGGAACCAGCCAGGTAGAGACAGCAAGGGCAGTTCGTTGCTCCAGTGCCTTTCCATTCACCTTCACACTCCTGGGCCAGACTAGACTCAATCATATGACCCACTGAAGAGATGAGTCTTCAGTAAAGACTTAAAGGTTGAAACTGAGTCTGCGTCTCTCACTTGGGTAGGCAGACCATCCCATAAAAATGCAGCTCTATAGGAGAAGGCCCTGCCTCCAGCTGTTTGCTTAGAAATTCTAGGGACAATTAGGAGGCCTGCATCTAGTGACAGTAGCGTACGTGTAGGTATAAACTGCAGGACCAAATTGGAAAGATAGGTAGGAGCAAGCCCATGTAGAAGAGATATTACTTTGGGCTTTCGGACACACACACACACACACACACACACACACACACACACACACACACACACACACACACACACACACACACACACACACACACACACACACACACACACACACACATACACACACACACACACACATGCAAGCAGACATACAGAAACACACACACGCACGCACGCATTCAGGACATTCATGTGATTTGGGGTTGAGACTGGTTGATGTTTAAACATGAAACAGAAAGGATTTGAATTCCAGGGTGGGACCCTTCTGGGCTGATAGGAGCGTAACAGTAGTGGAATACCGTAGTACAGTACCACCCATGAAGTGGAGAAATCCATGACGTGAAAACACATATTCCAGCTGAGCTTCCCTGGCACTCAGAAACTATCAGCGACATTTCTGTTCCATTATAACAAAAACAACATGTTACAAACAGAAAACATTGATCCGTCCTGTCAAAAGGTGTGTGTGTATGTGTGTGTGTGTGTGTGTGTCTGTGTGTCTGTGTGTGTGTCTGTGTGTCTGTGTGTGTTCAGTCGACCAGAGGTTTATACAGATGAAGAGGCTTAATTACAAATTGAAGAATCTGAGTGAAATCTGTCTTCAGCGAAAGTGAAAGACAGATTGTGTTACTCTCCACTCCAGTCTCTTCTCCACTCTCCACTCCAGTCTCTTCTCCACTCTGCACTCCAGTCTCTTCTCCACTCTCCACTCCAGTCTCTTCTCCACTCTCCACTCCAGTCTCTTCTCCACTCTGCACTCCAGTCTCTTATCCACTCTCCACTCCAGTCTCTTCTCCACTCTCCACTCCAGTCTTCTCCAATCTCCACTACAGTTTCTACTCCATTCTCCACTCCAGTATCTTCTCCCCTCTCCACTCCAGTCTCTTCTCCACTCTCCACTCCAGTCTCTTCTCCAATCTCCACTACAGTCTCTTCTCCATTTTCCACTCCAGTCTCTTCTCCACTCTCCACTCCAGTCTCTTCTCCACTCGCCACTCTCCTCTCTAGTCTCTTCTCCAATCTCCACTCCAGTCTCTTCTCCACTCTCCACTCCAGTCTCTTCTCCAATCTCCACTACAGTTTCTTCTCCACTCTCCACTCCAGTCTCTTCTCCACTCTCCACTCCAGTCTCTTCTCCACTCTCCACTCCAGTCTCTTCTCCACTCTCCACCCCAGTCTCTTCTCCACTCTCCATTCCATCTCTTCTCCACTCTCCACTCCAGTCTCTTCTGCACTCCAGTCTCTTGTTCATTCCCCACTCCAGTCTCTTCTCCACTCCCCACTCCAGTCTCTTCTCCACCCTGCACTCCAGTCTCTTCTCCAATCTCCACTCTCCACTCCAGTCTATTCTCCACTTTCCACTACAGTCTCTTCTCCACTCTCCACCCCAGTCTCTTCTGCACTCCAGTCTCTTGTTCATTCTCCACTCCAGTCTCTTCTCCACTCTCCACTCCAGTCTCTTCTCCACTCTGCACTCCAGTCTCTTCTCCACTCTCCACTCCAGTCTCTTCTCCACTCTCCACTCTCGGCTCCAGTCTCTTCTCCACTCTCAACTCTCCGCTCCAGTATCTTCTGTACTCTCCACTCCAGTCTCTTCTCAACTCTCCACTCCAGCTTCTTCTCCACTCTCCACTCCAGTCTCTTCTCCACTCTCCACTCTCCACTCCAGTCTCTTCTCCACTCTCCACCCCAGTTGCTTCTCCACTCTGCACTCCTTCTCTTCTCCACTCTCCACTCCAGTCTCTTCTTCACTCTCCACTCCAGTTTCTTCTCCCATATCCACTCCAGTCTCTTCTCCACTCTCCACCCCAGTCTCTTCTGCACTCCAGTCTCTTCTCCACTCTCCACTCCAGTCTTTTCTCCACTCTCCACTCCAGTCTCTTCTCCCCTCTCCACTCCAGTCTCTTCTCCACTCTGCACTCCAGTCTCTTCTCCAATCTCCACTCTCCACTCCAGTCTCTTCTCCACTTTCCACTCCAGTCTCTTCTCCATTCTCCACTCCAGTCTCTTCTCCACTCTCCACTCCAGTCTCTTCTCCACTCTGCACTCCAGTCTCTTCTCCACTCTCAACTCCAGTCTCTTCTCCACTCTCCACTCTCCGCTCCAGTATCTTCTGTACTCTCCACTCCAGTCTCTTCTCAACTCTCCACTCCATCTCCTTCTCCACTCTCCACTCCAGTCTCTTCTCCCCTCTCCACTCCAGTCTCTTCTCCATTCTCCACACCAGTCTCTTTTACACTCTCCACTCCAGTCTCTACTTCACTTTCCACTCCAGTCTCTTCTCCACTTCCCACTCCAGTCTCTTCTCCACTCTGCACTCCAGTCTCTTCTCCAATCTCCACTCTCCACTCCAGTCTCTTCTCCACTTTCCACTCCAGTCTCTTCTCCATTCTCCACTCCAGTCTCTTCTCCTCTCCCCACTCCAGTCTCTTCTCCACTCTCCACTCCAGTCTCTTCTCCACTCTCTGCTCCAGTCTCTTCTCCACTCTCCGCTCCAGTATCTTCTCCACTCTCCACTCTCGGCTCCAGTCTCTTCTCCACTCTCAACTCTCCGCTCCAGTATCTTCTGTACTCTCCACTCCAGTCTCTTCTCCACTCTGCACTCCAGTCTCTTCTCCAATCTCCACTCCAGTCTATTATCCACTTTCCACTCCAGTCTCTTCTCCACTCTCCACTCCAGTCTCTTCTCCACTCTGCACTCCAGTCTCTTCTCCACTCTCCACTCCAGTCTCTTCTCCACTCTCCACTCTCGGCTCCAGTCTCTTCTCCACTCTCAACTCTCCGCTCCAGTATCTTCTGTACTCTCCACTCCAGTCTCTTCTCAACTCTCCACTCCAGCTTCTTCTCCACTCTCCACTCCAGTCTCTTCTCCACTCTCCACTCTCCACTCCAGTCTCTTCTCCACTCTCCACCCCAGTTGCTTCTCCACTCTGCACTCCTTCTCTTCTCCACTCTCCACTCCAGTCTCTTCTTCACTCTCCACTCCAGTTTCTTCTCCCATATCCACTCCAGTCTCTTCTCCACTCTCCTCCCCAGTCTCTTCTGCACTCCAGTCTCTTCTCCACTCTCCACTCCAGTCTTTTCTCCACTCTCCACTCCAGTCTCTTCTCCCCTCTCCACTCCAGTCTCTTCTCCACTCTGCACTCCAGTCTCTTCTCCAATCTCCACTCTCCACTCCAGTCTCTTCTCCACTTTCCACTCCAGTCTCTTCTCCATTCTCCACTCCAGTCTCTTCTCCACTCTCCACTCCAGTCTCTTCTCCACTCTGCACTCCAGTCTCTTCTCCACTCTCAACTCCAGTCTCTTCTCCACTCTCCACTCTCCGCTCCAGTATCTTCTGTACTCTCCACTCCAGTCTCTTCTCAACTCTCCACTCCATCTCCTTCTCCACTCTCCACTCCAGTCTCTTCTCCCCTCTCCACTCCAGTCTCTTCTCCATTCTCCACACCAGTCTCTTTTACACTCTCCACTCCAGTCTCTACTTCACTTTCCACTCCAGTCTCTTCTCCACTTCCCACTCCAGTCTCTTCTCCACTCTGCACTCCAGTCTCTTCTCCAATCTCCACTCTCCACTCCAGTCTCTTCTCCACTTTCCACTCCAGTCTCTTCTCCATTCTCCACTCCAGTCTCTTCTCCACACCCCACTCCAGTCTCTTCTCCACTCTGCACTCCAGTCTCTTCTCCAATCTCCACTCCAGTCTATTATCCACTTTCCACTCCAGTCTCTTCTCCACTCTCCACTCCAGGCTCTTCTCCACTCTGCACTCCAGTCTCTTCTCCACTCTCCACTCCAGTCTCTTCTCCACTCTCCACTCTCGGCTCCAGTCTCTTCTCCACTCTCCACTCTCGGCTCCAGTCTCTTCTCCACTCTCAACTCTCCGCTCCAGTATCTTCTGTACTCTCCACTCCAGTCTCTTCTCCACTCTGCACTCCAGTCTCTTCTCCAATCTCCACTCCAGTCTATTATCCACTTTCCACTCCAGTCTCTTCTCCACTCTCCACCCCAGTTGCTTCTCCACTCTGCACTCCTTCTCTTCTCCACTCTCCACTCCAGTCTCTTCTTCACTCTCCACTCCAGTTTCTTCTCCCATATCCACTCCAGTCTCTTCTCCACTCTCCACCCCAGTCTCTTCTGCACTCCAGTCTCTTCTCCACTCTCCACTCCAGTCTTTTCTCCACTCTCCACTCCAGTCTCTTCTCCCCTCTCCACTCCAGTCTCTTCTCCACTCTGCACTCCAGTCTCTTCTCCAATCTCCACTCTTCACTCCAGTCTCTTCTCCACTTTCCACTCCAGTCTCTTCTCCATTCTCCACTCCAGTCTCTTCTCCACTCTCCACTCCAGTCTCTTCTCCACTCTGCACTCCAGTCTCTTCTCCACTCTCAACTCCAGTCTCTTCTCCACTCTCCACTCTCCGCTCCAGTATCTTCTGTACTCTCCACTCCAGTCTCTTCTCAACTCTCCACTCCATCTCCTTCTCCACTCTCCACTCCAGTCTCTTCTCCCCTCTCCACTCCAGTCTCTTCTCCATTCTCCACACCAGTCTCTTTTACACTCTCCACTCCAGTCTCTACTTCACTTTCCACTCCAGTCTCTTCTCCACTTCCCACTCCAGTCTCTTCTCCACTCTGCACTCCAGTCTCTTCTCCAATCTCCACTCTCCACTCCAGTCTCTTCTCCA
Source organism: Oncorhynchus kisutch (assembly GCF_002021735.2). Taxonomy (NCBI): domain Eukaryota; kingdom Metazoa; phylum Chordata; class Actinopteri; order Salmoniformes; family Salmonidae; genus Oncorhynchus; species Oncorhynchus kisutch. The sequence continues at coordinate 3,076,076 of NC_034175.2, read as the reverse complement.
CTTTCCACTCCAGTCTCTTCTCCATTCTCCACTCCAGTCTCTTCTCCACTCTCCACTCCAGTCTCTTCTCCACTCTGCACTCCAGTCTCTTCTCCACTCTCAACTCCAGTCTCTTCTCCACTCTCCACTCTCCGCTCCAGTATCTTCTGTACTCTCCACTCCAGTCTCTTCTCAACTCTCCACTCCATCTTCTTCTCCACTCTCCACTCCAGTCTCTTCTCCACTCTCCACTCCAGTATCTTATCCACTCTCCACCCCAGTCTCTTCTCCACTCTCCACTCCAGTCTCTTCTCCACTCTCTACTCCAGTCTCTTCTCCACTCTCCGCTCCAGTATCTTCTCCACTCTCCACTCTCGGCTCCAGTCTCTTCTCCACTCTCAACTATCCGCTCCAGTATCTTCTGTACTCTCCACTCCAGTCTCTTCTCAACTCTCCACTCCAGCTTCTTCTCCACTCTCCACTCCACTCTCTTCTCCACTCTCCACTCCAGTCTCTTCTCCACTCTCCACTCTCCACTCCAGTCTCTTCTCCACTCTTCACCCCAGTCTCTTCTCCACTTTCCACTCCAGTCTCTTCTCCATTCTCCACTCCAGTCTCTTCTCCACTCTCCACTCCAGTCTCTTCTCCACTCTGCACTCCAGTCTCTTCTCCACTCTCAACTCCAGTCTCTTCTCCACTCTCCACTCTCCGCTCCAGTATCTTCTGTACTCTCCACTCCAGGTCTCTTCTCAACTCTCCACTCCATCTTCTTCTCCACTCTCCACTCCAGTCTCTTCTCCCCTCTCCACTCCAGTCTCTTCTCCATTCTCCACACCAGTCTCTTTTACACTCTCCACTCCAGTCTCTACTTCACTTTCCACTCCAGTCTCTTCTCCACTTCCCACTCCAGTCTCTTCTCCACTCTGCACTCCAGTCTCTTCTCCAATCTCCACTCTCCACTCCAGTCTCTTCTCCACTTTCCACTCCAGTCTCTTCTCCATTCTCCACTCCAGTCTCTTCTCCACTCTCCACTCCAGTCTCTTCTCCACTCTGCACTCCAGTCTCTTCTCCACTCTCAACTCCAGTCTCTTCTCCACTCTCCACTCTCCGCTCCAGTATCTTCTGTACTCTCCACTCCAGTCTCTTCTCAACTCTCCACTCCATCTTCTTCTCCACTCTCCACTCCAGTCTCTTCTCCACTCTCCACTCCAGTATCTTCTCCACTCTCCACCCCAGTCTCTTCTCCACTCTCCACTCCAGTCTCTTCTCCACTCTCTACTCCAGTCTCTTCTCCACTCTCCGCTCCAGTATCTTCTCCACTCTCCACTCTCGGCTCCAGTCTCTTCTCCACTCTCAACTCTCCGCTCCAGTATCTTCTGTACTCTCCACTCCAGTCTCTTCTCAACTCTCCACTCCAGTCTCTTCTCCACTCTGCACTCCAGTCTCTTCTCCACTCTCAACTCCAGTCTCTTCTCCACTCTCCACTCTCCGCTCCAGTATCTTCTGTACTCTCCACTCCAGTCTCTTCTCAACTCTCCACTCCATCTTCTTCTCCACTCTCCACTCCAGTCTCTTCTCCCCTCTCCACTCCAGTCTCTTCTCCATTCTCCACACCAGTCTCTTTTACACTCTCCACTCCGGTCTCTTCTTCACATTCCACTCCAGTCTCTTCTCCACTTCCCACTCCAGTCTCTTCTCCACTTCCCACTCCAGTCTCTTCTCCACTCTGCACTCCAGTCTCTTCTCCAATCTCCACTCTCCACTCCAGTCTCTTCTCCACTTTCCACTCCAGTCTCTTCTCCATTCTCCACTCCAGTCTCTTCTCCACTCTCCACTCCAGTCTCTTCTCCACTCTCCACTCCAGTCTCTTCTCCACTCTCCACTCTCCGCTCCAGTATCTTCTGTACTCTCCACTCCAGTCTCTTCTCCACTCTCCACTCCAGTATCTTCTCCACTCTCCACTCCAGTCTCTTCTCCACTCTCCACTCCAGTCTCTTTTCCACTCTCTACTTTCCGCGCCAGTCTTTTCTCCACTCTCCACTCCAGTCTCTTCTCCCCTCTCCACTCCAGTCTCTTCTCCACTCTGCACTCCAGTCTCTTCTCCAATCTCCACTCTCCACTCCAGTCTCTTCTCCACTTTCCACTCCAGTCTCTTCTCCATTCTCCACTCCAGTCTCTTCTCCACTCTCCACTCCAGTCTCTTCTCCACTCTGCACTCCAGTCTCTTCTCCACTCTCAACTCCAGTCTCTTCTCCACTCTCCACTCTCCGCTCCAGTATCTTCTGTAGTCTCCACTCCAGTCTCTTCTCAACTCTCCACTCCATCTCCTTCTCCACTCTCCACTCCAGTCTCTTCTCCCCTCTCCACTCCAGTCTCTTCTCCATTCTCCACACCAGTCTCTTTTACACTCTCCACTCCAGTCTCTACTTCACTTTCCACTCCAGTCTCTTCTCCACTTCCCACTCCAGTCTCTTCTCCACTCTGCACTCCAGTCTCTTCTCCAATCTCCACTCTCCACTCCAGTCTCTTCTCCACTTTCCACTCCAGTCTCTTCTCCATTCTCCACTCCAGTCTCTTCTCCACTCCCCACTCCAGTCTCTTCTCCACTCTGCACTCCAGTCTCTTCTCCAATCTCCACTCCAGTCTATTATCCACTTTCCACTCCAGTCTCTTCTCCACTCTCCACTCCAGTCTCTTCTCCACTCTGCACTCCAGTCTCTTCTCCACTCTCCACTCCAGTCTCTTCTCCACTCTCCACTCTCGGCTCCAGTCTCTTCTCCACTCTCAACTCTCCGCTCCAGTATCTTCTGTACTCTCCACTCCAGTCTCTTCTCAACTCTCCACTCCAGCTTCTTCTCCACTCTCCACTCCAGTCTCTTCTCCACTCTCCACTCACCACTCCAGTCTCTTCTCCACTCTCCACCCCAGTTGCTTCTCCACTCTGCACTCCTTCTCTTCTCCACTCTCCACTCCAGTCTCTTCTTCACTCTCCACTCCAGTTTCTTCTCCCATATCCACTCCAGTCTCTTCTCCACTCTCCACCCCAGTCTCTTCTGCACTCCAGTCTCTTCTCCACTCTCCACTCCAGTCTTTTCTCCACTCTCCACTCCAGTTTCTTCTCCCCTCTCCACTCCAGTCTCTTCTCCACTCTGCACTCCAGTCTCTTCTCCAATCTCCACTCTCCACTCCAGTCTCTTCTCCACTTTCCACTCCAGTCTCTTCTCCATTCTCCACTCCAGTCTCTTCTCCAATCTCCACTCCAGTCTCTTCTCCACTCTGCACTCCAGTCTCTTCTCCACTCTCCACTCCAGTCTCTTCTCCACTCTCCACTCTCGGCTCCAGTCTCTTCTCCACTCTCAACTCTCCGCTCCAGTATCTTCTGTACTCTCCACTCCAGTCACTTCTCAACTCTCCACTCCAGCTTCTTCTCCACTCTCCACTCCAGTCTCTTCTCCACTCTCCACTCACCACTCCAGTCTCTTCTCCACTTTCCACCCCAGTTGCTTCTCCACTCTGCACTCCTTCTCTTCTCCACTCTCCACTCCAGTCTCTTCTTCACTCTCCACTCCAGTTTCTTCTCCCATATCCATTCCAGTCTCTTCTCCACTCTCCACCCCAGTCTCTTCTGCACTCCAGTCTCTTCTCCACTCTCCACTCCAGTCTTTTCTCCACTCTCCACTCCAGTCTCTTCTCCCCTCTCCACTCCAGTCTCTTCTCCACTCTGCACTCCAGTCTCTTCTCCAATCTCTACTCTCCACTCCAGTCTCTTCTCCACTTTCCACTCCAGTCTCTTCTCCATTCTCCACTCCAGTCTCTTCTCCACTCTCCACTCCAGTCTCTTCTCCACTCTGCACTCCAGTCTCTTCTCCACTCTCAACTCCAGTCTCTTCTCCACTCTCCACTCTCCGCTCCAGTATCTTCTGTACTCTCCACTCCAGTCTCTTCTCAACTCTCCACTCCATCTCCTTCTCCACTCTCCACTCCAGTCTCTTCTCCCCTCTCCACTCCAGTCTCTTCTCCATTCTCCACACCAGTCTCTTTTACACTCTCCACTCCAGTCTCTACTTCACTTTCCACTCCAGTCTCTTCTCCACTTCCCACTCCAGTCTCTTCTCCACTCTGCACTCCAGTCTCTTCTCCAATCTCCACTCTCCACTCCAGTCTCTTCTCCACTTTCCACTCCAGTCTCTTCTCCATTCTCCACTCCAGTCTCTTCTCCACTCTCCACTCTCCACTCCAGTCTCTTCTCCACTCTGCACTCCAGTCTCTTCTCCACTCTCAACTCCAGTCTCTTCTCCACTCTCCACTCTCCGCTCCAGTATCTTCTGTACTCTCCACTCCAGTCTCTTCTCAACTCTCCACTCCATCTTCTTCTCCACTCTCCACTCCAGTCTCTTCTCCACTCTCCACTCCAGTATCTTATCCACTCTCCACCCCAGTCTCTTCTCCACTCTCCACTCCAGTCTCTTCTCCACTCTCTACTCCAGTCTCTTCTCCACTCTCCGCTCCAGTATCTTCTCCACTCTCCACTCTCGGCTCCAGTCTCTTCTCCACTCTCAACTATCCGCTCCAGTATCTTCTGTACTCTCCACTCCAGTCTCTTCTCAACTCTCCACTCCAGCTTCTTCTCCACTCTCCACTCCACTCTCTTCTCCACTCTCCACTCCAGTCTCTTCTCCACTCTCCACTCTCCACTCCAGTCTCTTCTCCACTCTTCACCCCAGTCTCTTCTCCACTTTCCACTCCAGTCTCTTCTCCATTCTCCACTCCAGTCTCTTCTCCACTCTCCACTCCAGTCTCTTCTCCACTCTGCACTCCAGTCTCTTCTCCACTCTCAACTCCAGTCTCTTCTCCACTCTCCACTCTCCGCTCCAGTATCTTCTGTACTCTCCACTCCAGGTCTCTTCTCAACTCTCCACTCCATCTTCTTCTCCACTCTCCACTCCAGTCTCTTCTCCCCTCTCCACTCCAGTCTCTTCTCCATTTTCCACACCAGTCTCTTTTACACTCTCCACTCCAGTCTCTACTTCACTTTTCACTCCAGTCTCTTCTCCACTTCCCACTCCAGTCTCTTCTCCACTCTGCACTCCAGTCTCTTCTCCAATCTCCACTCTCCACTCCAGTCTCTTCTCCACTTTCCACTCCAGTCTCTTCTCCATTCTCCACTCCAGTCTCTTCTCCACTCTCCACTCCAGTCTCTTCTCCACTCTGCACTCCAGTCTCTTCTCCACTCTCAACTCCAGTCTCTTCTCCACTCTCCACTCTCCGCTCCAGTATCTTCTGTACTCTCCACTCCAGTCTCTTCTCAACTCTCCACTCCATCTTCTTCTCCACTCTCCACTCCAGTCTCTTCTCCACTCTCCACTCCAGTATCTTCTCCACTCTCCACCCCAGTCTCTTCTCCACTCTCCACTCCAGTCTCTTCTCCACTCTCTACTCCAGTCTCTTCTCCACTCTCCGCTCCAGTATCTTCTCCACTCTCCACTCTCGGCTCCAGTCTCTTCTCCACTCTCAACTCTCCGCTCCAGTATCTTCTGTACTCTCCACTCCAGTCTCTTCTCAACTCTCCACTCCAGTCTCTTCTCCACTCTGCACTCCAGTCTCTTCTCCACTCTCAACTCCAGTCTCTTCTCCACTCTCCACTCTCCGCTCCAGTATCTTCTGTACTCTCCACTCCAGTCTCTTCTCAACTCTCCACTCCATCTTCTTCTCCACTCTCCACTCCAGTCTCTTCTCCATTCTCCACACCAGTCTCTTTTACACTCTCCACTCCGGTCTCTTCTTCACATTCCACTCCAGTCTCTTCTCCACTTCCCACTCCAGTCTCTTCTCCACTCTGCACTCCAGTCTCTTCTCCAATCTCCACTCTCCACTCCAGTCTCTTCTCCACTTTCCACTCCAGTCTCTTCTCCATTCTCCACTCCAGTCTCTTCTCCACTCTCCACTCCAGTCTCTTCTCCACTCTCCACTCCAGTCTCTTCTCCACTCTCCACTCTCCGCTCCAGTATCTTCTGTACTCTCCACTCCAGTCTCTTCTCCACTCTCCACTCCAGTATCTTCTCCACTCTCCAGTCCAGTCTCTTCTCCACTCTCCACTCCAGTCTCTTTTCCACTCTCTACTTTCCGCGCCAGTCTTTTCTCCACTCTCCACTCCAGTCTCTTCTCCCCTCTCCACTCCAGTCTCTTCTCCACTCTGCACTCCAGTCTCTTCTCCAATCTCCACTCTCCACTCCAGTCTCTTCTCCACTTTCCACTCCAGTCTCTTCTCCATTCTCCACTCCAGTCTCTTCTCCACTCTCCACTCCAGTCTCTTCTCCACTCTGCACTCCAGTCTCTTCTCCACTCTCAACTCCAGTCTCTTCTCCACTCTCCACTCTCCGCTCCAGTATCTTCTGTACTCTCCACTCCAGTCTCTTCTCAACTCTCCACTCCATCTCCTTCTCCACTCTCCACTCCAGTCTCTTCTCCCCTCTCCACTCCAGTCTCTTCTCCATTCTCCACACCAGTCTCTTTTACACTCTCCACTCCAGTCTCTACTTCACTTTCCACTCCAGTCTCTTCTCCACTTCCCACTCCAGTCTCTTCTCCACTCTGCACTCCAGTCTCTTCTCCAATCTCCACTCTCCACTCCAGTCTCTTCTCCACTTTCCACTCCAGTCTCTTCTCCATTCTCCACTCCAGTCTCTTCTCCACTCCCCACTCCAGTCTCTTCTCCACTCTGCACTCCAGTCTCTTCTCCAATCTCCACTCCAGTCTATTATCCACTTTCCACTCCAGTCTCTTCTCCACACTCCACTCCAGTCTCTTCTCCACTCTGCACTCCAGTCTCTTCTCCACTCTCCACTCCAGTCTCTTCTCCACTCTCCACTCTCGGCTCCAGTCTCTTCTCCACTCTCAACTCTCCGCTCCAGTATCTTCTGTACTCTCCACTCCAGTCTCTTCTCAACTCTCCACTCCAGCTTCTTCTCCACTCTCCACTCCAGTCTCTTCTCCACTCTCCACTCACCACTCCAGTCTCTTCTCCACTCTCCACCCCAGTTGCTTCTCCACTCTGCACTCCTTCTCTTCTCCACTCTCCACTCCAGTCTCTTCTTCACTCTCCACTCCAGTTTCTTCTCCCATATCCACTCCAGTCTCTTCTCCACTCTCCACCCCAGTCTCTTCTGCACTCCAGTCTCTTCTCCACTCTCCACTCCAGTCTTTTCTCCACTCTCCACTCCAGTCTCTTCTCCCCTCTCCACTCCAGTCTCTTCTCCACTCTGCACTCCAGTCTCTTCTCCAATCTCCACTCTCCACTCCAGTCTCTTCTCCACTTTCCACTCCAGTCTCTTCTCCATTCTCCACTCCAGTCTCTTCTCCACTCTCCACTCCAGTCTCTTCTCCACTCTGCACTCCAGTCTCTTCTCCACTCTCAACTCCAGTCTCTTCTCCACTCTCCACTCTCCGCTCCAGTATCTTCTGTACTCTCCACTCCAGTCTCTTCTCAACTCTCCACTCCATCTCCTTCTCCACTCTCCACTCCAGTCTCTTCTCCCCTCTCCACTCCAGTCTCTTCTCCATTCTCCACACCAGTCTCTTTTACACTCTCCACTCCAGTCTCTACTTCACTTTCCACTCCAGTCTCTTCTCCACTTCCCACTCCAGTCTCTTCTCCACTCTGCACTCCAGTCTCTTCTCCAATCTCCACTCTCCACTCCAGTCTCTTCTCCACTTTCCACTCCAGTCTCTTCTCCATTCTCCACTCCAGTCTCTTCTCCACACCCCACTCCAGTCTCTTCTCCACTCTGCACTCCAGTCTCTTCTCCACTCTCAACTCCAGTCTCTTCTCCACTCTCCACTCTCCGCTCCAGTATCTTCTGTACTCTCCACTCCAGTCTCTTCTCAACTCTCCACTCCATCTTCTTCTCCACTCTCCACTCCAGTCTCTTCTCCACTCTCCACTCCAGTATCTTATCCACTCTCCACCCCAGTCTCTTCTCCACTCTCCACTCCAGTCTCTTCTCCACTCTCTACTCCAGTCTCTTCTCCACTCTCCGCTCCAGTATCTTCTCCACTCTCCACTCTCGGCTCCAGTCTCTTCTCCACTCTCAACTATCCGCTCCAGTATCTTCTGTACTCTCCACTCCAGTCTCTTCTCAACTCTCCACTCCAGCTTCTTCTCCACTCTCCACTCCACTCTCTTCTCCACTCTCCACTCCAGTCTCTTCTCCACTCTCCACTCTCCACTCCAGTCTCTTCTCCACTCTTCACCCCAGTCTCTTCTCCACTTTCCACTCCAGTCTCTTCTCCACTCTCCACTCCAGTCTCTTCTCCACTCCCCACTCCAGTCTCTTCTCCACTCTGCACTCCAGTCTCTTCTCCAATCTCCACTCCAGTCTATTATCCACTTTCCACTCCAGTCTCTTCTCCACACTCCACTCCAGTCTCTTCTCCACTCTGCACTCCAGTCTCTTCTCCACTCTCCACTCCAGTCTCTTCTCCACTCTCCACTCTCGGCTCCAGTCTCTTCTCCACTCTCAACTCTCCGCTCCAGTATCTTCTGTACTCTCCACTCCAGTCTCTTCTCAACTCTCCACTCCAGCTTCTTCTCCACTCTCCACTCCAGTCTCTTCTCCACTCTCCACTCACCACTCCAGTCTCTTCTCCACTCTCCACCCCAGTTGCTTCTCCACTCTGCACTCCTTCTCTTCTCCACTCTCCACTCCAGTCTCTTCTTCACTCTCCACTCCAGTTTCTTCTCCCATATCCACTCCAGTCTCTTCTCCACTCTCCACCCCAGTCTCTTCATCACTCCAGTCTCTTCTCCACTCTTCTCCACTCTCCACTCCAGTCTTTTCTCCACTCTCCACTCCAGTCTCTTCTCCCCTCTCTCTCTACTTTCCGCGCCAGTCTTTTCTCCACTCTCCACTCTCTGCTCCAGTCTGTTTTCCACTCACTCTCATTCTCTTTCAGTTGTAGGTGTGTCAGTACAGACATGTTTCAGGTATTATTTTGTGAACCCTAAGGCTAAAGTCAACTTTGCTCTGCCCTCTCTAAGTACTCCTAAACACTAGAGTAGACCAACATCCTTCATGTGCAAAACCTGTTCTGCTGCCTGAATGTTATTAGGTGTGTTCTGTCTCTATCTGGCCCTGGAATAGAGAGAGATGATGAATAACACCACTGATGTCGTTACACTGTGTTGTGGTTATTGTAGTAGAGATATCCCGCCTTCCCTTTATTTAACCAGGTTCAATGAGAACTGCAACCAGGGAACAGGCATGGAACAGGCAATATGACACATACTGTACATCAATGGTCTCTCTGTTAGGTTCACTGTAGGTGCTGGTAAAACGGTGAGCTCTCACACTCGCACGCATACACACAATCAAACACGCGCGTACACACACAGTGGAGAGATGGTAATGTTTATTGAAAAGGAGGGACAAGGTAGCAAGTTATATTGATGACACTATTGTGTATGTTTTGTACAGTGTTTGTGTGTGTGTGTGTGTGTGTGTGTCTGTCTGTCTGTGTTCCGTGCTGCTAAATGGCATATATTATAGTGTGTTTGTGTGTATACTTGCCTGCAATGTGCCTTAGTGAACAGTATATGTCCGGCCACATCCATGTGGTATGAGTCATGAATGAGTCATGGTAGTCATGGTGGTTGCCTTTTGTTGGTAAACAGGCCAGGGGATATTTGTGTGCAGGGACTGAGACTCTGTCAGCTTCCTCTCTCTCTCTCTCTCTCTCTCTCTCTCTCTCTCTTTCTCTCTCTCTCGTTGTGGAAAACCACAACTATCCTCCCCTTCCTCTGTCCCTCCTTCCCTCCCTCCCTCTGTCTCTCCTTCCCTCCCTCCCTCTGTCCCTCCTCCCCTCCCCTCCCTTTCTCTAACTCCCATTTCTCTCTCCTTCCCGTTCTCACTCTGTCTCTCCTTCCCTCCCTCTCTCTGTCCCTCCTCCCCTCCCTTTCTCTAACTTCCATTTTTCTCTCTCCTTCCCTCCCTCCCTCTGTCTCTCCTTCCCTCCCTCCCTCTGTCCCTCCTCCCCTCCCTTTCTCTAACTCCCATTTCTCTCTCCTTCCCGTTCTCCCTCTGTCTCTCCTTCCCTCCCTCCCTCTGTCCCTCCTCCCCTCCCTTTCTCTAACTCCCATTTCTCTCTCCTTCCCGTTCTCACTCTGTCTCTCCTTCCCTCCCTCCCTCTGTCCCTCCTCCCCTCCCTTTCTCTAACTCCCATTTCTCTTTCCTTCCCGTTCTCACTCTGTCTCTCCTTCCCTCCCTCCCTCCTCCCCTCCCTTTCTCTAACTCCCATTTCTCTCTCCTTCCCGTTCTCACTCTCTCTCTCCTTCCCTCCCTCCCTCCTCCCCTCCCTTTCTCTAACTCCCATTTCTCTCTCCTTCCCGTTCTCACTTTCTCTCTCCTTCCCTCCCTCCCTCCTCCCCTCCCTTTCTCTAACTCCCATTTCTCTCTCCTTCCCGTTCTCACTCTGTCTCTCCTTCCCTCCCTCCCTCTGTCCCTCCTCCCCTCCCTTTCTCTAACTTCCATTTCTCTCTCCTTCCCGTTCTCACTCTCTCTCTACTGCTGCTCTCTCTTTTTCCTCTTCCTTCTTTTTTATGAATTTTTTCAGTCAAACCAACCAACAATTTAAATAATCTGTTGTATAAATCATACGAACTCATTCACTGTCCTCGTCTGCCCCCGTGTCCACTTCAACACTATCTGCTTCTCTCTCTCTCTTTCTCTCACTTCCTTTCTCTCTCTCTCTCTCACTCTCTCTCTCCCTCTCTCTCTCTCTCTCTCTCTTCCTCTCTCTTCCTCTCTCTCTCTCTCTTCCTCTCTCTCTTCCTCTCTCTCTCTCTCTCTCTTCCTCTCTATCTATCTATCTATCTCTGTAACGGTTTTCATGTGGTGAAGGAGAGTCGGACCAAAATGCAGCGTGTAGATTGCGATCCATGTTTAATGAACAAACGTAAAACACGAATCAATTATAAACACTACAAAACAAAGAACGTAACGAAAACCGAAACAGCCTATACTAGTGTAAACTAACACAGAGACAGGAACAAGGACACTAAGGACAATCACCCATAAAACACTCAAAGAATATGGCTGCCTAAATATCGTTCCCAATCAGAGACAACGATAAACACCTGCCTCTGATTGAGAACCACTTCAGACAGCCATAGACTTAACTAGAACACCACACTAAGCTACAATCCCAATACATACACACCACATACAAAAACCCATGCCACACCCTGGCCTGACCAAATAACTGAAGATAAACACAAAATACTTCGACCAGGGTGTGACAATCTCTCTCTCATCGAAAAACAGAGGCAGTTGTTATGACTCCTCTTAAAGACTTCCTGATACCAGTTCCTGCTCCCATGTCTCCCCTGGCCATGCCAACTAAACACCAACCCTCCTCGCACAACCTCCCCTGGCCATGCCAACTAACACCAACCCGCCTCCCACAACCTCCCCATGTCTCCCCCTAAATCCTATGCCATTCCCTGCCCTCATGTCTCCCCTGCCCATTCCAACTCATACAAACTTGCCCCCACTTCCTCCTCTGCCTCCCCCTTTCTTCATGCCTCCCTCTGCCTTCCCATAACTCCTATAGCAGTCCCTGTCTACCCCTGGATGCCAACTAGCACCCCTTCCCTCTCCTCTGGCACATTTACACGATAGCAGAGCTCACTGGTGCGAACACAGCAGCATATGAGAGGATATCCTCAAAAGACACACCCAATTTCAGCCTGCACACTCTCTTTCTCTCTCACTCTCTCTCTCTCTTTTTCTCTAACCCAACTTGCCACATTAGTTGAGAATGTAAAGCCATTTCCTCTATTCAATTCAATTCAATTCAATTCAAGGGGCTTTATTGGCATGGGAAACATGTGTTAACATTGCCAAAGCAAGTGAGGTAGATAATACATAAAGTGAATATATAAAGTGAAATAAACAATAAAAATGAAAAGTAAACATTACTCATACAGAAGTTTCAAAACAATAAAGACATTACAAATGTCATATTATATATATACAGTGTTTTAACAATGTACAAATGGTTAAAGGACACAAGATAAAATAAATAAGCATAAATATGGGTTGTATTTACAATGGTGTTTGTTCTTCACTGGTTGCCCTTTTCTCGTGGCAACAGGTCACAAATCTTGCTGCTGTGATGGCACACTGTGGAATTTCACCCAGTAGATATGGGAGTTTATCAAAATTGGATTTGTTTTCGAATTCTTTGTGGATCTGTGTAATCTGAGGGAAATATGTCTCTCTAATATGGTCATACATTGGACAGGAGGTTAGGAAGTGCAGCTCAGTTTCCACCTAATTTTGTGGGCAGTGAGCACATAGCCTGTCTTCTCTTGAGAGCCATGTCTGCCTAAGCCGGCCTTTCTCAATAGCAAGGTTATGCTCACTGAGTCTGTGCATAGTCAAAGCTTTCCTTAATTTTGGGTCAGTCACAGTGGTCAGGTATTCTGCCGCTGTGTACTCTCTGTTTAGGGCCAAATAGCATTCTAGTTTGCTCTGTTTTTTTGTTAATTCTTTCCAATGTGTCAAGTAAATATCTTTTTGTTTTCTCGTGATTTGGTTAGGTCTAATTGTGCTGCTGTCCTGGGGCTCTGTAGGGTGTGTTTGTGTTTGTGAACAGAGCCCCAGGACCAGCTTGCTTAGGGGACTCTTCTCCAGGTTCATCTCTCTGTAGGTGATGGCTTTGTTATGGAAGGTTTGGGAATGGCTTCCTTTTAGGTGGTTATAGAATTTAACGGCTCTTTTCTGGATTTTGATAATTAGTGGGTATCGGCCTAATTCTGCTCTGCATGCATTATTTGGTGTTCTACGTTGTATACGGAGGATATTTTTGCAGAATTCTGCATGCAGAGTCTCAATTTGGTGTTTGTCCCATTTTGTGAAGTCTTGGTTGGTGAGCGGACCCCAGACCTCACAACCATAAAGGGCAATGGGCTCTATGACTGATTCAAGTATTTTTAGCCAGATCCTAATTGGTATGTTGAAATTTATGTTCCTTTTGATGGCATAGATCGCCCTTCTTGCCTTGTCTCTCAGATCGTTCACAGCTTTGTGGAAGGTTCCTGTGGTGCTGATGTTGAAGAGGGTGGGGCTAAAGCTGCATCCCTGTCTCAAACCACGACCCTGTGGAAAGAAATATGTGTGGTTTTTGCCAATTTTAACCGCACACTTGGTGTTTGTGTAGATTTCATAACGTTGTACAGTCGGAAGAGAAAGTATGTGAAACCTTTAGAATTAATTTCTGCATAAATTGGTCATAAAATGTGGTTGAAGTCACAAGGATAGACAAACACAGTCTACTTAAACTAATAACACACAAACAATCATCATTTTTCATGTCTTTATTGAACACACCGTGTAAACATTCACAGTGCAGGTTGGTAAAAGTATGGATTTGGATTTAATAACAGGTTGACCCTCCTTTGGCAGCAATAACGTCAACCAAACATTTTCTGTAGTTGTGGATCAGACCTGCGCAATGGTCAGGAGGAATTTTGGACCATTCCTCTTTACAAAAGTGTTTCAGTTCCACAATATTCTTGGAATGTCTGGTGTGAACCGTTCTCTTGAGGTCATGCCAAAGCATCTCAATCGGGATTAAGTCCAGGCGGACTGGGCCACTCCAGAATGTGTATTTTCTACTGTTGAAGCCATTCTGTTGTTGATTTACTTCTGTCTTTTGTGTTGTTGTCCTGTTGCATCACCTAACTTCTGTTGAGCTTCAATTGGTGGACAGATAGCCTTACATTCACCTGCAAAATGTCTTGATAAACATTTTTCCATCGATGATAGCAAGCTGTCCAGGCTCTGAGGCAGCAAAGCAGCCCCAAACAATGATGCTCCCTCCATCATAGTTTACAGTTGGGATGAGGTTTTGATGTTGGTGTGCTGTGCCGTTTTTTCTCCACACACAGTGTTGTGTGTTCCTTCCTTCCAAACAAATCAACTGTTGTTTCATCTCTCCACAGAATATTTAGCCAGTAGCGCTGTGAAACATCCAGGTGCACTTTTGCGAACTTCAAACGTGAAGCAATGTTTTTTCTGGACAGCAATGGCTTCTTCCGTGGTGTCCTCCCATGAACACCATTCTTGTTTAGTGTTTGATATTGTGTTTTTTATTGTGGACTCGACAACAGAGATGTTAGCATCTTCCAGAGATTTCTGTATGTTTTTAGCTGACACTCTAGGATTCTTTTAAACCTCATTGAGCATTCTGCGCTGTGCTCTAGCAGTCATCATTGCAGGACGGTCACTCTTAGGGAGAGTAGCAACAGTGCTGACATTTCTACCTTTCTAGACAATTTGTCTCACCGTGGACTGATTATAGATAAACTTTTGTAACCCTTTCCCGCTTCATGCAAGGCAACCATTCTTAATCTTAGGTCATCTGAGATCTCTTTTGTTCGAGGCATGGTTCACATCAGGCAATGCTTCTTGTAAATAGCAAACTCACATTTTGTCAGTGTTCTTTATAGGGCAGGGCAGCTCTAACCAAAATCTCCAATCTCGTCTCATTGATTGGACTCCAGGTTAGCTGACTCCTGACTCCAATTAGCATTTGGAGAAGTCATTAGCCTAGGAGATCACATACTTTTTCCAACCTACACTGTGAATGTTTAAATTATGTATTCAATATAGACAAGAAAAATACAATAATTATTAGTTTAAGCACACTGTTTGTCTATTGTTGTGACTTAGATGAAGATCAGTTCAAATTTGATTACTAATTTATACAGAAATCCAGGTAATTTTTTAAATGTATTTTTATTTCACCTTTATTTAACCAGGTAGGCTAGTTGAGAACACCTTTATTTAACCAGGTAGGCTAGTTGAGAACACCTTTATTTAACCAGGTAGGCTAGTTGAGAACACCTTTATTTAACCAGGTAGGCTAGTTGAGAACACCTTTATTTAACCAGGCAGGCTAGTTGAGAACACCTTTATTTAACCAGGTAGGCTAGTTGAGAACACCTTTATTTAACCAGGCAGGCTAGTTGAGAACACCTTTATTTAACCAGGTAGGCTAGTTGAGAACACCTTTATTTAACCAGGTAGGCTAGTTGAGAACACCTTTATTTAACCAGGCAGGCTAGTTGAGAACACCTTTATTTAACCAGGCAGGCTAGTTGAGAACACCTTTATTTAACCAGGTAGGCTAGTTGAGAACACCTTTATTTAACCAGGTAGGCTAGTTGAGAACACCTTTATTTAACCAGGTAGGCTAGTTGAGAACACCTTTATTTAACCAGGTAGGCTAGTTGAGAACACCTTTATTTAACCAGGTAGGCTAGTTGAGAACACCTTTATTTAACCAGGTAGGCTAGTTGAGAACACCTTTATTTAACCAGGTAGGCTAGTTGAGAACACCTTTATTTAACCAGGTAGGCTAGTTGAGAACACCTTTATTTAACCAGGTAGGCCAGTTGAGAACACCTTTATTTAACCAGGTAGGCTAGTTGAGAACACCTTTATTTAACCAGGTAGGCCAGTTGAGAACACCTTTATTTAACCAGGTAGGCCAGTTGAGAACACCTTTATTTAACCAGGTAGGCCAGTTGAGAACACCTTTATTTAACCAGGTAGGCCAGTTGAGAACACCTTTATTTAACCAGGTAGGCCAGTTGAGAACACCTTTATTTAACCAGGTAGGCCAGTTGAGAACAAGTTCTCATTTACAACTGTGACCTGGACAAGATAAAACAAAGCAGTGTGACAAAAACAAGTTACACATAAACAAACGTACAGTCAATAATACAATAGAAAAATCTATGTACAGTGTGTGAAAATGTAGAAGATTAGGGAGGTAAGGCAATAAATAGGCCATAGAGGTGAAATAATTACAATTTAGCATTAACACTGGAGCGATAGATGTGCAGATGATGATGTGCAAGTAGAAATACTGGGGTGCAAAAGAGGACAAATGTAAATAAAAATATGGGGATGAGGTAGTTGCTATTTACAGATTGGCTGTGTACAGGCACAGTGATGCTCTGACAGCTGATGCTTAAAGTTAGAGAGGGAGGTATTAGTCTCCAGCTTCAGTAATTTTTGCAATTTGCTCCAGTCATTGGCAGCAGACAACTGGAAGGAAAGGCGGCTAGAGGAAGTGTTGTCTTTGGGGATGACCAGTGAAATATACCTGCTGGAGCGCGGGCTACGGGTTGGTGCTGCTATGGTGACCAGTGAGCTGAGATAAGGCGGGGCTTTACCTAGCAAAGACTTATAGATGACCTGAAACCAGTGGGTTTGGCAACGAATATGTAGCATGGGCCAGCCAACGAGAGCATACAGGTCGCAGTGGTGGTTAGTATATGGGGCTTTGGTGACAAAACGGATGGCACTGTGACAGACTACATTCAGTTTGCTGAGTAGAGTGTTGGAGGCTATTTTGTAAATGACATTGCCGAAGTCAAGGATGGGTAGGATAGTCAGTTTTACAAGGGTGTGTTTGGTAACATGAGTGAAGGAGGCTTTGCTGCGAAATAGGACACCGATTCTAGATTTAATTTTGGATTGGAGATGCTTAATGTGAGTCTGGAAGGAGAGTTTACAGACACCTAGGTAGACACCTAGGTATTTGTTGTTGTCGATCCTGCCCTTTTGTAGTCGTCAGAATCGTCCAGAGTAGTGATGTTAGTCGGGCGGGCGGGTGCAGGCAGCAATCGGTTGAAGAGCATGCATTTAGTTTTACTAGCATTTAAAAGCAGTTGGAGGCCATGGAAGGAGTGTTATTTGCCATTGAAGCTCGTTTGGAGGTTTGTTAACACATTGTCCAAAGAAGGGCCAGATGTATACAGAATGGTGTCGTCTGCGTAGAGGTGGATCAGTGAATCACCAGCAGCAAGAGCGACATCATTGATATATACAGAGAAAAGAGTTGGCCCAAGAATTTAACCCTGTGGCACCCCCATAGAGACTGCCAGATGTCCGGACAACAGGCCTTCCGATTTGACAAACTGAACTCTATCTGAGAAGTAGTTGGTGAACCAGGCGAGGCGGTCATTTGAGAATCCAAGGCTGGTTTCTGCCGATAAGAATGCAGTGATTGACAGAGTCGAAAGCCTTGACCAGGTCGACGAAGACAGTTGCACAGTACTGTCTTTTATCGATGCCGGTTATGATATTGTTTAGGACCTTGAGCGTGGCTGAAGTGCACCCATGACCAGCTCGGAAACCAGATTGCATAGTGGAGAAGGTACAGTGGGATTCGAAATGGTCGGTGATCTGTTTGTTAACTTGGCTTTTTGAAGATTTTAGAAAGGCAGGGCAGGATGGATATAGGTCTATAACAGTTTGGGTCTAAAGTGTCTCCCCCTCTTCAATGATCGTGGCAGCTTTCCAATCTTTGGGGATCTCAGACGATACGAAAGAGAGGTTGAACGGACTATTAATAGTGGTTGCAACAATTTTGGCGGATGATTTTAGAAAGAGAGGGTCCAGATTGTCACGCCCAGGCGATTTGCAGGGATCCAGATTTTGCAGCTCTTTCAGAACATCAGCTATCTGGATTTGAGTGAAGGAGAAGTGGGGGGGGGATTTTGTAAGTTGCTGCAGGGGGTGCGGAGCTGTTGGCTGAGGTAGGGGTAGCCAGGTGGAAAGCATGGCCAGCCATAGAAAAATGCTTATTGAAATGATCGATTATAATATATTTATCGGTGGTGACAGTGTTTCCTGTCCTCACTGCAGTTTCCTGTCCTCACTGCAGCTGGGAGGAGGTGCTCTTATTCTCCATGGATTTTACAGTGTCCCAAAACATTTTGGAATTAGTGCTACAGGATGCGAATTTCTGTTTGAAAAAGCTAGCCTTAGCTTTCCTAACTGACTGTGTACATTGGTTCATGACTTCCCTGAAAAGTTGCATATTGCGGGGACTATTCGATGCTAATGCAGAACGCCACAGGATGTTTTTGTGCTGGTCAAGGGCAGTCAAGTCTGGGGTGAACCAAGGGCTATATCTGCTCTAAGTTTTACATTTCTTTGAAGGGGACATGCTTATTTAAGAGCAACCAGGCATCCTCTACTGACGGGATGAGGTCAATATCCTTCCAGGATACCCGGGCCAGGTCGATTAGAAAGGCCTACTCGCTGAAGTGTTGTATTTAGTGTTTGATAGTGATGAGGGGTGGTCGCTTGACCGTGGACCCATTACGGACGCAGGCAATGAGGCAGTGATCCCTGTGATCCTGGTTGAAGACAGCAGAGTTCTATTTAGAGGGTAAGTTGGTCAGGATGGTATCTAAGAGGGTGCCCATGGTTACGGATTTAGGTTTGTACCTGGTGGATTCCTTGAAAATTTGTTTGAGATTGAAGGCATCTAGCTGAGATTGTAGGACGGCCGGGGTGTTAAGCATATCCCAGTTTAGGTCACCTAACAGTATGAACTCTGAAGAAAGATGGGGGGCATTCAATTCACATATGGTGTCCAGGGCACAGCTGGGGGCTGAGGGGGGGGGGGTCTATAACAAGCGGCAATGGTGAGAGACTTGTTTCTGGAAAGGTGGTCTGGTGTAAAGGTTTAGAGCTTGCGGTAGGAATCCGTAGATGTGGTAGAGAAAAAGCAGTCCGATATGCTCTGGGTTGATATCACGCTGTGCAGACTGGCAGGAATTGACTGAGCTGAGGCTGGCTGGTGTCAGTGTTAACGGTGAAGACCGCTAGCAGTGACTAACTGACTATTAGCTAGTAGCTAGCTAGCTGGCTAGCTTCTGATGGGTGTTCCGGTTCTAAAGTATAAAAATAGCAGATCCGTACCACATTGGGTGAGGCGGTTTGCAGGAGAGTAAATGCAGTCCGATGGAAAGTGAGATTAAAATATAACGAAATGTATACGGAAAAAACAAGGAAAACAATATTTACACAGGATAGGATGGGACAAAACACATGTCCGACTGCGACGCCACCTTGGAACGAAGGATTCCAAAGGGTCCCTTCCCCCAACCTCTCTCTCTCTCCCCCCCTTTCTATCTCCCCCATCTCTCCCTTCCCCCCAACCTCCCCCCCTCTCTCTCTCCCTTCCCCCCAACCTCCCCCCCCCTCTCTCTCTCCCTTCCCTCTCTCCCTCCCTCTCTCTCTCGCTCTCTCTCTTTCTCTCTCTCTCTCCCTCTCTCTCTCTCTCTCTCTCTCCCTCTCTCTCTTTCTCTCTCTCTCTCCCTCCCTCTCTCTCACTCTCTTTCTCTCTCTCTCTCCCTCTCTCTCTCCCTCTCTCTCTCTCTCTCTCTCTCTCTCTCTCTCTCTCTCTCTCTCCCTCTCTCTCCCCCCCTCTCTCTCTCCCTCTCTCTCTCTCTCTCTCTCTCTCTCTCTCTCCCTCTCTCTCTCCCTCTCTCTCTCTCTCTCTCCCTTCTCTCCCCTCCCCCCTCTCTCTCTCTCTCTCTCTCTCCCTCTCTCTCTCTCTCTCTGTCTCTCTCTCTCTCTCTCTCTCTCTCTCTGTCTCTCTCTCTCCCTCTCTCTGTCTCTCTCTCTGTCTCCCTCTCTCTCTGTCTCTCTCTCTCTACAGGATCTCCATTTCTCTCCTTCGTTCCCCACCCTTCTTTTACACTCCCTTTTAAAATCCCTCTGTCTCCTCTCAGGGTTATCTCCTGTTACACACATTTATTCTCTTGCCAACTCAATTGCTCCTTGACAAATCAAACATGACTGTGTTGACAATTTATTCTCCTTTGCATTAACATAATAGAGGCTATAATCCAAATCCAAACAACCTCTGACACAATCCTACAAAACAAATAAATGATTGCTCTACCAGTTCGGTGAGGTATGAGGTCCTGTAGTTTAGCTCTAAGGCCTGCAGGCAGCACAAGGAGCAGGTTAGATTAGCTTGGGTTACATAGCTCCTACAGCGGCTTGCTAGTTTTGCATGGCACTACAGAGGTCCCTCCCTAACAGCCCAACAGACTATCCTCGGCTCACACATATTTGACAAGGAACACAGGACAATGCTGTCAAGACAGGGCAGGGACTGTATCTCCACAAACAACAGGGAGACTTGATGGTCAGGGAGTCAGGTCAGCCTATTTGAATGTGAACTACTGAACAATTGAATCATAGGGAAAGTAACACACTGCTATAGACACACACACACACACACACACACACACACACACACACACACACACACACACACACACACACACACACACATACACACACACACACACACACACACACACACACACACACACACACACACACACACACACACACACACACACACGCGCACACAGACCATGAGATTCAGGGAGATTCAGGGTGTGTGAGTCAGTGACTGTATAGCAGCATAGTCTTAATAGTGTGACAACTGCAGTGATTATAGTTGTTTATTGTTATATATTATTATAGTGTTTATTGTGGTAAAGTGACATTTCCGTAGACCTAGCACTGAAGGATTGTCCAACCTGGTATAACAGTAACCTGTAGGACTGCCTTGCTGACTGACCTGTAGAGCTACCATGTTGACCAACCTGTAGAGCTACCTTGTTGACTGACCTGTAAGGCTACCTTGTTGACTGACTTGTAGGGCTACCTTGTTGACTGACCTGTAGGGCTATCTTGTTGACTGACCTGTAGGTCTGCCTTGCTGACTGACCTGTAGAGCTACCATGTTGACCAACCTGTAGAGCTACCTTGTTGACTGACCTGTAAGGCTACCTTGTTGACTGACTTGTAGGGCTACCTTGTTGACTGACCTGTAGGGCTATCTTGTTGACTGACCTGTAGGTCTACCTTGTTGACTGACCTGTAGGGCTACCTTGTTGACTGACTTGTAGGGCTACCTTGTTGACTGACCTGTAAGGCTATCTTGTTGACTGACCTGTAGGGCTACCTTGTTGACTGACTTGTAGGGCTACCTTGTTGACTGACCTGTAGGGCTATCTTGTTGACTGACCTGTAGGTCTGCCTTGCTGACTGACCTGTAGAGCTACCATGTTGACCAACCTGTAGAGCTACCTTGTTGACTGACCTGTAAGGCTACCTTGTTGACTGACTTGTAGGGCTACCTTGTTGACTGACCTGTAGGGCTATCTTGTTGACTGACCTGTAGGTCTACCTTGTTGACTGACCTGTAGGGCTACCTTGTTGACTGACTTGTAGGGCTACCTTGTTGACTGACCTGTAAGGCTATCTTGTTGACTGACCTGTAGGGCTACCTTGTTGACTGACCTGTAGGGCTACCTTGTTGACTGACCTGTAAGGCTACCTTGTTGACTGACCTGTAGGGCTACCTTGTTGACTGACCTGTAGGGCTACCTTGTTGACTGACCTGTAAGGCTACCTTGTTGACTGACCTGTAGGGCTACCTTGTTGACTGACCTGTAAGGCTACCTTGTTGACTGACCTGAAGGTCTACCTTGTTGACTGACCTGTAGGGCTACCTTGTTGACTGACCTGTAAGGCTACCTTGTTGACTGACCTGTAGGGCTACCTTGTTGACTGACAGGTTCCCTTGACCCCTCTGTGAAATTGTGACATTTGCAAACATAAATACAGTCAATGACACAGCAGTAAACAATTGATTTCAGTTTATGTAAAAACAGACAGAGGCCTGTAGTAAAATATGATAGAGAATTGTAGCAACTCCACTAAATGATAGAAAATTAGGTCACTTTTTTCCCTTTATTAAGTGTTAAATGGGTGCTCATTAGATAATGGCGATGGGATACATATATATCTTGAATTTAGTAGAACATTCAACCATGGGACTCCATTTGGAATAACCCTTACTGGCTTGGTTAACCAGCCTTAACTTCACATTTTATGTTATAGACAATATAAGCTGTTAGTTTCATGTAGACCTAGTAGCTGTAAAGGTCTGTCTCTGTTCTGTTGCTCTGACACCCTGACATGAAGACAGACTGGTGTGTTGAACAAAGACACTGATCACAGGGTTTGTATCACTTTCACACTGTGGCTTGGAGCTGGGCTTGGGTCGCTTGGATTTCACACACACACACACACACACACACACACACACACACACACACACACACACACACACACACACACACACACACACACACACACACACACACACACACACACACACACACACACACACACACACACACACACACACACACACACACATGCACACACCCACACACTGGGAGCAAGAACCCCAGCTAGTGATTCCAACCTAATACACTTTATTGGCATGGTCATTTTTTAAATGAAGTGTGAAATGGGTGCTCATTAGATAACGACGATGGGATGCATATATATCTTGAATTTAGTAGAATGTCCAACCTCTGACACAATCCTACAAAACAAATAAATGATTGCTCTACCAGTTCGGTGAGGTATGAGGTCCTGTAATTTAGCTCTAAGGCCTGCAGGCAGCACTAGGAGCAGGTTAGATTAGGTCGGGTTTCATAGCTCCTACAGCGGCTTGCTAGTTTTGCATGGCACTACAGAGGTCCCTCCCTAACAGCTCAACAGACTATCCTCGGCTCACACATATTTGACAAGGAACACAGGCCAATGCTGTCAAGACAGGGCAGGGACTGTATCTCCACAAACAACAGGGAGATTTGATGGTCAGGGAGTCAGGTCAGCCTATTTGAATGTGAACTACTAAACAATTGAATCATAGGGAAAGTAACACACTGCTATAGACACACACACACACACACACACACACACACACACACACACACACACACACACACACACACACACACACACACACACAGACCATGGGATGCAGGGTGTGTGAGTCAGTGACTGTATAGCAGCATAGTCTTAATAGTGTGACAACTGCAGTGATTATAGTGTTTATTGTGGTAAAGTGACATTTCAGTAGACCTAGCACTGAAGGATTGTCCAAACTGGTATAACAGTTTGGAGCTGGGCTTGGGTCGCTTGGATTTCACACACCCTGCAAACAAGAACCACACCTAGTTATTCAAACCTAACAAACTTTATTGGCATAGTCATGTTGACAGTGCGGTCAAAGCAATTAGCAATGAATAGATAGTGGTGCAAATATATAGTGCTTTAATGACGGTCATTAACGTTGTCACGCCCTGGCCTTAGTTATCTTTGTTTTCTTTATTATTTTGGTTAGGCCAGGGTGTGACATGGGTGATTTATTGTGTTCGTCTTGTCTAGGGGTTTATTCGATTTATGGGGTTGTGTTCAGTTTAGTTGTCTAGGTAAGTCTATGGTTGCCTAGAGTGGTTCTCAATCAGAGGCAGGTGTTTATCTTTGTCTCTGATTGGGAACCATATTTAGGCAGCCATATTCTTTGGGTATTTTGTGGCTGATTGTTTCCTGTCTTTGTGTTTTATGCACCAGTTAGGGCTGTTTCGGTTTTCACGTTTATTGTTTTGTGTCCTGTTCATGTTTGAGTTACCTTATTAAATTACCATGAACTATAACCACGCTGCGTTTTGGTCCGCCTCTCCTTCCCAGGAAGAAAGCCGTGACAAACGTATGAGTGATGATCCAAATGGTGAAATAAAAGTAGTGGTTACTATTCTTCAACTCATAACTACACATTGATTTATATTACTATATGAAACAAACCATGGTTCTCGCCTTAGAGATACATTCCATTCCCATTTAGATGCAGGTGTTTATCACACTGTCATACACACACTCACATCAAATAAAATAAAATAAAATGTATTTATATAGCCCTTCGTACATCGGCTGTTATCTCAAAGTGCTGTACAGAAACCCAGCCTAAAACCCCAAACAGCAAAAAATGCAGGTGTAGAAGCACGGTGGCTAGGAAAAACTCCCTAGAAAGGCCAAAACCTAGGAAGAAACCTAGAGAAGAAACAGGCTATGTGGGGTGGCCAGTCCTCTTCTGGCTGTGCCGGGTGGAGATTATAACAGAACATGGCCAAGATGTTCAAATGTTCATAAATGACCAGCATGGTCCAATAATAATAAGGCAGAACAGTTGAAACTGGAGCAGCAGCACGGCCAGGTGGACTGGGGACAGCAAGGAGTCATCATGTCAGGTAATCCTGAGCCATGGTCCTAGGGCTCAGGTCCTCCGAGAGAGAGAAAGAAAGAGAGAAAGAGAGAATTAGAGAGAGCACACTTAAATTCACACAGGACACCGAATAGGACAGGAGAAGTACTCCAGATATAACAAACTGACCCTAGCCTCCCGACACATAAATTACTGCAGCATAAATACTGGAGGCTGAGACAGGAGGGGTCAGGAGACACTGTGGCCCCATCCGAGGACACCCCCGACAGGGCCAAACAGGAAGGATATAACCCCACTCACTTTGCCAAAGCACAGCCCCCACACCACTAGAGGGATATCTTCAACCACCAACTTACCATCCTGAGACAAGGCTGAGTATAGCCCACAAAGATCTCCGCCACTGCACAACCCAAGGTTGTGCTACGCCAAGATGGCGTAGCAGTAAGTCGTCCTGTCGTCCTGTCGTGTCGTGTCCCTGTATATTTCATTTATTTTTCGTTTATTTTTCGTTTTTTACATAGCTATCCCTCTAAAAACATTTAGCTAAACCTAAGCTTCCAAATACGCTGGATCTTCACAACTAGCTATCTAGCTAAACCGCAACCCCGGATGATTACCCCTGGCTAGCGTTTCCACCCACTTAGCTTGAAGCTAGCCCGGCCTGCGCTACCACCGTAGCATACTCCTGAGCTACAATACCCGGGCCCACGACCGGTCTATCGATGTCACCGCATGAAGAGGAATAAACAGACTCACCCCATCGCGACGTCCCCCAAAGGCTAACTCTCTAGCCCTCGCTATCTCCCTGCTTGCTAATTCGGCCTGCTAACTGCTAGCTTGTCCAGCTCCGGTCCGCTAACTGCCACCTTGCTAGCCCGGGCCTACAAACTGTTAGCTTGTTAGCACAGGCCTGCTAACCGCCTGAATCGCCGCGTCCCAAACGCCCACCGGACCCATATTTACTTTCTATCTCTTTTGACTTTTAATTTGTTTATACCTTCCGGAAACCTGCCTCACCCAATGTGATACGGAATCGCGATTATTTTTTATTTATTTTTAGAACACACTCAAGAACCTCCAGAAGCTAACCAGCTAACTAGCTACAAGCTATTTAGTCATTGTTAGTTTTTTTTAACCTGGATAACACTCGCCAGTCCAGCTTCCCTGCCCCATCCACCGCTGCCCCCTGGACACTGATCTCTTGGCTACATAGCT
Organism: Oncorhynchus kisutch; assembly: GCF_002021735.2. Lineage (NCBI taxonomy): Eukaryota > Metazoa > Chordata > Actinopteri > Salmoniformes > Salmonidae > Oncorhynchus > Oncorhynchus kisutch. Next base: position 3,050,909 of record NC_034175.2, on the reverse strand, counting down.
GATGCACGCTGGACTGTCCATTAATCACGGTACTCCATTCTGCTTGTTTGTTTTATCTGTTGGCCCCGTTGCCTAGTCTACGCCATTTTACCTGCTGTTGTTGTGCTAGCTGATTAGCTGTTGTCTCACCTACTGTTTTAGCTAGCTTTCCCAATTCAACACCTGTGATTACTGTATGCCTCGCTGTATGTCTCTCTCAAATGTCAATATGCCTTGTATACTGTTGTTCAGGTTAGTTATCATTGTTTTAGTTCACAATGGAGCCCCTAGTTCCACTCTTCATACCCCTGATAACTCCTTTGTCCCACCTCCCACACATGCGGTGACCTCACCCATTACTACCAGCATATCCAGAGATACAACCTCTCTCATCATCACCCAGTGCCTGGGCTTACCTCCGCTGTACCCGCACCCCACCATACCCCTGTCTGCGCATTATGCCCTGCATATATTCTACCATGCCCAGAAACCTGCTCCTCTTATTCTCTGTCCCCAACGCTCTAGGCAACCAGTTTTGATAGCCTTTAGCCGCACCCTCATACTACTCCTTCTCTGTTCCGCGGGTGATGTGGAGGTAAACCCAGGCCCTGCATGTCCCCAGGCACCCTCATTTGTTGACTTCTGTGATCGAAAAAGCCTTGGTTTCATGCATGTCAACATCAGAAGCCTCCTCCCTAAGTTTGTCTTACTCACTGCTTTAGCACACTCTGCTAACCCTGATGTCCTTGCTGTGTCTGAATCCTGGCTCAGGAAGGCCACCAAAAATTCAGAGATTTCCATACCCAACTATAACATCTTCCGTCAAGATAGAACTGCCAAAGGGGGAGGAGTTGCAGTTTACTGCAGAGATAGCCTGCAAAGTAATGTCATACTTTCCAGGTCCATACCCAAACAGTTCGAACTACTAATTTTGAAAATTACTCTCTCCAGAAATAAGTCTCTCACGGTTGCCGCCTGCTACCGACCCCCCTCAGCTCCCAGCTGTGCCCTGGACACCATTTGTGAATTGATCGCCCCCCATCTAGCTTCAGAGTTTGTTCTGTTAGGTGACCTAAACTGGGATATGCTTAACACCCCGCCAGTCCTACAATCTAAGCTAGATGCCCTCAATCTCACACAAATCATCAAGGAACCCACCAGGTACAACCCTAACTCTGTAAACAAGGGCACCCTCATAGACGTCATCCTGACCAACTGGCCCTCCAAATACACCTCCGCTGTCTTCAACCAGGATCTCAGCGATCACTGCCTCATTGCCTGTATCCGCTACGGAGCCGCAGTCAAACGACCACCCCTCATCACTGTCAAACGCTCCCTAAAACACTTCTGTGAGTAGGCCTTTCTAATCGACCTGGCCCGGGTATCCTGGAAGGACATTGACCTCATCCCGTCAGTTGAGGATGCCTGGTCATTCTTTAAAAGTAACTTCCTCACCATTTTAGATAAGCATGCTCCGTTCAAAAAATGCAGAACTAAGAACAGATACAGCCCTTGGTTCACCCCAGACCTGACTGCCCTCGACCAGCACAAAAACATCCTGTGGCGGACTGCAATAGCATCGAATAGTCCCCGTGATATGCAACTGTTCAGGGAAGTCCGGAACCAATACACGCAGTCAGTCAGGAAAGCTAAGGCCAGCTTCTTCAGGCAGAAGTTTGCATCCTGTAGCTCCAACTCCAAAAAGTTCTGGGACACTGTGAAGTCCATGGAGAACAAGAGCACCTCCTCCCAGCTGCCCACTGCACTGAGGCTAGGTAACACGGTCACCACTGATAAATCCATGATTATCGAAAACTTCAATAAGCATTTCTCAACGGCTGGCCATGCCTTCCGCCTGGCTACTTCAACCTCGGCCAACAGCTCCGCCCCCCCCGCAGCTCCTCGCCCAAGCCTCTCCAGGTTCTCCTTTACCCAAATCCAGATAGCAGATGTTCTGAAAGAGCTGCAAAACCTGGACCCGTACAAATCAGCTGGGCTTGACAATCTGGACCCTCTATTTCTGAAACTATCTGCCACCATTGTCGCAACCCCTATTACCAGCCTGTTCAACCTCTCTTTCATCTCGTCTGAGATCCCCAAGGATTGGAAAGCTGCCGCAGTCATCCCCCTCTTCAAAGGGGGAGACACCCTGGACCCAAACTGTCACAGACCTATATCCATCCTGCCCTGCCTATCTAAGGTCTTCGAAAGCCAAGTCAACAAACAGGTCACTGACCATCTCGAATCCCACCGTACCTTCTCCGCTGTGCAATCTGGTTTCCGAGCCGGTCATGGGTGCACCTCAGCCACACTCAAGGTACTAAACGATATCATAACCGCCATCGATAAAAGACAGTACTGTGCAGCCGTCTTCATCGACCTTGCCAAGGCTCTCGACTCTGTCAATCACCATATTCTTATCGGCAGACTCAGTAGCCCCGGTTTTTCGGATGACTGCCTTGCCTGGTTCACCAATTACTTTGCAGACAGAGTTCAGTGTGTCAAATCGGAGGGCATGCTGTCCGGTCCTCTGGCAGTCTCTATGGGGGTGCCACAGGGTTCAATTCTCGGGCCGACTCTTTTCTCTGTGTATATCAATGATGTTGCTCTTGCTGCGGGCGATTCCCTGATCCACCTCTACGCAGACGACACCATTCTATATACTTTCGGCCCGTCTTTGGACACTGTGCTATCTAACCTCCAAACAAGCTTCAATGCCATACAACACTCCTTCCGTGGCCTCCAACTGCTCTTAAACGCTAGTAAAACCAAATGCATGCTTTTCAACCGGTCGCTGCCTGCACCCGCATGCCCGACTAGCATCACCACCCTGGATGGTTCCGACCTAGAATATGTGGACGTCTATAAGTACCTAGGTGTCTGGCTAGACTGCAAACTCTCCTTCCAGACTCATATCAAACATCTCCAATCGAAAATCAAATCAAGAGTCGGCTTTCTATTCCGCAACAAAGCCTCCTTCACTCAAGCCGCCAAGCTTACCCTAGTAAAACTGACTATCCTACCGATCCTCGACTTCGGCGATGTCATCTACAAAATGGCTTCCAACACTCTACTCAGCAAACTGGATGCAGTCTATCACAGTGCCATCCGTTTTGTCACTAAAGCACCTTATACCACCCACCACTGCGACTTGTATGCTCTAGTCGGCTGGCCCTCGCTACATATTCGTCGCCAGACCCACTGGCTCCAGGTCATCTACAAGTCTATGCTAGGTAAAGCTCCGCCTTATCTCAGCTCACTGGTCACGATGGCAACACCCATCCGTAGCACGCGCTCCAGCAGGTGTATCTCACTGATCATCCCTAAAGCCAACACCTCATTTGGCCGCCTTTCGTTCCAGTACTCTGCTGCCTGTGACTGGAACGAATTGCAAAAATCGCAGAAGTTGGAGACTTTTATCTCCCTCACCAACTTCAAACATCAGCTATCTGAGCAGCTAACCGATCGCTGCAGCTGTACATAGTCTATTGGTAAATAGCCCACCCTTTTCACCTACCTCATCCCCATACTGTTTTTATTTATTTACTTTTCTGCTCTTCTGCACACCAATATCTCTACCTGTACATGACCATCTGATCATTTATCACTCCAGTGTTAATCTGCAAAATTGTAATTATTTGCCTACCTCCTCATGCCTTTTGCACACATTGTATATAGACCCCCCCTTTGTTTTCTACTGTGTTATTGACTTGTTAATTGTTTACTCCATGTGTAACTCTTTGTTGTATGCTCACACTGCTATGCTTTATCTTGGCCAGGTCGCAGTTGCAAATGAGAACTTGTTCTCAACTAGCCTACCTGGTTAAATAAAGGTGTTCTCAACTAGCCTACCTGGTTAAATAAAGGTGTTCTCAACTAGCCTACCTGGTTAAATAAAGGTGTTCTCAACTAGCCTACCTGGTTAAATAAAGGTGTTCTCAACTAGCCTACCTGGTTAAATAAAGGTAAAAAAAAAAATAATAATAAAAGGATGGGGCGCCAACCCAGACAGGATGACCACATCAACCCACTCATGAGAAAGCCCCAGTAAGCCAGTGACTCAGCCCCTGTAATAGGGTTAGAGGCAGAGAATCCCAGTGGAAAGAGGGGAACCGGCCAGGCAGAGACAGCAAGGGCGGTTTGTTGCTCCAGAGCCTTTCCGTTCACCTTCCCACTCCTGGGCCAGACTACACTCAATCATATGACCCACTGAAGAGATGAGTCTTCAGTAAAGACTTAAAGGTTGAGACCGAGTTTGCGTCTCTGACATGGGTAGGCAGACCGTTCCATAAAAATGGAGCTCTATAGGAGAAAGCCCTGCCTCCAGCTGTTTGTTTAGAATTTCTAGGGACAATTAGGAGGCCTGCGTCTTGTGACCGTAGCGTACATGTAGGTATGTACGACAGGACCAAATCAGAGAGATAGGTAGGAGCAAGCCCATGTAATGCTTTGTAGGTTAGCAGTAAAACCTTGAAATCAGCCCTTGCTGGAAGCCAGTGTAGGGAGGCTAGCACTGGAGTAATATGATCAAATATTTTGGGTCTAGTCAGAATTCTAGCAGCCGTCTTTAGCACTAACTGAAGTTTATTTAGTGCTTTATCTGGGTAGCCGGAAAGTAGAGCATTGCAGTAGTCTAACCTAGAAGTGACAAAAGCATGGATACATTTTTCTGCATCATTTTTGGACAGAAAGTTTCTGATTTTTGCAATGTTACGTAGATGGAAAAAAGCTGTCCTGGAAATGGTCTTAATATGTTCTTCAAAAGAGAGATCAGGGTCCAGAGTAACGCCGAGGTCCTTCACAGTTTTATTTGAGACGACTGTACAACCATTAAGATTAATTGTCAGATTCAACAGAAGATCTCTTTGTTTCTTGGGACCTAGAACAAGCATCTCTGTTTTGTCCGAGTTTAAAAGTAAGAGTGTGCACAGGCACACACACACATACAAGCATGCAAGTACAGACTCACACAGGCACACACACAGATGAAGAGACATTCACATGCAACGTTTTTGGCCATTTCGACCCATCTTCATTTGTGCCAATTACAGGCCTACAAGAGCTGATCACTGACGGGACCTTCCCTTTAACCTAGGAAGTCTCTGAGATACAGGTCATTCTACTATTCCTGTCCACTGGTATTGACCTGCAGCAGTGTTCTTACATCCTGGTCCTGGAGAGCTAAAGGTTTTCTACCATTCTAACACTGGTTCAATGAATGTACCAATGACCAATGATTAGTAGAATCAGGAGTGTTGGTGCTTGGCAGGAAATAAATCCGACACACTGTAGCTGCCAAGGACCAGAGGTGAAGAACGCTGGTCTATAAGTAGCATTACAGTTGGGAGTTGAGTGACACTTGCTTTAGCACCTGGGCGCTGCACACTTCTGATACAATACCACCATCTGTCTATGAGTAGATCTATTACAATGCATGATTTTACAGAATTACGTTGAATAGCCAAAAAGCGGGAGAATAAAAAACAAGTAGGACTTGACATAACTACTAAGATAAGATAACACCGATAATTTACGAGGGAGGTGTTCTCCCATTTGATCCTAGAGGCTGAGGGAGATGTTCTCCCATTTGATCCTAGAGGTTGAGGGAGGTGTTCTCCCATTTGATCGTAGAGGCTGAGGGAGGTGTTCTCCCATTTGATCGTAGAGGCTGAGGGAGGTGTTCTCCCATTTGATCCTAGAGGCTGAGGGAGATGTTCTCCCATTTGATCCTAGAGGCTGAGGGAGATGTTCTCCCATTTGATCGTAGAGGCTGAGGGAGGTGTTCTCCCATTTGATCGTAGAGGCTGAGGGAGGTGTTCTCCTATTTGATCCTAGAGGCTGAAGGAGGTGTTCTCCCATTTGATCCTAGAGGCTGAGGGAGGTGTTCTCCCATTTGATCCTAGAGGTTGAGGGAGGTGTTCTCCCATTTGATCCTAGAGGCTGAGGGAGGTGTTCTCCCATTTGATCCTAGAGGCTGAGGGAGGTGTGTTCTCCCATTTGATCCTAGAGGCTGAGGAAGATGTTCTCCCATTTGATCCTAGAGGCTGAGGGAGGTGTTCTCCCATTTGATCCTAGAGGCTGAGGGAGGTGTTCTCCCATTTGATCCTAGAGGCTGAGGGAGGTGTTCTCCCATTTGATCCTAGAGAGTGAGGGAGGTGTTCTCCTATTTGAACCTAGAGGCTAAGGGAGGTGTTCTCCTATTTGATCCTAGAGGCTTAGGGAGGTGGACTCCCATTTGATACTAGAGGCTGAGGGAAGTGTTCTCTAATTTGACCCTAGAGGCTGAGGGAGGTGTTCTCCCATTTGATCCTAGAGGCTGAGGGAAGTGTTCTCCCATTTGATCCTAGAGGCTGAGGGAAGTGTTTTCTCATTTGAGGCTAGAGGCTGAGGAAGGTGTTTTCTCATTTGATTCTTGATTCTAGAGGCTGGGGGAGGTGTTCTCTCATTTGATTCTTGATTATAGAGGCTGGGGGAGGTGTTTTCTCATTTGATCCTAAAGGCTGAGGGATGTATTTTGGGTCAAATAATGTAATCCAGATAGTGAGCCAGAAGACAGCAGTAATAGGGTTCATAGAATCACCCTATCCTGATCAGAACATTCTGTTCAGGAGTTGAGTTAAAGGAGCTGTATATGAGCTAGCCTGTAGATCAAGCAGTAGAACAAGGTTGCACACTTCTAAAAAGGCATTGAACTTAGTTATTTAATAAAAAAATAAAAACTTTTCAAAAACATTTGTTTTACCTGTGCACCCATATTCTACTAATCATACTACCTGATCAGAACATTGAAAGAACTCAATTTAGTCCAATATGTACAGATCTAGGATCAGTTTACCTTCCCCTAATTCTAACCTTAAGAGGAGACAACACACTGATCAGTGTCCAGGGGCTTCATGGGAGGGTGAAGCCAGTCTATATTTGTTGTAACAGCTGTGGGCTCTAGTCTATTGTGAGAAACATGGTATGAGCATAAGGTGAATGGATTCACCAGCCCATAAAGCATTATAGGTCATAACCAGGCTTCTACCTTTAATCTCAACATTATACCTGTCCTCTAATCTAACACTGTGACACTAACACAGGGAGACACACGGAGTCCTCAGGACATGGGCTGGATGGGAGGATGAGAGGGGGAGTAAAGAGGGGAAGAAAATATGTAAAACAAGCCTACACCTGAAGCAGGTTCTCACCCGAGAATGAGTAGAAGAGGGTGACAGACATTCTCACTGAAAGCGTGATGTGTGGACGGATGGATACTGCGAGAATGAGTAGAAGAGGGTAACAGACATTCTCACTGAAAGCGTGATGGGTGGACGGATGGATACTGCGAGAATGAGTAGAAGAGGGTAACAGACATTCTCACTGAAAGCGTGATGGGTGGACGGATGGATACTGCGAGATTCTGGCAATTAAGATTTTGGATGTTTTTCTACTTACCCAGAGTCTGATGAACTTGTGCATACCATTTGTATGTCTCTGTGTGCAGTATGAAGGAAGTTAAAGGTAGTTTTGTGTGCCAATTCTAACTAGTGCAGAGACTGCACGTAGAAACACATCTGACTCAGGGTAAGTAGAAAAACTACATAATTGCCAGAGCTCTGCAGTATCCCTTTAATGGTGTACCAGTGATAATGTCTGAGAATTGGTGCTCATCACATCATCTTGAGGAATTCTAGAATCACAAAAATGAAACACACAACACCAACTAGTAAGCAAGTCAGATTTAATTGAAAAACTGGAAATGTTGAGAAGACATCTTAAAAGCACCATACAAGTTACAGTAAGTGTATCATTTCCTCTCTTCTATCATAGAAAAGCAGTGTGTGTCTGTGACTCGATACTGGCCACACCTGTCAACAGGTAATTTTTCGCCCCTCATTCAGGCTTGTCAGGCTTGCCCTTGTTGCCCTTGCCCTTGTTTCTGGCTCTGTAGTAGCCCCTGGCCAGAGTAGCCAAGAACATGGAGAACTCTCTGAAGTTGATCTCCCCATCATGGTTCTTATCCAGGTTGGTCATCGCCTCCTGGAGCACTGCTGGTTCCACCTTTCCCTGAGACAGACAGACAGGCACGCACGCACGCACACACACACACACACACACACACACACACACACACACACACACACACACACACACACACACACACACACACACACACACACACACACACACACACACACACACACACACACACACACACACACACACACAGTGGTATGTGTATGTTAATAAAACATTACTACTATGTTGTGGTATGGATATGTAAAACATGTGGATAGGCTGTGTGTGTGTGATAATAGAATAATATGCCATTTAGCAGACACTTACAGTTATGCATGCATCGATTTCTCGTATGGGTGGGCCCAGGAATCAAACCCACTATCCTAGTGTTACTAGCACCATGCTCTACCAACTGAGCCATACAGGACAACACTGAGTTCGTGTGTGTGTGTGTGTGTGTGTCTTACGTGGAACTCTGGGCTGGCCAGCTCTTTTTTCATCAGCTCTAAGAGCTCTGTACCGCTAAGCTGGCGATTCTTATCATCCTTTGTAGCATACTCCTCAAACACCTCCACCATGGATACAATGGCCTTCTCCAGACGTGACATACTGTACCTGGGGGAGAGAGAGGAGGAGGCAGGTGGACGGACAGAGAGTTGGGAAGAGGGGATGAGAGAGAGAGGGAGGCAGGGGTGTGGGGTAGGAGGAGAAAAAAAGAGAAAAGGGGGAAGAGAGGAAGAGGGGGGGGGGGAAAGCAGGTAGAGGGGAAGTTATGAGTGAGGAAATCACAGGGAGAAAGAGCATTGGATTAGAGAGAGTAAAGCAAGGGAAGGAGGAGAAGAGAGAAGAGAAGATAGGATGAGAGTGACATGAGTATTCATCCTGTCTATGTCTGGTTATTACAATGGAACATATGATTCACAACAAGACAGAGGAAGAGGAGAAGGCTCAGCTACACTAAAGATGAAAACATGTTTAATGTTATAAGACCCAGGGAATGGAATGTGTTCAGGTCTAGACAGCGTTGTTCTACAGTGTGTTTACAGTTGGTGTTTCCTGAGTAAATGAATGCAACGTATAAAAGGATCACATTGAAACATTGATTTGGCAAACAGTTGCAAATGTATAGTTATTGGCACTTTATAATGGAATGGCTGATTCATCTGTTCTTCATTAACCCAACACTCTCTCTCACACACACACACACACACACACACACACACACACACATTGCTATGCTCCGTATTCAGTCCATTCATTCAACATGTCCCGCCCATCTATCCAATTCTCGTCTCTCTCATTCCCTGCTTCCAACTTCTCTACCTTTTTCATTCCCTCATTCCTAACCGTATATAATAAAACAGTTCTATCTTTATGTTCCTAACTCTCTCCTTCCTCCCTGCTCCTTCCCTCCTCTGTGTTCCTCTATCTGAGAGTTGCAGCAGCCCCCCTCCCCCCTCCTCCCTCTCTACTCACCTCAGAGCAGAAGATAAGATCTATGATATGTGTAGCTGACAGGCTGGGTCCTGATGTGAGACTGATGTGAGACAGAGAGAAGAAAAGTTTCCTCTTATAGTGAAAAACACCCCCTCAAGCAGAGCAGACATATGATCAGCCCACAAGCAGCCATTGATGCCCTGAAAATGAGGTCAGCTCCACCCAAACCTGCTCCATCAGACTTGATCTCAAATGGTCATGTGCCAATGCAATCATTTTCATTAATTCATGTTTTAAAGGTCAAGATTATGTTCAATCTTGTTTTGAGGGTGTGAAGAGAGAAGCTTATTCCTTAATTGTATTTGGCATGTATTTGCTTGTGTAATAGGCCAGGCCTTGTGTAATAGGCCAGGCCCCAGCTGTGGTAACCCTCTATGTTATAACACTCCAACATGTTGTCGCCCTCCATGTTGCCTTGCACAAACCTGGGGTTGGTTTGTTCTCTACAAACTGTGTGGAAAGTGAAGCTGTGGAGATTCCAGACGGCTCTAAAAATGGGTAATATGAGTCACAGCTCTGAGGAATGCCCTTATTTGCGTGTGTGTGTTTGTTAGAGCCCCTGTTTATATCACCACAGAGAGCACGCCTCTTATTTATCCAGCCCAACTGTTGCGTAACCTAACCACCATTTTCCATCACTCTGCTACAAAACCCTGGGCTGCATTTTCATTCCAAAAAGTTATCCCCTCCTCTCTGTCCTGTTTCACTCCCTTTTGCAGATCTGAGAAGGCAGGCTAGGTGTTAGCATTGGCCCCACCTAGTGTCTGCCATATTGCTTTTATTCACAGCATAACTATTAGATCTTTGAAGTGGAGTGAGCTTGGGCAGAAGGGAAAATACATATTTTTGGAATGAAATGCAGCCCTGCTTGTTGTCATCACTATACAATCTCAGATATGTGCGTTACAATAGTGCTGTAAGAAAAGTGAAGACAGCTTGTTTGGCTCTAGATGTACTACTATTACTATGCCTGCTCTAGAAGTACTACTATTACTATGCCTGCTCTAGAAGTACTACTATTAGTATGCCTGCTCTAGTAGTACTACTATTACTATGCCTGCTCTAGAAGTACTACTATTACTATGCCTGCTCTAGAAGTACTACTATTACTATGCCTGCTCTAGAAGTACTACTATTAGTATGCCTGCTATAGTAGTACTACTATTACTATGCCTGCTCTAGAAGTACTACTATTACTATGCCTGCTCTAGAAGTACTACTATTAGTATGCCTGCTCTAGTAGTACTACTATTACTATGCCTGCTCTAGAAGTACTACTATTAGTATGCCTGCTCTAGAAGTACTACTATTACTATGCCTGCTCTAGAAGTACTACTATTAGTATGCCTGCTCTCGTGGTACTACTATTACTATTCCTGCTCTAGTAGTACTACTATTACTATTCCTGCTCTAGTAGTACTACTATTACTATGCCTGCTCTAGTAGTACTACTATTACTATGCCTGCTCTAGTAGTACTACTATTACTATGCCTGCTCTAGTAGTACTACTATTACTATGCCTGCTCTAGGAGTATTACTAGTATACCTGCTGTAGGAGCACTACTATTAGTATGCCTGCTCTAGTAGTACTACTATTAGTATGCCTGCTCTACCAGTACTACTATTAGTATAGCTGCTCTAGAAGTACTATTATTACTATGCCTGCTCTACAAGTACTACTATTAGTATGCCTGCTCTAGTAGTACTACTATTAGTATGCCTGCTCTAGAAGTACTACTATTAGTATGCCTGCTCTAGAAGTACTACTATTAGTATGCCTGCTCTAGTAGTACTACTATTAGTATGCCTGCTCTAGTAGTACTACTATTACTATGCCTGCTCTAGCAGTACTACTATTAGTATGCCTGCTCTATTAGTACTACTATTAGTATGCCTGCTCTAGAAGTACTACTATTAGTATGCCTGCTCTAGTAGTACTACTATTAGTATGCCTGCTCTAGAAGTACTACTATTAGTATGCCTGCTCTAGGAGTATTACTAGTATACCTGCTCTAGTAGTACTACTATTAGTATGCATGCTCTAGTAGCTTTACTAGTATGCCTGCTCTAGTAGTACTACTATTACTATGCCTGCTCTAGTAGTACTACTATTAGTATGCCTGCTCTAGTAGTACTACTATTACTATGACTGCTCTAGTAGTACTACTATTACTATGACTGCTCTAGTAGTACTACTATTACTATTCCTGCTCTAGTAGTACTACTATTAGTATGCCTGCTCTAGTAGTACTACTATTAGTATGCCTGCTCTAGTAGTACTACTATTACTATGCCTGCCCTAGAAGTACTACTATTACTATTCCTGCTCTAGTAGTACTACTATTACTATTCCTGCTCTAGTAGTACTACTATTAGTATGCCTGCTCTAGTAGTACTACTATTACTATGCCTGCTCTAGTAGTACTACGATTAGTATGCCTGCTCTAGTAGTACTACTATTAGTATGCCTGCTCCAGTAGTTCTACTATTAGTATGCCTGCTCTAGTAGTACTACTATTAGTATGACTGCTCCAGTAGTTCTACTATTAGTATGCCTGCTCTAGTAGTACTACTATTAGTATGACTGCTCCAGTACTACTATTAGTATGCCTGCTCTAGTGGTACTACTATTAGTATGCCTGCTCTAGTGGTACTACTATTAGTATGCCTGCTCTAGTGGTACACTATTAGTATGCCTGCTCTAGTGGTACTACTATTAGTATGCCTGCTCTAGTGGTACTACTATTAGTATGCCTGCTCTAGTGGTACTACTATTAGTATGCCTGCTCTAGTGGTACTACTATTAATATGCCTGCTCTAGTGGTACTACTATTAGTATGCCTGCTCTAGTAGTACTACTATTAGTATGCCTGCTCTAGTGGTACTACTATTAGTATGACTGCTCCAGTAGTTCTACTATTAGTATGCCTGCTCTAGCAGTACTACTATTAGTATGCCTGCTCTAGTGGTACTACTATTAGTATGACTGCTCCAGTAGTTCTACTATTAGTATGCCTGCTCTAGCAGTACTACTATTAATATGCCTGCTCTAGTGGTACTACTATTAGTATGCCTGCTCTAGTAGTACTACTATTAATATGCCTGCTCTAGTGGTACTACTATTAGTATGCCTGCTCTAGTAGTACTACTATTAGTATGCCTGCTCTAGTGGTACTACTATTAATATGCCTGCTCTAGTGGTACTACTATTAATATGCCTGCTCTAGTAGTACTACTATTAATATGCCTGCTCTAGTAGTACTACTATTAGTATGCCTGCTCTATTAGTACTACTATTAGTATGCCTGCTCTAGTAGTACTACTATTAGTATGCCTGCTCTAGAAGTACTACTATTAGTATGACTGCTCTAGCAGTACTACTATTAATATGCCTGCTCTAGTAGTACTACTATTAGTATGCCTGCTCTAGTAGTACTACTATTAGTATGCCTGCTCTAGTGGTACTACTATTAGTATGCCTGCTCTAGTAGTACTACTATTAGTATGCCTGCTCTAGTACTACTATTAGTATGACTGCTCTAGTACTACTATTAGTATGACTGCTCCAGTACTACTACTTGTGCAGCTTAACTAGGTCTTTCCTTGCAGAGTATCTCTTTATTACAGCCAGACCTCTAACCATCTTTACAACCATTGAATCTATATGTTTTCACCATGACAGTTTACATTCTAAGGTTACGCCAAGTAATTCAGTCTCCTGAACTTATTCAGCAGCCACACCATTCATTACCAGATTCAGCTGAGGTCTGGTACATAAGGAATGATTTGTACCAATTACAATGCTCTTAGTTTTAGAGATGTTCAGGACCAGTTTATTACTAGCCACCCATTCCAAAACAGACTGCAACTCTTTGTTAAGGGTTTCAGTTACTTTATTAGCTGTGATTACTGATGCCTATATGATTGAATCATCAGCAAAATGGAGCTCATAGGTCTGTTGTTAGAACCAGTAAAGGCAGCTTTACCACTTGGCTTCCTTCCAGGCCTGAGGACAAAGACTTTCCTCCTGGCATTTCCTGCCTAAGTTTGCCCACTTTGCCAATGAAATAATCATTAAAATAATTGCCAACATCAAATGGTTTTGTGGTGAATAAGCCATCTGATTCGATGAAAGATGGAGTTGAATTTGTCCTTCTGCTCATCATTTAATTTAAAACACTCCAAAGTTTCATTCATCATTCTTTATATCATTGATTTTGGCTTCATGAAAATCCTAAAATATACAGAAACATTTTTAATACCAAATATACATGTATTTGGACTCAGGTCTCCTCTCTACAAACTGTGGTCTACAAGTTTTTACTTCAATTTAGAAAGGATGTTGTTTAATTTAATTGCATTGCTGGCTGCACAATTGACCCTTGTGGGATGAATAAAGTACAGTACTTAATGTACAGTTACAAAAGAAGAATATGTTTGCGCGTAATGACGCAGAGGGCTCTATGATAACAAGCCTAACTCAATGTTAAATCTTAGCGCTGGTGGTAGCACTACAGACCTGGGGTGGCAGAAATATTATTGCCATTTTCACAGTGGGAATTCTGAGCGCAATAGCTGGCCGTGGCACGAAAGGGCTGGGTTATTTGGTGAATGAATAAGTTGGAGGTGTGACGGGGGCTTAGTCACTGACTGGCAAATCAACACGTTTCATGGCTTAATGCAGCATACAGTTTCCTCAAGTTCTGTAGGTTATTGGAGGTCGCTGCATTGTCATCAACTCCAATTGATACTACAGTTTCTTAAATATCATAGGCTACAGGTACGAGTAATAACAACACTTGTAATTGGCTTCAATAAGTAGGCCTACCTATCTTTATGCATCGCAATTCTCCTCAAATGAAAAAATACTACAGGCTAAATTGTCAAATGTGTGTGGCACGTTCTCAATAAGCAAGATGTAGCCTATGGCTAACGTTGATCAGGACAAGCAAACAACATTTAAGTAGAGAAGGAAGTGCACCCCAAAACCCAATGGGGACAGTCCTAAATTAAGCAATGTAGCTTACTGACATACATGGGGATGGTCCATATTAGAGAGAAATATTGTAGGAATATTTAACTATTGTCCAATCATTTGAAAAGGCTGTGTGATGAGCTGTAATTATATACATCCTGGAAACTTCATGTTGCTTTTTCTTGCTGGTAAACGAATCACATTGCAGCACAGTACAATAGAGAAAAGGTCTACTACATGACTGTCAATGACAAGAACAAAACTAAGTTGAATCAGATACGCACACTCAGAAATGAGACTATCGTATGCGATGATCGGGGAACACCTTTTCAAACTTTCTCTTCTTGATTAGTAATTAAGTAATAGCGTTATTCGTTAATCAACCGATATGTCCCCCTTGGCCGGAGGAGGGGGGTACACCATCAACCTACAGCACAACCATCTATTGATTACCATCCGGAACAAACACAAACACATTAGAATTCTGCTTATGACAGGGTTGTTTGTATTCACTAGGGTACACCGAAGCAAAATGCTTTGAAACAGAAAATGAAAACGAGCGTTTCTTATTGGACAATTTCAGATAATCCCTCCCTATTTCAGTCATTTTTTTCTGTTTGGTACCTACTGAACATGACCCAGGACTAGGAGATAGATAAACCTCATACTTTACGATTGGTCCAGTGAAGTTGGGTTGGAGCTCAGCCATATCATGTCTCCGTCATAAAAACGTGATGCCATGTGACCATGCGCCTCTGCACCGTTGGAGACGATGTGTTGTTAGTTTTAGTGTAGTTGTTGTTGTACCTACATGAAAGGGATGCAACCAATATCTTGGTGAAGGGATTGTTTAAAATAAATTGTTAGTTGAAAATCTGATTTCGAATAAAGGCAACAGGCGCAACATATTTTGTTAGCTAGTCTCAAAAGGCTCTAAGATGCTAATCTTCCACGGAGAGAGGGCTCACCCAATCTTTTGTTGCTTTGTTATAGTTGACCAATCTCCTGGCAGCTTCATCAAATGACAGTTTGGTGGGGAACTTGTTGACATTTTGTTGAACGTGAGGTAACACTTGGTTTATTTAGCAAAAATATATGACAGAAAGGATTCTCCAAACAGAGAGTCGATGTTGATAAGTTTTGTAAACAACAAACATTCATCCATCTATGTACAGACTACTGATGTTAGCAACTGGCATGGGTTGTTCACAGTTTGACTGAATGTAGAGCGTCTGCAGGCCTCGTACCTCCCTCGTGGTGAGTCATTTTGAACTAGGTGGGGAGCGGCAGACATTACTCAGGGCTGGTCTGGAAGAAGAGAACGGGCAGCTTCCTCAAGCTGCACCACTCACAGCTAATCAGCTCCGCAGCCTCACCTTCTCCAGAGTGCCCCCCTCAGGGCTGGTCTGGAAGAAGAGAACGGGCAGCTTCCTCAAGCTGCACCACTCACAGCTAATCAGCTCCGCAGCCTCACCTTCTCCAGAGTGTCCCCCTCAGGACTGGTCTGGAAGAAGAGAACGGGCAGCTTCCTCAAGCTGCACCACTCACAGCTAATCAGCTCCGCAGCCTCACCTTCTCCAGAGTGTCCCCCTCAGGACTGGTCTGGAAGAAGAGAACGGGCAGCTTCCTCAAGCTGCACCACTCACAGCTAATCAGCTCTGCAGCCTCACCTTCTCCAGAGTGCCCCCCTCAGGGCTGGTCTGGAAGAAGAGAACGGGCAGCTTCCTCAAGCTGCACCACTCACAGCTAATCAGCTCCGCAGCCTCACCTTCTCCAGAGTGTCCCCCTCAGGACTGGTCTGGAAGAAGAGAACGGGCAGCTTCCTCAAGCTGCACCACTCACAGCTAATCAGCTCCGCAGCCTCACCTTCTCCAGAGTGTCCCCCTCAGGACTGGTCTGGAAGAAGAGAACGGGCAGCTTCCTCAAGCTGCACCACTCACAGCTAATCAGCTCCGCAGCCTCACCTTCTCCAGAGTGCCCCCCTCAGGGCTGGTCTGGAAGAAGAGAACGGGCAGCTTCCTCAAGCTGCACCACTCACAGCTAATCAGCTCCGCAGCCTCACCTTCTCCAGAGTGTCCCCCTCAGGTCTGGTCTGGAAGAAGAGAACGGGCAGCTTCCTCAAGCTGCACCACTCACAGCTAATCAGCTCCGCAGCCTCACCTTCTCCAGAGTGTCCCCCTCAGGACTGGTCTGGAAGAAGAGAACGGGCAGCTTCCTCAAGCTGCACCACTCACAGCTAATCAGCTCCGCAGCCTCACCTTCTCCAGAGTGTCCCCCTCAGGACTGGTCTGGAAGAAGAGAACGGGCAGCTTCCTCAAGCTGCACCACTCACAGCTAATCAGCTCCGCAGCCTCACCTTCTCCAGAGTGCCCCCCTCAGGGCTGGTCTGGAAGAAGAGAACGGGCAGCTTCCTCAAGCTGCACCACTCACAGCTAATCAGCTCCGCAGCCTCACCTTCTCCAGAGTGCCCCCCTCAGGGCTGGTCTGGAAGAAGAGAACGGGCAGCTTCCTCAAGCTACACCACTCACAGCTAATCAGCTCCGCAGCCTCACCTTCTCCAGAGTGTCCCCCTCAGGGCTTGGGTAATGAAGCACTAGAACGTCACATACTGTTAGGTTGGCTTCTCCAGAGTGTCCCCCCTCAGGGCTTGGGTAATGAAGCACTAGAACGTCACATACTGTTAGGTTGGCTTCTCCAGAGTGTCCCCCTCAGGGCTTGGGTAATGAAGCACTAGAACGTCATATACTGTTAGGTTGGCTAAATTACAGTAACCTTTCTAAAATTCCTAAATGTCAGGAACAGTATGTTTCTCAAAGGTAAACTTTACGATCCTGAACACACAAAAAGTAAGAGGGGACTTGGTCACAACGGCCGGCAAAAAACAACTTAAGAACCCTATCTTGGTGAATACAAAACCACCCAGTAATGTAATTTTCTGCCAAGCAAAACAACCCACAAGGTTAACTTGAGAGAGCCAATCAAGTTGAGTTCTCAAAGACATTGTGACAGACTCAATAAAGCCAGAGTCCATGTTCTTTATAAGTCACTATCCTAAGGTGGTGTGTATCACAGCTCAGGATAAGACCCAGATGCAGACCGTTCAAAATAACTTGTTTATTTACAAAACAGGGTGCAGGCAAACGACAGGTCCAGGGCAGGCAGAGGTCAGTAATCCAGAGCAGAGTCCGACAGGTACAGAACGGCAGACAGGTTCAGGGTCAGGGTCAGGGCAGGCAGAGGTCAGTAAATCCAGAGCAAAGTCAGAGAGGTACAGAATGGTAGGCAGGGTCAGGGCCAGGGTCAGGGTAGGCAGAGGTCAGTAATCCAGAGCAGAGTCCGAGAGGTACAGAAAGGCAGACAGGGTCAGGGTCAGGGCCAGGGTCAGGGTCAGGGTCAGGGTCAGGGTAGGCAGAGGTCAGTAATCCAGAGCAGAGTCCGAGAGGTACAGAAAGGCAGACAGGGTCAGGCTCAGGGTCAGGGCCAGGGTCAGGGTCAGGGTCAGGGTCAGGGTCAGGGCCAGGGTAAGGGCCAGGGTCAGGGCAGGCAGAGGTCAGAATGTTCAAAACTGGGAAAACTAGAAAACAGGGACTAGAGCGAAAACAGGAGTACAGGAAAACCGCTGGTAGGCTTGACTAGATAAGATGAACTGGCAACAGACAAACAGAAAACACAGGTATAAATACACAGGGGTTAAACGGGGAAGATGGGCGACACCTGGAGGGGGGTGGAGACAAGCACAACGACAGGTGAAACAGATCAGGGTGTGACAGTGTGGGTTTTTCCTTAAGTTTGTCTTTTCTAAGGCAAATCTAGCGGGCATCCTTTGTGGGTGTCTTTTAGGACCCTGTTTTAGTTGCTTTGCCAACTTTCAGTGTCTTTCATGGGTGTCTTTCAGTACCCGTTTGAAACCCATTCTCTTTTGGTTTGGGTGTTTAAGTGCCTCCTTTCTGAATGTTGTTGTGTTACAGCGTTAAAATGGATTACATTTAGATGTTGTGTCACTGGCCTACACACAATACCCAATAATGACAAAGTGGAATGATTATTTATAGAAATGTTGACAAATGAATTATAAATGAAAAGTTGAAATGTCTTGAGTCGGTAAGTATTTAATTCCTTTGTTATGGCCTCAATACGTTCAGGAGTAAAAATGTGCTTAACAGGTCGTATTAAGTTGCATGGAATCTGTGTGCAATAATAGTGCTTGACATGATTTTTGAATGACTACCTCATTTCTGTACTCCACACATACAATGATCTGTAAGGACGGGGGAATAATGGGACATTGTCTGATTGTCATATTTTGCTGATGATTGTTAAATTGTAAAAAGAAAATGCCAATAATTATATTGTAAAAAAAACAAAAACAATTATCTATAAGTTCCCTCAGTCGAGCAATGAATTTCAAACACACATTCAACTACAAAGAGGTTTTCTAATGCCTTGCAAAGAATGTCACCGAGTGGTAGATGGGTAGAAATAAAAAAGCAGACATTGAATATCCCTGTGAGCAAGAAGTTATTAATTACACTTTGGATGCTGTATCAATACACCCAGTCACTACAAAGATACAGGCGTCCTTCCTAACTCAGTTGCCGGAGAGGAAGGAAACTGCTCAGGGATTTCTCCATGAGGCCAATGGTGACTTTAAAACAGTTACAGAGTTTAATGTATGTGATAGGAGAAAACTGAGGATGGATGGATCGTGACTGACACTGTCTATTCTTTCTCACACGTACGGGACAAATTACAGGCCAAATACAACAAATGTGACAAACAGAGAGAGTGGGAAAGCCAGTGTTTATTCACAACAGTAAGACTTAGTTATAAAATGACTTAGTTGACATATAGAAAAGCAAAATGACATACAGAAAAGCATCCATCTCTGCTTCTCTTTCTCCTTGTCCTGTCCTCCCTCACTTCTTGGCAGCAACCTTTTGGGTGTGGAGCTGGTAGATCTGTTCACAGGCAATGGAGAGGCCCACCACCAGAGAGACAAACTCCTCGAAGCTCACCTTCCCATCACCATTCTGGTCCAGATCCTTCATGATCTTGTCTATAGCGGCTGGGTCCTTCTGGGACTGAGAGGGAAGGAGAGATGAAGGAGATGAAGAGAGTAAGTGTGAGTGAGTGAGTGAGTGAGTGTGAGTGTGAGTGAGTGAGTGAGTGAGTGAGTGAGTGAGTGAGTGAGTGAGAGAAATCCCGAGTGGCGTAGCTGGCTAAGGCACTGCATCTCAGTGCTAGATGCGTCACTACAGACACCCCCGAGGGCGGCGCACAATTGGCCCAGCGTTGTCCAGGTTTTGGCCGGTGTAGGCTATCATTGCAAGTAAGAATTTGAAAGAAAGTGAAAGGGGGACAAGAAATACAGGGAAAGTATAGAGGGACAGTGAGATAAAAACAGAGAGAGAGAGAGAGAGAGAGAGGGATATCTATGGTACCTTCAGGAAGCTGGCCAGTTCTGTCTGCATCAGGTCTTTCAGCTCCTTCTTGCTCAGTGTGTTACAGTCACCGTCCTTGTCGGCATAGCGATGGAACACCGTGATCAGGGACTCCATGGAACTCTCCAACTGAGACGGCATGGCTGCAGAGAAGGATACACTGAGGAGGGGAGAGAGGAAGGGGAGATGGGAGGGGAGATAGAGGGAGGGGGAGATGGGAGGGGAGAGAGGGAGCGGGGAGATGGGAGGGGAGAGAGGGAGGTGGAGATGGGAGGGGAGAGAGGGAGGAGGGAGGTGGGAGGGGAGATAGAGGGAGGGGGAGATGGGAGGGGTGGGGTGATAGAGGGAGGAGGGAGATGGGAGGGGAGGGGAGATAGAGGGAGGAGGGAGATGAGAGGGGAGATAGAGGGAGGGGGAGATGGGAGGGGTGGGTGATAGAGGGAGGAGGGAGATGGGAGGGGTGGGGAGGTAGAGGGAGGAGGGAGATGAGAGGGAGGGGGAGATGGGGGGGTGATAGAGGGAGATGAGAGGGGAGGGGAGATAGAGGGAGATGAGAGGGGAGGGGAGGGGAGGGGAGATAGAGGGAGGGGAGATGGGACGGGAGGGGGAGATGGGAGGGGAGGGGAGATACAGGGAGGAGGAAATGGGAGGGGAGATAGAGGGAGGGAGGGGTAGATGAGAGGGGAGGGGACATAGAGGGAGATGAGAGGGGAGGGGTGATAGAGGGAGATGAGAGGGGAGGGGAGGGGAGATAGAGGGAGGGGGAGATGGGAGGGGGGGTGAGAGGGGAGGGGAGATAAAGGGAGGGGGAGATGGGAGGGGAGATAGAGGGAGGAGGTGTAAGTTACAGTAGCAGATACATACTCAGTACAGTGAGTGTCTTGATATCACTAATATGCTGACTAATGGTGAACTATCCCTTTGCAGAAAACAAATGAACAATGCACATTTAGGGAGGATGGGAGTTGGCTTTCTTTGTCTCTGTAAGCAGTCTTTGGCTGGTGTTACTTCCTGGCATTTAAACTGTGATCTTCCACTCCTTTACACATTCCTTCTACCTCAGACCCCTCCTCTTTCTTTTGGTGCCTCCCACATTCTTTGGTAACATCCAACCTCTCTTGCTGTGTAGACTTTCCTTTAACCTCTGTCATAGCTTGACCATGTGACACATCATCATAAGTGTGAAAGTTTGGGGAGTTGGGGATGGAAAGGGGTGTGACAGGAGAGGAAAGGGTTTTGCAACAGTTCAGTGTAAAGAAATCAGGCTGATGATAATTGGTGAGTAATGCCTATAAAATGACATGAACGGCTGAGAAAAACGTTTGTAGGTCTAACAGAGTTCTAAAACAAAAACATTGTAGCCTACAAATGAAACATGAAAAGGTTTAGGTATAGATAGACTACATTATGTCTTCATCAGTAATAGAATGTCCCGTCATCCTGCATAACAAACCATAGAAGAACATATTTTTCAATCAAAGCAAGCGACGACTAATGAACATTATAGCCTACAAGTTTGCCGGACGAGACAGATCAGTAGCTAGTCACACTTGGAAACAGTTGTTACAGTTGTGTGAGACCTGTTTATTACACAAAATAACCTCCTCTGTTAAACCAAAGACACCAATAGTAATAGTAGAATAAGTGGAGAACGGTTACTTACCAAACAGAGGAGAGATGCTAACAGAACAGGGTGGGGAAGTAGCGTACTGCTGAATATATACCAATGATGCTGAATCTACTGCGCAAGAGCTGTGGGAAAGATTGTTCAGGAGTTTATGGAGAACAGGCCACGCTCATCTGATTATGAGTGTGTGTAGCCTATAGTGAGGGAGGAAGGGAGGGAGGGAGGGGGTTAGAGTAGACTTGATGTCTTTGAGTCAAATAGACATGGATCACATAGAATGTTTTTATCGTTTTTCCACACGCATCTCATTCACAGAAATCTATACCAAAGATGCTGAACAGATGTAGAGAGGGGTGACGAGTACACACTAGAATGTTTGGAAGAATAGATCTATGGATGAAAAAGATGGGATGATGTTTCTTGAATGAAATACCATTTTATTCAGTTACATCTTAGAGAGAGAAACACATTTAGATCAGTTAGAGATTCACTACTGTTGTTTCCTTCATGGCTCATCTCTCCCACTCTGTCCACCACCTCTATCTCATTGGTACTATATGGTCTTAGTCTCTGTCCACCACCTCTATCTCATTGGTACTGTATGGTCTTATCCTCTGTCCACCACCTCTATCTCATTGTTACAGTATGGTCTTATCCTCTGTCCACCACCTCTATCTCATTGGTACTGTATGGTCTTATCCTCTGTCCACCACCTCTATCGCATTGGTACTGTATGGTCTTATCCTCTGTCCACCACCTCTATCGCATTGGTACTGTATGGTCTTAGTCACTGTCCACCACCTATATCTCATTGGTACTGTATGGTCTTATCCTCTGTCCACCACCTCTATCGCATTGGTACTGTATGGTCTTAGTCACTGTCCACCACCTATATCTCATTGTTACAGTATGGTCTTATCCTCTGTCCACCACCTCTATATCATTGTTACAGTATGGTCTTATCCTCTGTCCACCACCTCTATCTCATTGGTACTGTATGGTCTTATCCTCTGTCCACCACCTCTATCTCATTGTTGCAGTATGGTCTTATCCTCTGTCCACCACCTCTACCTCATTGTTACAGTATGGTCTTATCCTCTGTCCACCACCTCTATATCATTGTTACAGTATGGTCTTATCCTCTGTCCACCACCTCTATCTCATTGTTACAGTATGGTCTTATCCTCTGTCCACCACCTCTATCTCATTGTTACAGTATGGTCTATGCCTCTGTGTCACGTATACTCTCCCTCTGTCCACCACCTCTATCTCATTGTTACAATATGGTCTTAGCCTCTACCTCAGCCCACAGTAGTCTACCACTCCCTGTGTGATTTGAGTCAAGCAGATCAATATCTATTCTATAACACATTTGGCTTGGAAACACCATACAGAGAACAGTATATGAGCTACTGTGGAAGAGGCTGGCATGACAATAACCATTAACCATGACAACCATCAATAACCACCTGGCTGTGTATTATATTCGAATGAGCATTCACTAAATGATCGATGATGATATTGGGTGTGTTCAAATCACCAGGAGATCAGTGACAGTGTGTATGTGTGTTTTGTGTGTGTGTGTGTGTGTGTGTGTGCGCGGGCGTGTGTGTGTGTGGGGAGGGTTAGATAGGGTGTGTCCCTGTTGTCAAGGTAACAGAGTGCATTCATATGGCTTGTGTTAGTCTGTGCTTGCTGTATCTTGTGGTGGTCCTTGCTCTGCATTCCTTTAGCATGACTCTCTTGCAGGCTGAAACATGCAGAAAAACAGGAAAAGTCACATCAGCCACTCAGGACTCAACTCATAATGTTGGCATAGCATTGGCTTTGAGACGGTCATGAAGGCTTGCATTTAACTGGCACAAACAGATAACGATAAAAAGCAACACAATCGCCAAAAGGTTGTTCAGTCTCCAAAATGTTGATTGGTAAACTGTAATGCACTATGTACACTTATCAGGAGTTGGCTGTATATTGGTCATGTTTGGCACCATCAGTTTAATACATCACAGTAGTCCTCCTGACCAGAAGAAGAAACCTGGGCGTAAGTAAAAGGCAAAGCATGTGTTCTTCTGATACACGTGATGGATATTCCAAGCTGATGTCCTTTTTCTCCCCAGCATCAGAAAAGCACAGCAAGTCACTTATAGTTATGAGAATCAACTCTCCCTCTTCTGGGTCTTGTGCTGCATACAAATTAGCGCACGTTAGCAGCAACCGTCTCGGTATAGGGACACCGATCCCATAGAGGTTAAAAAAGAAGAAGACATCAGTATCATATCAGATATAGAGTTCAAATGTACTCAATTTTGAGTTTGCATCCCAATATTACACTTTATATACATCACAGAAGACTGAAATATAACAACACCGTTTGACATTTAAACACCAGATTTTCTGTGTTTTAATTTGTATTTATTTATTATTAATTATTAATTATGTGTTACATACTCCTGTATGTAACACAATTCATAATGAATAATAAATTAAAATAAATTCAAACACAGAAAAGCTGATGTTTCTATGGCAAACTGTCACGACTTCCGCCTCCTTGTTCGGGCGGTGTTCGGCGGTCGGCGTCGCCGGTCTTCTATCCATCATCGATCGTTTTCATTTTCCATTTGTTTTGTCTTGTCTTCCCACACACCTGGTTTCAATTCCATCATTACATGCTGTTCATTTAATCCTCTGTTCCCCCCATGTCCTTGTCCGAAATTGTTTATTGTAAGTGCTTGTGCACGGTATTCTGGTGTGCGACGGGTTTTGTACCCATTGTATTGATTGTTCTGTTTATAGTGATTTTTATTATTAAACTGCACTGTTGTAACACAGTTTTTGCTCTCCTGCGCCTGACTTCTCTGCCGCCAGTACGCACCCCTTTACATATGGCTGGGCTGGGCTGGAGTAGCACATTCACCTCAGTCCATCTACAAACACATAGTCTATTAGCTATGCAATTGTAATGTTATAGCTCTGAAAGGGGGAAATATGAGAAATGATTCTAGAACATTACAGACCCGTATCTACAAAGCATCAGAGCAGGAGTGCTGGTCTAAGATTAGGTCGTCCCTGTCCATAAAACATATTCATATTTATTTATGATGTCATCGTGACATCTTTCAAGGTAAATCTTTTTAGAAGTAGAGCAGAATTCTCTAACATCATTCTGACAAGTAGGGTTCTTTAGCCTACATTCACCCTTGATATGCCACTTCTTGATCATCAGATCTTCAGCATACCTACAGGACCAGTCAAAGGTCTGGACACACCTCCTCATTCAAGGGGTTTTCTTTATTTTTACTCTTTTCTATATTGTAGAATAATAGTGAAGACATCAAAACTATGAAATGACACATATGGAATTATATAGTATCCAAAAAAGTGTTAAACAAATCAAAATCTATTTTATATTTGAGATTCTTCAAAGTAGCCACCCGTTGCCTTGCTGACAGCTTTGCACACTCTTGTCATTGAGCTAAACTATCTTAGTACATGGTGGCTCAGTAGCAAGTATATGCCAGAAGTGTGTGAACATGTTTGCCTCAAGCATCTCTAGGGGGAACTTTTCCCATAGCAGCACTGAAGCGGCAGGGCTTACCTCGACTAGTCTCTCTTTCTGTTTTGAGTAGCTCAGTAAAAACACAAAAATACAATTTATGACACTCAATATTTTCAATGGGTTTTAATTACAAATTCCAATTTAACAAAAATATAAACAGACCAAAACAAAAATGACTTCAATCAAAAATCTGGGTCTGTAGGCAACCAATTCAAACAAGTGCTGAGTACGTGGGGATGATGTATGGGAGGGGTATTCAACTGAAGGCCCACGGACCAGATCCAGCCAGTTTAACAATTTAGAATGGCCCTTTCATCAATTCTGAACAATAATTTTTAAAAATCTGCACAAAATTGCGGCTAAAATCTGATGCTTTGTGCTGAAAGAGCCCTCGTTCAATATACTCCAATGGGTTGATCATTTTTCCTGTTTTTTCTATGGGTGCAGTAGTAGGCCTTGCATGCTCCGCGTGGGGCCTGGCTAACGTAGAGCTGTTGCAGCAGTCGCTGGTTGGGTTGAGGTTGACATCATTGACATTGGTGGGGCCCGTGCACGGCTGGGGGGCCGGGTAGACTGCTGCAGGTGGTAGACTGCTGCAGGTGGTAGACTGCTGCAGGTGGTAGATGCAGCAGTCGCTGGTTGGGTTGAGGTTGACACCATTGACATTGGTGGGGCCCGTGCACGGCTGGGGGCCCGGGTAGACTGCTGCAGGTGGTAGATGCAGCAGGCGGTAGATGCAGCAGGTGGTAGATGCTGCAGGTGGTAGATGCAGAAGGTGGTAGATGCAGCAGGTGGTAGATGCAGCAGGTGGTAGATGCAGCAGGTGGTAGATGTAGCAGGTGGTAGATGCAGCAGGTGCTAGATGCAGCAGGTGGTAGATGTAGCAGGTGGTAGATGCAGCAGGTGGTAGATGTAGCAGGTGGTAGATGCAGCAGGTGCTAGATGCAGCAGGT
This sequence comes from Oncorhynchus kisutch, assembly GCF_002021735.2. Lineage (NCBI taxonomy): Eukaryota > Metazoa > Chordata > Actinopteri > Salmoniformes > Salmonidae > Oncorhynchus > Oncorhynchus kisutch. Next base: position 3,024,876 of record NC_034175.2, on the reverse strand, counting down.
GGTAGATGCAGCAGGTGCTAGATGCAGCAGGTGGTAGACTGCTGCAGGTGGTAGATGCAGCAGGTGCTAGATGCAGCAGGTGGTAGATGCAGCAGGTGGTAGATGCAGCAGGTGGTAGATGCAGCAGTCCCAGGGGCTTTATCCCTTTGTGCTGCTGTGGTTGCAGTTTGTTTTTGCTTGTCGACCGGGATCGAAAAAATCTGATATTATTTTCTGAGATGACATTTTGATTTTGATTGACCTTGACACACGAAGGTTGCTACTGCTAGTGCTAGCCTACAGGAAATGATTTGTCAACGTTCAATCCCATTCATTCAACCTCGCAATAGTGCATTTATTGTCAATGATTGGTTGTACAGTTTGAATATATATATATTTTTTCTCTCCTCTACTCCCAATTTCATCGCGGGACAACAGTTTAGAAAGAAAATGATTATTGCTGTAAAAGAAGACAATTAAAATAATCTAAAGTGTCTTGTAGCTCTCTCTCTCTCTCTCTCTCTCTCTCTCTCTCTCTCTCTCTCTCTCTCTCTCTCTCTCTCTCTCTCTCTCTCTCTCTCTCTCTCTCTCTCTCTCTCTCTCTCTCTCTCTCTCTCTCTCTCTCTCTCTCTCTCTCTCTCAAAATTCTCAACTTGAGAAAACAATAGCCTATCTTACTGGCACCGTTGTCCTTATCCCAAATGAGTGCGCTCTGTGCAAATTCACTCTTTATCATTGGGTCAATGCCATTTCCTCTTCCAGGTTAGATGGATGTCATAGTTGTTATGACCAGGTTCATAGCTCGTGACAACAAAGGGAGACCACGCTTAACTTAAAAAAGGAATACATTTATTCAACTAAATAACAACAACGACAAACATGTACCAAGCTGTGGACGTCTGTAGGATCAGTAGTGTGTGCAGTGTGTTCATGAGTGGAGACAGGAGAGGGTGTTGTATGGTGAAACCAGACAACAAAAACACTGACGGTAGTGGAAGCTAGCCTGCCAGTCAGGGAAGAGAGAGAGCGTTGGCTGATGTGGCCACCCTTTATAGTCTACAGGCCAACTCTGCCCAGGTGCACCACATCAGCTGACGTTCCTCCCAGCTCTGCCCATTGGCCTTCTGCAACAAGCAGACTACCAAACAGGAGATTCCAGCAGACAGAGTGGGAGGGACGTCACATATTGTGCAATTTGTGTCTCCCCTTTTCATAGGCCAAAATTAGATGCGTGCAGACAAGGTGGTTTTTATATCTGTTAATCAGAGTCAGCAGAATCCTATAGGTCTATAATGCCCTGTCATTTTTGTCATATTATAAAAGATTCTGCTAATGTCTCCAGTCATATAAAGTGTCGTAGAATTGCATGAAATGTGTTTATAAACACAGAAAGGAGAAGAAAGGTATCTGACATAGCCTATAGCTTAGGCCTCTTCTACGCCAATACAGGGGCAGCCATGCATTGAACACTGCAGTCTTTTAACGCAAACAGTGATTGAGTTGTGTTATTAGCCTAAATGATCTAATCTACTCATCACATTAGGAATAGTTGGCTTACTAGGATATTTGACATAAGTCTACAAATGTGATGACAGACAGATGCATGGAATGCTTTATTATAAAGGTGTATTTTATGGTGAACATTAGCTTCCCGAAACTCACATGCTGCCTATAAGAGAGGGGAGAAGGACAGAGAGAGAGAGACCTGATTTAACTCAAACTAAACTGTCCATTGTACAGCAGAGTGGGTGTCCAACTGCAAACCTCCATAACTGAATAGATACGAGCAAATCATGAGAGCACCAGTTACAAAACAGAGCTGAGAGCTCTCCATCCAGAATGGGGACCATATATAGACAGAGCTGAGAGCTCTCCATCCAGAATGGGGACCATATATAGACAGAGCTGAGAGCTCTCCATCCAGAATGGGGACCATATATAGACAGAGCTGAGAGCTCTCCATCCAGAATGGGGCCTTATATAGACAGAGCTGAGAGCTCTCCATCCAGAATGGGGCCTTATATAGACAGAGCTGAGAGCTCTCCATACAGAATGGGGCCTTATATAGACAGAGCCGAGAGCTCTCCATACAGAATGGGGACCATATATAGACAGAGCTGAGAGCTCTCCATCCAGAATGGGGACCATATATAGACAGAGCTGAGAGCTCTCCATACAGAATGGGGACCATATATAGACAGAGCTGAGAGCTCTCCATCCAGAATGGGGACCATATATAAGCAGAGCCGAGAGCTCTCCATACAGAATGGGGACCATATATTGACAGAGCTGAGAGCTCTCCATCCAGAATGGGGACCATATATAAGCAGAGCCGAGAGCTCTCCATACAGAATGGGGACCATATATAGACAGAGCTGAGAGCTCTCCATCCAGAATGGGGACCATATATAAGCAGAGCTGAGAGCTCTCCATCCAGAATGGGGACCATATATAGACAGAGCTGAGAGCTCTCCATACAGAATGGGGACCATATATAGACAGAGCTGAGAGCTCTCCATACAGAATGGGGACCATATATAGACAGAGCTGAGAGCTCTCCATACAGAATGGGGACCATATATAGACAGAGCTGAGAGCTCTCCATACAGAATGGGGACCATATATAAATATTGCATGTTTTTTCTCTCTCCTACCCCAATCCCATGATCATTTATATAAATGTATATAATTGAGAATAGGCTTGTTTTTTTAATCAAATGAAATGAAATGGCTACAAAAACATTTAGCATTTGTTTTTTCTAAATCTCTCGTTCCAATGCTCTTCCTCTGAATCCGTACCATAACCAACCGTGTTAGTACTGCAAAGTTTATAAGGACACACCTCAGATATTGCCAGCCCTCCCACCTCAGCGCGAGATCATATGAGACAGTTCAATTACCAACCCTAGCGTTAGAAAATAGAGGAGTGCTTGCTTTAACAAGTTATAATTGCCAAGCATGTGTTTGACAATTGCACTGACTGAAAGCCCAAAATAGAGCCCATAGTGCAGTGTTTCCCAAACTAGGGTTCGCTACATGGGGTCACCTGATTTGAAAATGGGGCTGTGAGAGAACCTTTTTGCTTGGATCATAGAACCAGGGTTACATCAGTAACATCCGGTAGCCGCTAGATGCTGTTGTAATAAACAGCTGTTTCTGTTTTCTTCCTTCAAATGTGGCTCTATCTTTTGAATGATTTATGCTACAAAGTATTGGGATCCAATCAGTGAAAGATAAGACTCAGGAATTAGTAGGTACATTATTGCCTGATGATCTTCTGAACTTCCTAATACATTTCTGATGCATGTCATACTGTCTTCAGATTTAAATACTGTCAAAAATACTGTCAGACTGATTCGTAATAGACTGTCATAGCCCAAATGAACAAATAAACAGAAACTGTGGCATAGCGATATCATAATTGAGGGAGGAAGGGAAGAGAGGGACGAGAGATGGAGGACAAGCAGTACTTTAAGAGTTCTCATGACATCTAGTGGTGAGTTTTGGATTATTTTGATCTCCACAATCAACACATTGATGATGTCATCGTAAACCACGGAGCTACAGACAGACAGACCTGCAGACAGACAGACAGAGAGACAGACCTGCAGACAGACCTGCAGACAGACAGACCGGCAGACAGACAGGCAGGCAGACAGACAGACAGACATGTACACTGCTCAAAAAAATAAAGGGAACACTAAAATAACACATCCTAGATCTGAATAAATGAAATATTTTTATGAATTACTTTTTTCTTTACATAGTTGAATGTGCTGACAACAAAATCACACAAAAATTATCAATTGAAATCAAATTTATCAACCCATGGATGTCTGGATTTGGAGTCACACTCAAAATTAAAGTGGAAAACCACACTACAGGCTGATCCAATTTTGATGTAATGTCCTTAAAACAAGTAAAAATTAGGCTCAGTAGTGTGAGTGGCCTCCACGTGCCTGTATGACCTCCCTACAATGCCTGGGCATGCTCCTGATGAGGTGGCGCAAGGTCTCCTGAGGGATCTCCTCCCAGACCTGGACTAAAGCATCCAGAGTGAGACATGATGTCCCAGATGTGCTCAATTGGATTCAGGTCTGGGGAACGGGCGGGCAAGTCCATAGCATCAATGCCTTCCTCTTGCAGGAACTGCTGACACACTCCAGCCACATGAGGTCTAGCATTGTCTTGCATTAGGAGGAACCCAGGGCCAACCTATATGGTCTCACAAGGGGTCTGAGGATCTCATCTCGGTACCTAATGGCAGTCAGGCTACCTCTGGCGAGCACATGGAGGGCTGCCCAAAGAAATGCCACCCCACACCATGACTGACCCACCGCCAAACCGGTCATGCTGGAGGATGTTGCAGGCAGCAGAACGTTCTCCACGGCGTCTCCAGACTCTGTCACGTCTGTCACATGTGCTCGGTGTGAACCTGCTTTCATCTGTGAAGAGCACAGGGCGCCAGTGGCGAATTTGCCAATCTTGGTGTTCTCTGGCAAATGCCAAGTGTCCTGCACGGTGTTGTGCTGTAAGCACAACCCCCACCTATGGACGTCGGGCCCTCATACCACCCTCATGGAGTCTGTTTCTGACCGTTTGAGCAGACACATGCACATTTGTGGCATGCTTTAGGTCATTTTGCAGGGCTCTGGCAGTGCTCCTCCTGCTCCTCCTTGCACAAAGGCGGAGGTAGCGGTCCTGCTGCTGGGTTGTTGCCCTCCTACGGCCTCCTCCACGTCTACTGATGTACTGGCCTGTCTCCTGGTAGCGCCTCCATGCTCTGGACACTACGCTGACAGACACAGCAATCCTTCTTGCCACAGCTCGCATTGATGTGCCATCCTGGATGAGCTGCACTACCTGAGCCACTTGTGTGGGTTGTAGACTCCGTCTCATGATACCACTAGAGTGAAAGCACCGCCAGCATTCAAAAGTGACCAAAACATCAGCCAGGAAGCATAGGAACTGAGAAGTGGTCTGTGGTCACCACCTGCAGAACCACTCCTTTATTTGGGGTGCCTTGCTAATTGCCTATAATTTCCACCTGTTGTCTATTCCATTTGCACAACAGCATGTGACATTTATTGTCAATCAGTGTTGCTTCCTAAGTGGACAGTTTGATTTCACAGAAGTTTGATTGACTTGGTTGTTACATTGTGTTGTTTAAGTGTTCCCTTTATTTTTTTGAGCAGTGTACAAAGTAACCCTCACAAAGGTATAATAAAGTTTAAATTAAATTATTTGAACTAAATGTTTGTGTATCATGAGTTAATATTACAGTCAAGAAAGGGATATGTGTAATCTTGGTTAACCCAGGTAATTGTTCAGCTGCTCGATTACTAGAATCGAGGGGGAGAACCACAGAGCACAGCCTTATCTTTATGCTATTTGCCTCATGACTCCTGCAGGATTTGTTGACTATGGACTTGCTTGTTTACCCGACTGTGGGACAGACTATGTTTGTTCCCACTCTCAGGACTGACTCTCCCACTCTCTTGGCCTCCCATCATATTCTAACCACCTCTCACCAGCTTTGTATTGATGTTCCCTGATGAAATTGCTGTACAATATGATCTGATGCACATTCAAATGTCTTAAAAAATCAACACTGCAGAGCTCTCCCTGTCCTCTGCCGTGCCCTGACGGTATTACTGCTGATGATATCTGGAAATGTGCATGTACAACCTGGCCCATCTACTGTCGCTCTGTCCACCATCTCTATCTCATTGGTACAGTATGGTCTTAGCCTCTGTCCACCACCTCTATCTAATTGTTACAGTATGGTCTTAGCCTCTGTGTCACGTATACTGCCCCTCTGTCCACCACCTCTATCTCATTGGCACAGTATGGTCTTAGCCTATGTGTCACTTATACTCTCCCTTTGTCCACCACCTCTATCGTATTGTTACAGTATGGTCTTAGCCTCTGTCTACCACCTCTATCTCATTGTTACAGTATGGTCTTATCCTCTGTCTACCACCTCTATCTCATTGTTACAGTATGGTCTTATCCTCTGTCCACCACCTCTATCTCATTGTTACAGTATGGTCTTAGCCTCTGTGTCACGTATACTGCCCCTCTGTCCACCACCTCTATCTCATTGTTCCAGTATGGTCTTAGCCTCTGTGTCACGTATACTGCCCCTCTGTCCACCACCTCTATCTCATTGTTACAGTATGGTCTTATCCTCTGTCCACCACCTCTATCTCATTGTTACAGTATGGTCTTAGCCTCTGTGTCACGTATACTGCCCCTCTGTCCACCACCTCTATCTCATTGTTCCAGTATGGTCTTAACCTCTGTGTCACGTATACTGCCCCTCTGTCCACCACCTCTATCTCATTGTTACAGTATGGTCTTATCCTCTGTCCACCACCTCTATCTCATTGTTACAGTATGGTCTTAGCCTCTGTGTCACTCATACTGGCCCTCTGTCCACCACCTCTATCTCATTGTTACAGTATGGTCTTAGCCTCTGTGTCACTTATACTGGCCCTCTGTCCACCACCTCTATCTCATTGTTACAGTATGGTCTTATCCTCTGTCCACCACCTCTATCTCATTGTTACAATATGGTCTTATCCTCTGTCCACCACCTCTATCTCATTGTTACAGTATGGTTTATCCTCTGTCCACCACCTCTATCTCATTGTTACAGTATGGTCTTATCCTCTGTCCACCACCTCTATCTCATTGTTACAATATGGTCTTATCCTCTGTGTCACGTATACTTCCCCTCCGGCGTTCGAGGTCGCCAGTCTGCTCATCATTACGTACACCTGTCACCATTGTTAGGCGCACCAACGCCTCATTAGACTCACCTGGGCCCCATCACCTCCCTGATTACCTCCCCTATATCTGCCACTCCTCTTGGTTTCTTCCCCAGGTGTTATTGTTTCTGTTTCAGTGTTTCATGTCTGTACGCTACTTGTGTTTCTTGTTTTGTGTGTTATTTATTATTAAAGTCACTCCCTGTACTTGCATCCCGACACCCAGCGTCCACAAGTTACACTCTGCCTCAGCACACAGTGGCCTACCACTCCCTGTGTGTTATGGAACAGTCAAGCAGATCAGTATCTACTATTTTCTAGAACAGTCAGCTTGGCAACACCATACAGAGAACAGAGAGAGAAAGATGGGAGCATGACTCTCTCTTGCAGGCTGAAACATGCATAAAAACAGGAAAAGTCACATCAGCCACTCAGGACTCAACTCCTAATGTTGGCATAGCATTGGCTTTGAGACGGTCATGAAGGCTTGCATTTAACTGGCACAAACAGATTCAGATAAAAAGCAACACAATTGCCAAAAGGTTGTTCAGTCTCCAAAATGTTGATTGGTAAACTGTAATGCACTTATGTACACTTATCAGGAGTTGGCTGTATATTGGTCATGTATATTGGTCATGTTTGGCACCATCAGTTTAATACATCACAGTAGTCCTCCTGACCAGAAGAAGAAACCTGGGCGTAAGTAAAAGGCAAAGCATGTGTTCTTCTGACACATGTGTGATGGATATTCCAAGCTGATGTCCTGTTGCTGCCGGTCATTTAGTAGACCATCATGGAAAATAATAATTTGATCTTAACTGACTTGCCTAGTTAAATAAAGGTTAAATAAACAAATAATATATAACATTACAGCCAGTCACTGATAGTCATGAGACTCTCCCTCTTCTGGGTCTTGTGTTACATACAGTAGTATAAGTAGCCTTTCCTACAGTCAAATGATTCAAAGCGCCCTCTAGTGGTCTCATGGGTGTAATGTTATTCATATTTTTCATCATTTCATATTTGATCATTAATAAATACAAATTAAAACACAAAGTCTGGTGTTTCTATGTCAAACGGTTTTGTTATATTTCAGTCTTCTATGATGTATAAAAAGTGTAATATTGGGATGCAAACTCAAAATGAAATATATTTTAACTCTATTTCTGACACAAGCCTATAACCATGTGTGTTAGGTGTATACTTTTGTTTCAAAGTAGATTTGTTTAAGACTAACAAGAAACAGTCTTGACCCTGATGTATCCCAGTGCAGTAATGGGCTGCCCCTTACCTCTTTCTATTTCCAGATATTATTGACCTCTTCTTCTATCTCTCTTTCATTCTGCAAAATACACATTAACTAGCCGACTGTATGTGACTGTTTTACAACACTCAAGTGTTAAAGAACAAGAAACATACGTATTTAAATTCTTACTAAATTATCATGAAACTCATTAGTAAAGGTATCAAGCATGACAAATTGCATATCAACTTCAAAGTCATTTCAGTGCCTGGGGACATCCTGTGGATTGTGTAAGAGCGTTCATCCCTGCTCCTCTTGGAGTGTGTGGAGGTCTGAGGTTCCTCCCCATCCCTGCTTCTCTTACTGGACTGGGACAGCTGGGAGGGGAGGTCCTGACAGATCTCTCTGGATCTCTCCATGTGTCTGTGGTAGGAGGGTGGGTCTGCTGGTTCTCTCTGGATCTCTCCATGTGTCTGTGGTAGGAGGGTGGGTCTGCTGGTTGTCTCTGGATCTCTCCATGTGTCTGTGGTAGGAGGGTGGGTCTGCTGGTTGTCTCTGGATCTCTCCATGTGTCTGTGGTAGGAGGGGTGGGTCTGCTGGTTGTCTCTGGATCTCTCCATGTGTCTGTGGTAGGAGGGGTGGGTCTGCTGGTTGTCTCTGGATCTCTCCATGTGTCTGTGGTAGGAGGGGTGGGTCTGCTGGTTCTCTCTGGATCTCTTCATGTGTCTGTGGTAGGAGGGGTGGGTCTGCTGGTTCTCTCTGGATCTCTTCATGTGTCTGTGGTAGGAGGGGTGGGTCTGCTGGTTCTCTCTGGATCTCTTCATGTGTCTGTGGTAGGAGGGGTGGGTCTGCTGGTTCTCTCTGGATCTCTTCATGTGTCTGTGGTAGGAGGGGTGGGTCTGCTGGTTCTCTCTGGATCTCTTCATGTGTCTGTGGTAGGAGGGGTGGGTCTGCTGGTTCTCTCTGGATCTCTTCATGTGTCTGTGGTAGGAGGGGTGGGTCTGCTGGTTGTCTCTGGATCTCTCCATGTGTCTGTGGTAGGAGGGGTGGGTCTGCTGGTTGTCTCTGGATCTCTCCATGTGTCTGTGGTAGGAGGGGTGGGTCTGCTGGTTCTCTCTGGATCTCTCCATGTGTCTGTGGTAGGAGGGGTGGGTCTGCTGGTTCTCTCTGGATCTCTTCATGTGTCTGTGGTAGGAGGGGTGGGTCTGCAAATGTGATGACAGACAGATGCATGGAATGTTTTATTATAAGGTGCATTTTTATGGTGAACATTAGCTTCCCAAAACTTGAAATTCACGCGCTGCCTATAAGAGAGGGGAGAAGAAAAGAGAGGGAGAGACCTGATTTAACTCAAACTAAACTGTCCATCGTACAGCAGAGTGGGTGTCCAACTGCAAACCTCCATAACTGAATAGATACGAGCAAATCATGAGAACACCAGTTACAAAACAGAGCTGAGAGCTCTCCATCCAGAATGGGGACCATATATAGACAGAGCTGAGAGCTCTCCATCCAGAATGGGGACCATATATAGACAGAGCTGAGAGCTCTCCATCCAGAATGGGGACCATATATAGACAGAGCTGAGAGCTCTCCATACAGAATGGGGACCATATATAGACAGAGCTGAGAGCTCTCCATACAGAATGGGGACCATATATAGACAGAGCTGAGAGCTCTCCATCCAGAATGGGGACCATATATAGACAGAGCTGAGAGCTCTCCATACAGAATGGGGACCATATATAGACAGAGCTGAGAGCTCTCCATCCAGAATGGGGACCATATATAGACAGAGCTGAGAGCTCTCCATCCAGAATGGGGACCATATATAGACAGAGCTGAGAGCTCTCCATACAGAATGGGGACCATATGGAGACCATATATAGACAGAGCTGAGAGCTCTCCATACAGAATGGGGACCATATATAGACAGAGCTGAGAGCTCTCCATACAGAATGGGGACCATATATAGACAGAGCTGAGAGCTCTCCATACAGAATGGGGACCATATATAAATATCCCATGTTTTTTCTCTCTCCTACCCCAATCCCATGATCATTTACATCAATAATGCAATGGCAAAACATTTTATAATTTTTTTACAACCCAAATTCTTCCAGTTTTCCCATTTCACTACCAGGGTTTTTATGCACATCCAAAATGATAAAATAATGTAGAATACATATATAAAATAATGTAGAATACATAGATAATAATGTACAATACATAGATAAAATAATGTAGAATACATAGGTAATAATGTACAATACATAGATAAAATAATGTAGAATACATAGGTAATAATGTACAATACATAGATAAAATAATGTAGAATACATAGGTAATAATGTACAATACATAGATAAAATAATGTAGAATACATAGATAATAATGTAGAATACATAGATAAAATAATGTAGAATACATAGATAATAATGTAGAATACATAGATAATAATGTAGAATACATAGATAAAATAATGTAGAATACATAGATAATAATGTAGAATACATAGATAAAATAATGTAGAATACATAGATAAAATAATGTACAATACATAGAAAACTATGGATGTCCACTCATTGTTTTTCTGCTCCCAAACTTTATTTTTTAATAAAGCTTTGGTGAGTAATAATTTATTTCAAAGAGGTCTCATTAGCAAAGCCCTTTATCGATAGTCTTGACTACTTTGGAAATGCATTGGGCAGGACTAAAAAAACGGCTTCATTGAGACTAATCTTGTTGTAACCAAATGAAACGAAATGTGTTAGCAATTGGAGATGTAGACGGACGAGTCGGTCAAGGATCGATTCAGACAAGGTGGTAAATTGTATGACAAGCTACAGTTTATTCAGAGTGAAGATATCTAGAACAGCGTAATTACGGCTCTCCCGCTGGTTCGTACGGAAGCGCAGACGAAGAAGAGACCGTTACAATCAGTACACCACTATTATATAGAAAAGAAAGTAGGTTGATTCTGGAAGATCGGATCTTTGGATTGGTTCAGCTGGGGTGTAGTCTGTAGTCTTCCGCCATTGGCTCAGTAGTCTGTCCGTCATCGTAGAATCCTCTTCGGGCATTCAACGTTCAGAGACAACGGAGATCATGTGTGTGTGCGCTGGTTTTGGCCATTAGTGTAATGCGGGAGCTATCCTGTAGGGGACCCCACAGGCTCAACTCTGAGTGGTAGCCCCCCCTTAACAATAGTTTGGTCACCTACATAAGAATTAGCATTTCTCTACAAAACCCTCTCTTCACGTCTCACCAGAGACGTGACACAACCTAACTGGATCCAGACACAAAGAGAAACTTCTCCCAAGGGGACTATGAAATAAGGCACGGTATTAAACAGAAATAGATATAGTATTACCATCATGTTCTCCATTCAATCCCACTATGTACTAAGTTGGCTACCAGCCACCTAGGAACTTACAACCCTCATTTTACAGAGCGGAGAACAACAGCTCAAAATAAAAGTAAATGCTTGTCTACATAAGCCAACTTTTTTCCCGCAGGAAAAAGTTGTGATTCCCTCTCTTCACATCTCCAAAGAGATGTGACTTAAACTAGGCAAGTCAGGTGGAATGATCCACTTGCATAACACATACATACATCCCCATAAGGCAACAGCAGATATAATGTAAACCTAAATAGGCACTCTCCTCCTCATCCTCGAATTCATGTAGGTCTTTATCCAGCAGAGGAAACATCTGGGAAGGGGAGGAAGGGTCAATGGCTTTAGAGATAACCCTAGTGGCAAGGGAACGGATGCATGGAATGCAACAGCATCCACAGAGAACTAAAATGGCAGCGAACACCGAAATGGATACCAAAATGGAGGACACCAGGGTTTTATATTTACCAAACGCACTCATCCAGGAGTCCCACATCGAGGTATCCATCCCAGAATGAGATTTCATTTTACCATTAAGCGTCCTCAAACCTTCTAGGGCCATGGTCAAGCTACCATCGGAGGCTGCGTTATTAGGGATGAAAGTGCAACACTGTTCACCAAACATAGTACAAGCTCCACCTTTCTCCGCCAGTAGCATATCTACTGCAATGCGATTCTGGAATGTCATAAGAGAAGTTGCAGCCAGGCTCTCATGCTCCATACCGTTATCACGCACCTGGCTCCTGTTATCTAACAACAACAAAAAACGCTTGTTCTCGCAACCCCACGCTCTGAATGTGCCCTCCCTTCTGTATTTTTCCAGCATGAGAAAGTCCCCTGGCCCTGACACTTTTAACAATGTTTCAAGTCAGCTATGTTGCATAACACTTGCATACATCAACACAAGCCAACAGCAGATAATATTCAATCATATATATGGTAATGGCTATAATGTAAAACACAGGAACCAATAATCCCTCTTTTTCACACCCCCCAGGGTGTGAACAAAAATTCAGCAATGAATCATACAACAGTCACAGAGTTTAAAATACCTTCATGTCAAAAGAGAACAGCTCATTCAAAAACAGAACATAAAAAATTAAATAAAAAATTGTGTGAAATTTAAGTCCCCCTTTTGACACCCACAAGGGTGTCACTTAGCAAAAACAGGATAACACTTTGTTTATTGACATGTAAGATACCGGATAAAACTTTGGTCATGGAAAACAGAGTAAAGCAAAGCAAAGCAAAGCATTATTATAAACCATCTGGTCCTCTCAGCTACTCCTATCCTGCACCAGTTGGGCTTCATGCCACCCAGGGACTCAAAACCTTCACAACAGGGAGAACAAACATACTGGAAAGAAAACCCATCATAAAGATGTATAACAAGGAACTGTGGTGGTGTAAGATTTATTCTACTACCTCGCCCACAGCATACCATGGGTCATCCTCAGTCAGTCTCATCCTCCCCTGAAAGCATGCTTCAGTATCAGCATCTCCAACTGGAGCATCAAGCAAAGGCATCATCATGCCTGAAGCCTTCACCACATCTGTAACAGACTTCTTAAAACACGGTATGATGCAAGCAGCACAACACGTCAAATAACAAAAATAAGGGTCAGAAATCCAGTAACCACCATTCTAGTGTACTTACCAAAATCAGGCTCCCACTCAAGAGAACAGGCCAGACTCCTCCACCCCCGCCATGGTCCTCATCTCAGCAGATAGTGCATCAAGCCCACTAAGGGCCTTAGATATACTACCATCTGGACTGGTGTTATTAGGAATATACGTGCAACATTGTTCACCGAACATCTTGCATACGCCCCCCTGACTGGCAAGAAGCATATCCAAAGCAAGTCTATTCTCTCTGGCAACCCTAGATGTGGCCTCAAACTGTTCAGACATACCAGTGAGTGCATCACGGGGGTAATTAACAAAACGCTGTTGATCATAGTAGATGTAATGAATCCATGCAGTCTGTCTTGCATCCACCATGGCTAGACCTATAATCCATCATTCCTGCCCAAGGCCTGAAGCTCATGAGGAACCCCCACCGGCACTCCCAACAGGTTAGTGTGTATGTCAACTACATCCTCTGTCCATGGAGCACTACTTCTATGTCTCCCATGGGATGGAATGTTTTCAGGTCCCCTGGATACAGAACCCAACAGCTGTTCAGCAGTAACATCAACAATGGTCAGTGGAATTATCAAACTGGTCAGAGCACACGTACCTTGCCAGTCTCCTCTAAGAATGGGTCTCAGCACTCTTTTGGGTCCACAGATCCACCACACATCAGCCAGACCACTAGTTTGGTTTAGGCCTGTAACTGGCCAAGTGGAATTAATGGTTATGTTACTACTGCAATCAGCTTCAGGCAATCTCCCATAATCAATGCCATTACCTGTACCCGTGATGCAACTGTAATTGCCCTCATATGCCTCAACACCCCAAGGGGCCCGATGAGGAGGTACTGTAGGAAACACAAGGCTCAGAGAGGAACAGAGAGTTGAATTGGCCTCAACCAGGTATAAACCTCTCAGAATACACAACCACCCCTCTCCTTCTCCTATAGCAAATGGGTGTGTAGCCAGAACAGGTCTATCATGACCAATGTTTCATGTAACTCATGCAGTCCTTTCTTTTCAGGGTATTAACTGTACCTCATATAAGAAAGCCACAAATTGTCCCTACCAATAACACCAGTCTCAGTGCCTAATTGATCAATAGCTGAATAGTCTAACATTAATTACCTGAATGGGATTTTTAACACAGTGGTGGCAGGTTCGGTCCAGGGGTGGTAGAGGAGTGTGTCTGGCCCTGGTTCATCTGGGACCTCTGGTTTTGGCAGCACCTTAATAGAAAACACACCCATCGTGTCTGTCCCGGTCCTTTGTAGTCCGAGGGTGTAATTGCCTGCATCAGAGAGCTTAATAGTTTTGATGGTTAGCAAGATTTCATCACCTTTACAAAGTTCAACAGTGCTCCCAGGTTTTCCCATATCATGGAAAACCTATCCACCTTTGTGGGATCCCCTATGCTATAAGGATACCCTCTCTTCCAATCCCAGAACTGTCCCAAGTCGGTTATCCTGTAATCCCCATACGGACACCCTCCCAATTTAATATAATTTCATTTATAATTTTCGTCCACTTGTTCTGTAGACATACATTCAGCACTCCACGGGTCAGAACCTGGAATCCGCTGGTACATCACCATCTATTTCCATCGATTTCTCCAGAGTCCTGGAAATAAGGCCTCATACACAGGGAGTTAGACAACAGCCCCATAAAACTAAAACAGTCACACAGGTGAATGTAGCCCATAATACAGTGATCATAATATTTTCCCCATTTTCTAAACATACTATCAAACCCCATTAATCAGAGAAGTATCCACCCCAGTGTTTTCTGTCAATCCGTGAGCCAGGGTGGTCAAACCAGCTGAGGCTTCAGGTACTGATTCATCCGGAGCTGTGTTATTTGGGATGTCACCCACGATAAGACCGCTCAGACAAACAGCTTCCATGTGAAGCCCCACCCTTTCCCCGAGAACACATCACTTAGCAAGAGCCAGACACATCTTCACTTCTATGAACAAAAACAGGGGTGACAGGACAGGGAGGATTTTCTTCATTCGAGAGATGGCCCCCGGAATTCTGTTAATTCCAGTTCTCCTCTCGAACACTGTTTATTGTTCGATAGTGTCAGTGTGTCTTACCCTCCCACCGTGCGATATGAATCCGGGTAGCTCTTTCAGCTAGCTGTCACCAGGAGACCTTGGTATGGTCCCCCCAACAAGCCTCTGGGACTGGATTGAGTGACTTCACCTGCAGTTCACCTATAATGCATAAAATGCTGGACATACAGGCTTGGTTAACAAACAGTTTCTCATGTTTTATCTGATTCTCTCTTTAACTTCTATGCCCATTTGTTAACTACATTTTTTAAAATATTAGTTTCTTATCCAATAGGCCCCATCCTATCCTAGACCACAATTTACCTATCCCCCTTTTGATACCTGGCTATGCCCAGGTAACAACCTTACCTACTCTAAATAATGACTTAGGTAAGATTAGTATATTATCCTTCTGTTCTGACATTATCATGTAGGAGCGCCCCTTTAATTTCCCACATGTCCAATTCTCCCTTTTGTCTCCACTCAGTGACTGTTATCTACACACTCCGTTATCCTTGCTCGTCCTGGCTCCCTTCTAAAACTTCTCCTCTCTGCTCTCCAACCGTCAAGGTCTCTGCAGTGCGGGGGAGGGCTCATCTGTCTGCCTTTTCCCATGTTTCCACATTTTAACTAAATGTCCCACTGTTTGGCTTTATCTAAACTCATGGATTTTTATTTTTAGAAAAACATGTCTATGGTGGCAATTACTAAAGTCTTTATATAGGTTAAGTAAACTCCACTATAATTAAGTTACCTTAAAAAATTAAATTTCAAAAAACTTTTATTATTATTATTATTATTATTTTTTTTTAAACAGTATTACCCATGACCACAAATGTATTATTCAAATGGCACCCCCTTGTGGCTGATCAGACCACCCGAGAGAGCCATGAAATCCGGTCACGGGTTACACCATCCCCCCACATTCGTGTTCCATACCATATTAGACATATTAAAGAACCCTTTATCCTTAAAATAAAATAAAAATTACTTGTGTAATTAAAACTCATAAAATAAAAAACTCATAAAGGTTCCATATGTGAGCGTGCCTCTTTAAAATATCATGTCTCTGGGAACATGGAAATCCCCTTAACCCAAACATTTACTACAAAAACAAAACCTAAAAATTATGATAATCCCCTCAAACTCAAAGAATTTGTCTCGATGTTTCATGTCTTATTCGTGTTTCTCCAAATTGTCTCCCCAAAATACTTCTTAAATACCCAGCCATTAGACAGACACACACAATTGTGATAAATGTGCACTGTCCCTTTAACATAAAAACCTCAGCCTGCAATCCACTCTGCGGGCCTTTCATTGTTCTCCATAATGAAAACAGATTCTAATGTTAGTATACCTTGACCTCCTGTTTAATTTCAATGATGTTATCTGAACAATCAAACCAAAATCAATACCCGGGAAGTACTTGTGTAAATGAATTAAAATAACTAAATAATTTGGTTAGAACACCACTCCCGTCTTACATCGACCACACCCTTCGCCCCGTACCTAGTGTACAGCTTATCTATTACTCAGTGGCTCAATTAATGTTTAACGTAAGTATGTTCAGATGTTGATTATGTAATTCTACAACATTAGTATAGTTCAAACCTCATAATATAAATCCGCAAAAAGAATTTTGCGTTAATAGAGTTTAACACTCTTTCCAACAGTCATGCACCCCCCTCAATATTCTATGATATAACTCTCATCAGCAAGCCTGCGACTTTTTCAACATTCTCACCGGTTCCAGCTCCAACTGAAACACCTCATGTACCACACTCGCTTTGTCCCCGACCTCATTCATATCGATATTAGTCCCCGACTGAATATCAAGCGTGTTTCATGCACAGGATTTGATTCTTACAAATCTTCATTTACGCCAGTAAGCAGACCAGTGGGAGACGCAATGGCCCCGCCTTCTATTCATTCTCTGTTTGGTCCCTTAGTTCTTAAATACATGGCTTTTATTTCTTTCAACTTCCTTGTCTCTGGCCTCCTGCTACGTCCCTCTCAACTCACATTCCATTGTTTTCAGCTGGGCCCCTGTTGGCGGCCACCCCCCTAGATAACCTGCTTGTGTCCATCTTAACTTCAATCCCTCCCAAACTTTCTTTATAGGCGTCCATCGTTCCTTTCCCCCTGATCTATATTCCATTTTTTGTTCTAGGAACTCATTAAACCTCAGCTTTGGAGTATTGGGAGTCGCCATTGTGAATTTGCTTTAAACGTAATTTAATTTAATTCAATCGGAATTTAATCGTAGTTTTAATCGAAATTCTCTCCTTCTATCTGAATATAGTTAGCATATACTTCGCCCGACGTTGATTAGTACCCACGATGTATTCGAAGAGACACTATTGCTCGTACTCTGCCTTATCTCAGAGCTTCTCCTTCGTATATTCAGGTTGAGAAAAAACGCATGGGTTTGTATAGCATTATGGAGCGCACAACCAAGGGATCTATTCGACTATTTAGTCTCAATATTTAAATATTATATTCAGATATTATTTCAATTATACATCAGTCATTTCATTCCTGATTATACATTTATACATGTACCTATTAACATAGGTACATACAATATAGAAGTTTCGGATTTATCCAATATCCCTTATTATAATTCTCTCTCTCTCCCTCTATCTAACCACCAACAATCTTAATGGAAACAATTACAACCACATTGCATTTTAACATAACATAACATAAACAGTTACAAATAGACAAAACAAGACAAAACAGCACGTTATATCTCTGACCCCTGAAAGCCGATCCTTATCAGTGAATTTCTATCAGACTGAGCCGTACCGGGCCACAGGATAAAATTACAATTTATCCCCTCGGCGCCAGATTTGAAGAATAGTAATTAGCTATCCCCTACTGATCTCTATTCCTGATCCCTATCGAGCTGACCCCTATCAGAATTATTACACATGTCCGACCCCTATCGGTGAATCTCTATCAGACTGAGCCGTACCGGGTCACGGGATAAAATTACAATTTATCCCCTCGGTGCCAGATTTGAAGAATAGTAATTAGCTATCCCCTACTGATCTCTATTCCCGACCCCTATCGGAACTATCACACATGTCCGACCCCTATCGGTGAATCTCTATCAGACTGAGCCGTACCGGGTCACGGGATAAAATTACAATTTATCCCCTCGGTGCCAGATTTGAAGAATAGTAATTAGCTATCCCCTACTGATCTCTATTCCCGACCCCTATCGGAACTATCACACATGTCCGACCCCTATCGGTGAATCTCTATCAGACTGAGCCGTACCGGGTCACGGGATAAAATTACAATTTATCCCCTCGGTGCCAGATTTGAAGAATAGTAATTAGCTATCCCCTACTGATCTCTATTCCCGACCCCTATCGGAACTATCAAAGACAAAACAGTGATCACTCATCATTGAAAGCTAGCAGACTGTGCTAACCGGGTCACGGGTCCCAAAATTACAATTTGTCCCCTCGGCGCCAGAGTTAATGAATAGTAATTAGCTATCCCCTTACTGATATCTCATCAATGATTTAAATCACACCGGCCGTCGCCGGTTCGTTACTACATATGTTCACATACACTGTTATTTCGACTAGTCAGCAAATTATAAATTTACACAAGAATTCATACTTACTCGGAAAAACTGATAAAATTTGGACAGACTACGACAATATGCAAAGTTTGATTTAACAGGCTTTTGCTTACCTTATTTTTTTTATGGTGCACCTTGAAATCAGTTTTCCGAGTTGAGCAGAATTGTTGCCCTCCCCCGAAAGTCTTCACCAGTCTTTTTTATTTATTTAATGAATCGTCCTTTCACCAACTCGCCCCTCCCCACACCCAAATCAACTCACTTCGACTGGATCGTTAGTAAACTATACTCTGCTACCATTTCTGTTAGCAATTGGAGATGTAGACGGACGAGTCGGTCAAGGATCGATTCAGACAAGGTGGTAAATTGTATGACAAGCTACAGTTTATTCAGAGTGAAGATATCTAGAACAGCGTAATTACGGCTCTCCCGCTGGTTCGTACGGAAGCGCAGACGAAGAAGAGACCGTTACAATCAGTACACCACTATTATATAGAAAAGAAAGTAGGTTGATTCTGGAAGATCGGATCTTTGGATTGGTTCAGCTGGGGTGTAGTCTGTAGTCTTCCGCCATTGGCTCAGTAGTCTGTCCGTCATCGTAGAATCCTCTTCGGGCATTCAACGTTCAGAGACAACGGAGATCATGTGTGTGTGCGCTGGTTTTGGCCATTAGTGTAATGCGGGAGCTATCCTGTAGGGGACCCCACAGGCTCAACTCTGAGTGGTAGCCCCCCCTTAACAATAGTTTGGTCACCTACATAAGAATTAGCATTTCTCTACAAATGGCAAAAAAAAAAATGTTATTGTTTTTCCTAAATACAAGGTTTACTGGCACAAAAAAACACATCTCTCTTGTTCCAATGCGCATATAGGCACTGCGCGTCACAGCTGGATAGGCTGCGCTACCGCTGTCAAAATCCATACCGTAACCAACCATGTTAGGACCGCAAAGTCTTGTGCCATCTGGTTTGGATTCTCTGTCGACACGGCCCCCCGCCGCACCACCACGACTGGTCTGCCGACGAATACTCCATCCGCTGTGCCTTCAACCGGCCTCCGTTGGAGGGCTACTAACTTTAAACGCCGTGTCGCCCGAGTGCTAGCGTAGTGGCGGGTCCCCTGTTCCATCTACTGCTGCCCTATGGACACTATGATCACTTGGCTACATAGCTGATGCCTGCTGGACTGTCCATTAATCACGGTACTCAATTCTGTTGATTTATTTTTTATCTGTCGGCCCCAGTCGCGAACTCAGGCTCTGTGTGTAGTTAATCCGACCCTCTCTGCCTAGTCATCGCCATTTTACCTGCTGTTGTTGTGTTAGCTGATTAGCTGTTGTTTTAGCTCGTGTAGAGAAATGCTATTTCTTATGTAGGTGACCAAACTATTGTTAAGGGGGGGCTACAACTCAGAGTTGAGCCTGTGGGGTCCCCTACAGGATAGCTCCCGCATTACACTAATGGCCAAAACCAGCGCACACACACATGATCTCCGTTGTAGCTGAACGTTGAATGCCCGAAGAGGATTCTACGATGACGGACAGACAACTGAGCCAATGGCGGAAGACTACCGACTACACCCCAGCTGAACCAATCCAAAGATCCGATCTTCCAGAATCAACCTACTTTCTGTTCTATATATAAGTGGTGTACTGATTGTATCGGCCTCTTCTTCGTCTGCGTTTCCGTACGAACCAGCCGGAGAGCCGTAATTACGCTGTTCTAGATATCTTCACTCTGAATAAACTGTAGCTTGTCATACAATTTACCACCTTGTCTGAATCGATCCGTGACCGACTCGCCCGTCTACATATCCAATTTCTAACACTCGCTCTCCCAATCAACACCTGCAATTACTTTATGCCTCGCTGTATGTCTCTATCAAATGTCAATATGCCTTGTATACTGTTGTTTAGGTTAGTTATCATTGTTTTAGTTTACAATGGAGCCCCTAGTTCCACTCTTCATACCTCTGATACCTCCTTTTGTACCACCTCCCACACATACGGTGACCTCACCCATTACAACCAGCATGTCCAGAGATACAACCTCTCTTATCATTACCCAGTGCCTGGGCTTACCGCCGCTGTACCCCTGTCTGCGCATTATGCCCTAAATATATTCTACCATGCCCAGAAATCTATTTATTTTATTCTTTGTCCCCAACGCTCTAGGCGACCAGTTTTGATAGCCTTTAGCCACACCCTCATACTACTCCTTTGTTCCGTGGGTGATGTGGAGGTAAACCCAGGCACTGCATGTCCCCAGGCACGCTCATTTGTTGACTTCTGTGATCAAAAAAGCCTTGGTTTCATGCATGTCAACACCTCCCTAAGTTTGTTTTACTCACTGCTTTAGCACACTCTGCCAACCCTGATGTCCTTGCCGTGTCTGAATCCCGGCTTAGGAAGGCCACCAAAAATTCTGAGATTTCCATACCCAACTATAACATTTTCCGTCAAGATAGAACTGCCAAAGGGGGAGGAGTTAGCCTGCAAAGTAATGTCATACTTTCCAGGTCCATACCCAAACAGTTCGAACTACTAATTTAAAAAATTACTCTCTCCAGAAATAAGTCTCTCACTGTTGCCGCCGGCTACTGACCCCCCTCAGCTCCCAGCTGTGCCCTGGACACCATTTGTGAATTGATCGCCCCCCATCTAGCTTCAGAGTTTATTCTGTTAGGTGACCTAAACTGGGATATGCTTAACACCCCGGCAGTCCTACAATCTAAGCTAGATGCCCTCAATCTCACAAGGAACCGACCAGGTACAACCCTAAATCTGTAAACAAGGGCACCCTCAAAGACGTTATCCTGACCAACTGGCCCTCCAAATACACCTCCGCTGTCTTCAATCAGGATCTCAGCGATCACTGCCTCATTGCTGGTATCCGCTACTGGTCCGCAGTCAAACGTCCACCCCTCATCACTGTCAAACGCTCCCTAAAACACTTCTGCGAGCAGGCCTTTCTAATCGACCTTGATCCCGTCAGTCGAGGATGCCTGGTCATTCTTTAAAAGTAACTTCCTCACCATCTTAGATAAGCATGCTCCGTTCAAAAAATGCAGAACTAAGAAAAGATATAGCCCTTGGTTCACTCCAGACCTGACTGCCCTCGACCAGAACAAAAACATCCTGTGGCGGACTGCAATCGCATCTGGTAGTCCCCGCGATATGCAACTGTTCAGGGAAGTCAGGAACCAATACACGCAGTCAGTCAGGAAAGCTAAGGCCAGCTTTTTCAAGCAGAAATTTGCATCCTGTAGCTCTAACTCCAAAAGGTTCTGGGATACTGTAAATTCCATGGAGAACAAGAGCACCTCCTTCCAGCTGCCCACTGCACTGAGGCTAGGTAACACGGTCACCACAGATAAATCCATGATAATCAAAAACTTCAACAAGAATTTCTCAATGGCTGGCAATGCCTTCCTTCTGGCTACTCCAACCTCAGCCACGCTCAAGGTACTAAACGATATCATAACCGCCATCGATAAAAGACAGTACTGTGCAGCCGTCTTCATCGACCTTCGCAAGGCTTTCGACTCTGCCAATCATCATATTCTTATCGGCAGACTCAGTAGCCTCGGTTTTTCGAATGACTGCCTTGCCTGGTTCACCAACTACTTTGCAGACAGAGTTCAGTGTGTCAAATCGGAGGGCATGTTGTCCGGTCCCTTGGCAGTCTCTATGGGGGTGCCACAGGGTTCAATTCTCGGGCCGACTCTTTTATCTGTATAAATCAATGAATTTGCTCTTGCTGCGGGCAATTCCCTGATCCACCTCTACGCAGACGACACCATTCTGTATACTTCTGGCCCTTCCTTGGACAATGTGTTATCTAACCTTCAAACGAGCTTCAATGCCATATAACACTCCTTCCGTGTCCTCCAACTGCTCTTAAACGCTAGTAATACCAAGTGCATGCTTTTCAACCGGTCGCTGTCTGCACCCGCACGCCTGAATAGCATCACCACCCTGGATGGTTCCGACTAGAATATGTGGACATCTATAGGTACCTAGGTGTCTGACTAGACTGTAAACTCTCCTTCCAGACTCATATCAAACAAACTCCAATCTAAAATCAAATCTAGAGTCGGCTTTCTATTCTGCAACTAAGCCTCCTTCACTCACGCCGCCAAACTTACCCTAGTAAAACTGACTATCCTACCGATCCTAGATGACGATGTCATCTACAAAATAGCTTCCAATACTCTACTCAGCAAACTGGATGCAGTTTATCACAGTGCCATCCGTTTTGTTACTAAAGCACCTTATACCACCCACCACTGCGACCTGTATGCTCTAGTCGGCTGGCCCTCGCTACATATTCGTCGCCAGACCCACTGGCTCCAGGTCATCTACAAGTCCATGCTAGGTAAAGCTCCGCCTTATCTCAGTTCACTGGTCACGATAGCAACACCAATCCGTAGTACGCGCTCCAGCAGGTGTATCTCACTGATCATCCCTAAAGCCTACACCTCATTTGGCCGCCTTTCCTTCCAGTTCTCTGCTGCCTGTGACTGGAACGAATTGCAAAAATCACTGAAGTTTGAGACTTTTATCTCCCTCACCAACTTTAAACATCTGCTATCTGAGCAGCTAACCGATCGCTGCAGCTGTACATAGTCCATCGGTAAATAGCCCACTCAATTTACCTACCTCATCCCCATACTGTTTTTATTTATTTACTTTTCTGCTCTTTTGCACACCAGTATCTCTACTTGTACATGATCATCTGATCATTTATCACTCCAGTGTTAATCTACGAAATTGTAGTTATTCACTCCTATGGCCTTTTTATTGCCTACCTCCTCATGCCTTTTGCACACAATGTATATAGACTCTTTTTTCCCCCTTTTTTTTCTACTGTGTTATTGACTTGTTTATTGTTTACTCCATGTGTAACTCTGTGTTGTTGTCTGTTCACACTGCTATGCTTTATATTGGCCAGGTCGCAGTTGTAAATGAGAACTTGTTCTCAACTAGCCTACCTGGTTAAATAAAGGTGAAATAAAAAAATAAAAAGTGTTTAAGGACACACATCAGATATTGTCGCCCCTTCCACCTCAGCGCAAGCGAGATCATATGAGACAGGTCAATTATCAATCCTAGCGTTAGAAAATAGAAGAGTGCCTGCTTTAACAGGTCGAAATGGCCAAGCATGTGTTTGACACCTGCACTGACTGAAAGTCAGCCCAAAATAGAGCCCATGGTGCAGTGCTTCCCATCACCTGATTTGAAAATGGGGAGAAAATGTGCACTTGTTTCATGGAACCGGGGTTACATCTTCCTTCAAGTGTGGCTCTACCTTTTGAATGGTTCAAGCTACAAAGTATTGTGACGCCATCACTGAATATAAGACTCAGGAACACGTTGGCAGGTTTGGGGAATAACAGATTACATGTAACCCGTTACATATAAGGGATTACAAGAAACGGAAACTGTAATCGGTTACATTACCAGCTAAAATATTGTAATCAGATTACAGATACTTTTGAAAAACTAGATGATTAGTTCGAGGATTACTTTTAAATTCAGAAAGGATGTTCGCCTTTCAAATCAGCATTGAAAAAGGCGCAAATTTAAATTTGTTCCACCTGAGTGAGTCTGACCAAAAAAAGTCAGACACCACCATGATGACACACCAAATGTCTTTGATGTATTGGATTGTGGTTGTTGTGGATGGCTGTTCACAAATCTATATGTGTGTTTGAACCCAATAATGGTTGAATTCAAGAAGTTTAAACTGCCTATCAATGCATATGCACTCTTTCAACAGCTGCATAGTGCAGATCCAAGCCTATGGAATAAAAGTGGGGCTTTTATTGCTCAATCTAATTCATGCTCATTAAAAAAACTCATCCATAGACCTAATGGACACATGCTCAAACTTGCACACCTTTGATAGACTTAAAGGGACAATCTGTAGTTGCGATATAAATCATATATACAGTACCAGTCAAACGTTTGGACACACCTACTCATTCAAGTGTTTTTCTTTATTTTCACTATTTACTGTAGTGAAGACATCAGAACTATGAAATAACACTTAAGGAATCATGTAGTAACCAAATAATTGTTAAACAAATCCAAATATATTTTAGATTCTTCAAAGTAGCCACCCTTTGCCTTGATGACAGCTTTGCACACATCTTGGCAAAGCATGCCAGTCCATGAGTGCAGCATTTATTTTTCAACTAGAATCAATGAGCCCAATCAGTCCTCATTGACAACAAAATCATAAACAACAGAGTAGGGCTGGGTAATAAGTCCTTCGTTTGGGGGTCATGCCCAGGTAAAACAATTTGGCTAATCTATACTTCCGTATTTCCAAATCCAACCCATGAAGTAAAATGTAAAATCCATATTTGGCCAGCTATGTAAACTTTAACATTGATTTATCCTGCAATAGATGTTGTTCAATTGGTAACATAAATGTGGTCTTCTTCTAATGCCTCTTAAGCAGAAAGTAACCTAAACATAACGGAATGTAATCAGATTACGTTATTGAATTTGGGTAATTCAGAAGTTACATTAGCGATTACAATTTTGGTCAGGTAACTTGTAACTGTAACAGACTACATTTAAAAAGTAACCTACCTAAAATGTCCCTTTACTATGTCCACAAGTCGTTAGCACCAAGTTGGCAAACCGGGCAATAAATCAGACTGAGGGGAAAAGATAATCAATGATGTTCTTTTCTACACAGAAAATCATGCAACATTATTATTGCCTAATGATCTGTGGAACTTCCCAATACCTTTCTGATGCATTTCAGTCACTTTCAAACCATTATGTCTTTAGATTTAAATACTGTCAAAAATACTATCAGACTGATTCATAATAGACTGTCATAGCACAAAATAACAAATAAACAGAAACTGTGGCATAGCGATATCATAATTGAGGGAGGAAGGGAAGAGAGGGACGAGAGATGGAGGACAAGCAGTACTTTAAGAGTTCTCATGACATCTAGTGGTGAGTTTTGGATTATTTTGATCTTCACAATCAACACATTGATGATGTCATCGTTAACCACGGAGCTACAGACAGACAGACAGACAGA
Organism: Oncorhynchus kisutch; assembly: GCF_002021735.2. NCBI lineage: Eukaryota > Metazoa > Chordata > Actinopteri > Salmoniformes > Salmonidae > Oncorhynchus > Oncorhynchus kisutch. The sequence continues at coordinate 2,999,135 of NC_034175.2, read as the reverse complement.
CAGACAGACAGACAGACACATTCATCCACGAAGTCACCCTCACAAAGGTATAATAAAGTGTAAATTAAATTATTTTTAGTAAAGATTTGTGTATCATAAGTTAATATTTCAGGGAACAAAGGGATATGTGTAATTTAGGTTAACACAGGTAATTGTACTAGAACGAGGAGGAGAACCGGAACGAGGAGCTCTAACCTTTTTTTTGCAAGTTACGGGAGAAATACCCCCTCCCCTTCGAAATTCGAAAGATGCTGACACCTGTGAAGTCATGATTTGTCCAAATAACCAGTGAGGAAAAAACCCAAAAGCAGAACTACTGCTGCTCGTTATCCTACACTTCCTGTTCAGCCTCATACCAATTCTACGGTACCAGTTGTGTTTACGTAGATCTGTCCATGAGAGATTAGACTATGTGTGACATTCAATGTATCATGTTCAGGATTCCCTGATGAGTTTGTTTATGTTTGTGGATAATTGGGTAATACTCGGTTGATATGATGATCAATAAGATTACAACCTATTTTCACCCACTTAGAAAGACAGCCAAAATCAAATGTTAGTCACATACTCATATTTAGCAGATGTTGTTGAGGGTGTAGAGAAATTCTTGTGTTCCTACCTACCTCCAACAGTGCAGTGGTATCTATAATTCACAACAGTACACACAAATCTCAAAGTAAAAGAATGGAATTATAAATATTACGTTGAGCAATGTTGGAGTGGCATTGCCTAGAATACAGTATATACATATGAAATGAGTAAAACAGTATGTAAACATTATTAAAGTGAACAGTGTTCCATTATTAACATGACCAGTGATTCCACGACTATGTACATGGGCAGCAGCCTCTGAGGTGCAGGGTTGAGTAACCGGGTGGTAGCCAGCTGGTCACAGTGACTAAGTTCAGGGCAGGGTACTGGGTGGAAGCCGGCTAATGATGGCTATTTAACAGTCTGATTGCCTTGAGATAGAAGCTGTCTTTCAGTTCCTCTGTTCCATCTTTGATGCACCTGTACTGACCTCGCCTTCTGGATGATAGCAGGGTGAATGTCCTTGATGATCTTTTTGGCCTTCTTGTGACATCGGGTGCTGTAGGTGTACTGGAGGGCAGGTAGTTTGCCCCCTGTGATGTGTTGGGCAGACCTTACCACCCTCTGGAGAGCCCTGCGGTTGCTGGTGGTGCCATTGCCGTACCAGGCTGTGATACAGCCCGACAGGATGCTCTCAATGGTTCATCTATAAAAGCTTGTAAGGGTCTTAGGGACCACGCCATATTTCTTCAGCCTCCTGAGGTTGAAGAGGCACTATTGCACATTCTTCACCACACTGTCTGTGTGGGTGGACCATTTCAGATTGTCAGAGATGTGTATGCCAAGGTACTTGAAGCTTTTCACCTTCTCTACTGCGGTCCCGTCGATGTGGGCGTGCTCCTTCTGCTGTCTCCTGAAGTCCACAATAAGCTCCATAGTTTTGTTGACATTGAGGGAGAGGTTATTTTCCCGGCACCACTCCACCAGGGCACTCACCTCCTCCCTGTAAATCAAATCAAATGTATTTATATAGCCCTTCGTACATCAGCTGATATCTCAAAGTGCTGTACAGAAACCCAGCCTAAAACCCCAAACAGCAAGCAATGCAGGTGTAGAAGCACGGTGGCTAGGAAAAACTTAGAACCTAGAAAGGACAAAACCTAGGAAGAAACCTAGAGAGGAACCAGGCTATGTGGGGTGGCCAGTCCTCTTCTGGCTGTGCCGGGTGGAGATTATAACAGAACATGGCCAAGATGTTCAAATGTTCATAAATGACCAGCATGGTCAAATAATAATGATCAGAGGCAGAACAGTTGAAACTGGAGCAGCAGCACGGCCAGGTGGACTGGGGACAGCAAGGAGTCATCATGTCAGGTAGTCCTGAGGCATGGTCCTAGGGCTCAGGTCCTCCGAGAGAGAGAAAGAAAGAGAGAATTAGAGAGAGCATACTTAAATTCAGACAGGACACCGGATAGGACAGGAGAAGCACTCCAGATATAACAAACTGACCCTAGCCCCCAACACATAAACTACTGCAGCATAAATACTGGAGGCTGAGACAGGAGGGGTCAGGAGACAATGTGGCCCCATCCGATGACACCCCTGGACAGGGCCAAACAGGAAGGATATAACCCCACCCACTTTGCCAAAGCACAGCACCCACACCACTAGAGGGATATCTTCAACCATCAACTTACCATCCTGAGACAATGCCCACAAAGATCTCCACCACGGCACAACCCAAGGGGGGGCGCCAACCCAGACAGGAAGATCACATCAGTGACTCAACCCACTCAAGTGACGCACCCCTCCTAGGGACGGTATGAAAGAGCCCTAGTAAGCCAGTGACTCAGCCCCTGTAATAGGGTTAGAGGCAGAGAATCCCAGTGGAAAGAGGGGAACTGGCCAGGCAGAGACAGCAAGGGCAGGTTCGTTTGCTCCAGAGCCTTTCCATTCACCTTCACACTCCTGGGCCAGACTAGACTCAATCATATGACCCACTGAAGAGATGAGTCGTCAGTAAAGACTTAAAGGTTGAGGCAGAGTTTGCGTCTCTCACATGGGTAGGAAGACCATTCCATAAAAATGGAGCTCTATAGGAGAAAGCCCTGCCTCCAGCTGTTTGCTTAGAAATTCTATGGACAATTAGGAGGCCTGCGTCTTGTGACTGTAGCGTACGTGTAGGTATGTACGGCAGGACCAAATCAGAGAGATAGGTAGGAGCGAGCCCATGTAATGCTTTGTAGGTTAGCAGTAAAACCTTGAAATCAGCCCTTGCCTTGACAGGAAGCCAGTGTAGGGAGGCTAGCACTGGAGTAATATGATCAAATTGTTTGGTTCTAGTCAGGATTCTAGCAGCCGTATTTAGCACTAACTGAATTTTATTTAGTGCTTTATCCGGGTAGCCGGAAAGTAGAGCATTGCAGTAGTCTAACCTAGAAGTGACAAAAGCATGGATACATTTTTCTGCATCATTTTTGGACAGAAAGTTTCTGATTTTTGCAATGTTACGTAGATGGAAAAAGCTGTCCTTGAAACAGTCTTGATATGTTCTTCAAAAGAGAGATCAGGGTCCAGAGTAACGCCGAGGTCCTTCACAGTTTTATTTGAGACGACTGTACAACCATTAAGATTAATTGTCAGATTCAACAGAAGATCTCTTTGTTTCTTGGGACCTAGAACAAGCATCTCTGTTTTGTCCGAGTTTAAAAGTAGAAAGTTTGTTGTCTCGTCATTGTTGGTAATCAGACCTACAACGGTAGTGTTGTCTGAAAACATAATGATTGAGTTGAAGACGTGCGTGGCGATGCAGTCATGGGTGACCAGTGAGTACATGAGGGGGCTGAGCACACACCCTTGTGGGGCCCCTGTGTTGAGGATCAGTGAATTGGAGGTGTTGTTTCCTATCTTCACCACCTGGGGGCAGCCCGTCAGGAAGTCCAGGACCCAGTTGTACAGGGCGGGGTTCAGACCCAGTGCCCCAAGCTTAATGATGAGCTTGGAGGGTACTATGGTGTTGAAGGCTGAACTGTAGTCAATGAACAGCATTCTTGCATAGTTTTTCCTCTTGTACAGATGGGATAGGGCAGTGTTCAGTGCAATGGCAATTGCATCGATTGTGGATCTATTGGGGCGGTATGGAAATCGAAGTGGGTCTAGGGTGTCAGGCAAGGTGGAGGTATTTGGAATTTGGTATTTTATTAGGATTCCCATTATCTGTTGCAAAAGCAGCAGCTACTCTTCCTGGGGTCCACACAAAACATGAAACACTATACATAATGACATAATACAGAACATCATTAGACAAGAAGAGCTCAAGGACAGAACTACATACATTTTTTAAAAGGCACTCGCAGCCTACATATCAATGCATACACACAAACTATCTAGGTCAAATAGGGGAGAGGCGTTGTGCCGTGAGGTGTTGCTTTATCTGTTTTTTGAAACCAGGTTTGCTGTTTATTTGAGCAATATGAGATGGTAGGAAGTTTGTTCTGCATTTGAGAATTATTAAAAGACCCCTGGTGGCATGTCTAGTGAGATACGTGTGTGTGTCAGAGCTGTGTGTAAGTTAACTATGCAAACAATTTGGGATTTTCAACACATTAATGTTTCTTATAAAAAGAAGAAGTGATGTAGTCAGTCTCTCCTCAACTCTTAGCCAAGAGAGACTGGCATGCATACTATGTATATCAGCCCTCTGATTACAATTAAGAGCAAAACGTGCCACTCTGTTCTGGGCCAGCTGCAGCTTAACTAGGTCTTTCCTTGCCGTACTGGACCGCACGACTGGACAATAATCAAGATTAGACAAAACTAGAGCCTGCAGAACTTGCTTTTTGGAGTGTGGTGTCAAAAAGCAGAGCATCTCTTTATTACAGCCAGACCTCTCCCCATCTTTACAACCATTGAATCTATATGTTTTGACCATGACAGTTTACAATCTAGTTAACGCCAAGTAATTTAGTCTCCTCAACTTGTTCAACAGCCACACCATTCATTACCAGATTCAGCTGAGGTCTAGCACTTAAGGAATGATTTGTACCAAATACAATGCTCTTCATTTTAGAGATGTTCAGGACCAGTTTATTACTGGCCACCCATTCCAAAACAGACTGCAACTCTTTGTTAAGGGTTTCAGTGACTTCATTAGCTGTGGTTGCTGATTTGTATATGGTTGAATCATCAGCATACATGGACACACATTCTGTGTTAAATGCCAGTGGCAGGTTGTTTGTAAAAATAGAAAAGAGTAGAGGGCCTAGAGAGCTGCCCTGCGGTACACCACACTTTACATGTTTGACATTAGAGACGCTTCCATTAAATAAATACCTTTGAGTTCTATTAGATAGATAGCTCTGAATCCACAATATTTTTTAACAACAGGTTATGGTCAATAATATCAAAGGCTGCACTGAAATCTAACAATACAGCTCCCACAATCTTCTTCTTATCAATTTCTTTCAACCAATCATCAGTCATTTGTGTCAGTGCAGTACATGTTGATTGCCCTTCTCTGTAAGCATGCTGAAAGTCTGTTGTTAATTTGTTTACAGAGAAACAATTTTTTCCAATAGTTTGCTAAGAGCTGGCAACAAGCGTATAGGTCTGCTGTTAGAACCAGTAAAGGCCGCTTTACCACTCTTGGGTAGTGGAATTACTTTGGCTTCCCTCCAGGCCTGAGGACAAATACTTTCCTCCAGGCTCAGATAAAAAATATGACAGATAGGAATGGCTATAGAGTCAGCTATCATCCTCAGTAGGTTTCATCTAAGTTGTCAATGCCAGGAGGTTTGTCATTATTGATTGTTACCAATATTTTTTCCACCTCTCCCACACTAACTTTACAAAATTCAAACTTGCACTGCTTTTCTTTCATTATTTGTTTTTAATGCATGAATATAATTGTTCACTGTTCGTTGTTGGCATTTCCTGCCTAAGTTTGCCCACTTTGCCAATTGAATAATCATTAAAATAATTGCCAACATCAAATGGTTTTGTGATGAACAAGCCATCTGATTCGACGAAAAATGGAGTTGAATTGTCCTTCTGCCCATAGTTCCATTTAAAGTACTCCAAAGTTTTTTTCCATCATTCTTTATATCATTGATCTTGGCTTCATAATAAAGTTTCTTCTTCTTTTTGTTGAGTTTAGTCATAATCTATCAATTTGCTGTAAATCAACCAGTCAGATGTACAACCAGACTTATTAGCTACTCCTTTTGCCTCATCTCTTTCAACCATACAGTTTTTCAATTCCTCATCAATCCATGGAGCCTGAACAGTTCTAACAGTCAGTTTCTTAACAGGTGCATGCTTGTCAATAATTGGAAGAAGCAATCCGGATGCTCCTCATGAATCACATCAGACCAACAAATATTTGAAACATCATCCACATGTTACTTTTGAGGCCCAGCTGTTGGAACTTTGGCTTTCCTGGATATAGCCACTATATTGTGATCACTGCATCCAATGGGTACAGAAACAGCTTTAGAACAAAGTTCTGCAGCATTAGTAAACATGTGATTGATGCATGTGTATGATCTTGTTCCTGTAGTGTTTGTAAACACCCTGGTAGATTGATTAATAACCTGAACCAGATTACAGGCACTGGTTACAGTAAGAAGCTTCCTCTTGAGCGGACAGCTTGATGAAAACCAGTCAATATTCAGGTCCCCAAGAAAGTAGACCCCTCTGTTTACATCACATACACTTGTGATGTGATGTAACACTCAAGCATTTCACACGTATTATTTAGATACTGACTGTTAGCACCTGGTGGTCTATAGCAACACCCCAAAAGAAAAGGCTTTAGATGTGCCAAGTGAACCTGCAACCACAACACTTCAATAACACTCGACATAAAATCTTCTCTAGACATTACAGGGATATGGCTCTGAATATATACAGCAACACCTCCCCCATAAGCATTTCTGTCTCTTCTATAGATGTTATATCCTTGTATTGCTACTGGTGTATCATCAAATTATTTTTTTAAATGTGTTTTTATTTCACCTTTATTTAACCAGGTAGGCTAGTTGAGAACACCTTTATTTAACCAGGTAGGCTAGTTGAGAACACCTTTATTTAACCAGGTAGGCTAGTTGAGAACAAGTTCTCATTTGCAACTGCGACCTGGCCAAGATAAAGCAAAGCAATTCGACACATACAACAACACAGAGTTACACATGGAATAAACAAAACATACAGTCAATAATACAGTACAACAAAAGAAAACAAAAAGTCTATATACAGTGAGTGCAAATGTGGTAAGTTAAGGAAATAAATAGGCCATGGTGGCGAAGTAATTACAATATAGCAATTAAACACTGGAATGGTAGATCGGCAGAAGATGAATGTGCAGGTAGAGATACTGGGGTGCAAAGGAGCAAAATAAATAAATACCAGTATGGGGATGAGGTAGGTAGATAGATGGGCTGTTTACAGTACAGGTGCAGTGATCTGTAAAATGCTCTGACGGCTGGTGCTTAAAGCTAGTGAGGGAGATCATTAGACAATTATCTAAGTGAGTCTCAGAAATGGCTAATATATGACTGTTATCTGATGTTAGCAAATTATTGATTTCATGAACCTTATTTCTAAGGCTACATATATTAATATGGGCTATTTTCAGCCCTATCCTGGGAAGCTTATCAGAGACAGACATAATATTGAAAAGAGCAGACAAAGCAAGATAAAAAACATATACATTCAGCAGTCCATTAATCAATTGGTGTGTGTGTGCTGCGGGGTTGAGGCTACGAACCCATAGGCTTGGCTCTCTCATCCCATCCAGGCTTCTGGGAGGGAGGGTGGAGAATGCGTCTGTCGTAGGGGATGTACGCAATGTCCCCACGCGCTCTGGCAGTGTTCATGGCTGGGATCAGTTCTTTTCTCTTCTGGCGCACAGCTTCAGGACAGTCCTCATTGAGGAAGATATACGTATCTCTCAAGTTCTTGGCTCTTTCCAGAACAGCTACCTTGTCCTTGAACCTCAGGAACTTAACCACTATCGGCCTGGGCCTATCACCTGGGCCGGTGGTGGGTTTTCCAATCCTGTGGGCACGCTCCACCTCAATCTTCCTGTGGTCCATCTTCAATTTCTCAGAGATCATTTCCCTCACTTTGCCCTCAGACTCCATCCAGGTCTCACGTGGAGTTTCTGCAATTCCGTCCACAACCATGTTGTTTCGCCTTGATTGTCCGTCGAGATAACAATGATAAATTAGACTATCATGGATTCACACACAGAACTGATGTCCTCTCTCAATGACTTACAGATTGCTGCCATCTTGCCGTTCTCCTCTTTCAACTCGTCGAGCTGACCCTGGGAGAACTGCAAACTGTTCTTCAGGTCCTGGACCTCTCTGGTCAGGTCATCCATTATTTCATTAGTAGAATCCAAGAGTATTTGGTCAAAACACTTGAAACTATTTTCTTGTTGATTAAAAACTACTTGCAGGTCTCTTTTTGTTAGTTTAAAAGATCCTTCATGTGTGACAGAGAGACACTGTCCTCAACGGTACTCCCGCCGGCTTTGGTCTTTGTCAGGGTAACTAGCAACGTATGTTAGGCTGTTACTCCTTGCAGTTCCAGACAGGGCAGGTCACGGGGAAAATTGAAAACAACAAACAGCAGGGATCTAGACAGCCACAAACCCAGGACAATCCGTGGTCCCAGCTACAATGGCTAACCGCGTCACGGGCTGCCATCAATAACACCTAGCTAGCTTGATGTCCAGCTAGCTAGCAGCTAGGCTTGCTGCGACGCCAAATAGCTCCTCAGACCTGTCCTTGGTCGGCAGGATCACTGGAAAGATACAAGCAGTCCCAGCAACTGATTCCAACTGCGTCGCGCCATCATAAGAAGCTAGGTGGCTACCAAGAACTTTCCAATAAACTTTTAAACAACAAACTTTACAAACAAACAAATCCAAGCTCTTCCTTGTTCCACGTACAACAGGTGATATGATCCTTAACTTGCCTCTCAAAGCACTTCATGATGACAGAAGTGAGTGGTACGGGGCGATAGTAATTTAATTCAGTTACCTTTGCTTTCTTGGGTACAGGAACAATGGTGGCACTGTGTTATCCTCAAAGCAGGCAGAGAAGGTGTTTAGCTTGTACGGGAGCAAGGCATCGGTGTCCGCGATGTGGCTGGTTATCCCTTTGTAATCCGTGATGGTCTGGAGTCCCTGCCAAATACATCCTGTGTCTGAGCCGTTGAATTGCGACTTCATTTTGTCTCTGTACTGACATTTTGCCTGTTTGATTGCCTTACGAACGGTATAACGGTAGTGTTTGTATACGAAGTTGAATTTCCAATGTGTTCACTATGCTTTTAACCAAATTAATTTGGAAAATCTTTTTGGTTTAGTTGTGAGCTAAACGTATTATCATTGTGTTTTCAACCATTTAAAAGCACAGCAAAGTTCAAATGGGAATACAATGTCAGATATTTTGTTTATTTATAACAACAATTTAATGTGTTTATCACTGTGCCTAATCTAATAGCACAACCAAATGACCTGGATTACAGTTGAGATTACATTAAAGGACATGGTGCATGTTATTTATGCTAGTCGAGATTCTGCTCAGTTTATTATAGTAATTGTGAAGATCTCTGCATGCTCTTGAACATGCATGCTTTCTATGATTACATAAGAAGACATTTATTGTTACTGTAATCTCAAAGTGCACATGGATGTGTATGTTACTCAATACTCAAGTTGAATAAATACTGTTACATTGCAGTTATATTAGTTTGTAAGAAAGCCTTAACTTTAGGCTATTTACTGTATTACAAAAGTCATATTGAATTGTGTATGGTTGACAACGCAACCAAATAATAACATTTAAAGGACATGTACAGTGCATTTGAAAAGTATTCAGACCCCTTCCCTTTCTCCACATTTTGTTACGTTACAGGCTTATTCTAAAATGCATGCAAACAATTCCTCATCAATACCCCGTAATTACAAAGCAAAACAGTTTTTTAGAAATGTTTGCTAATTTATTAAACATTAAAGACAGATACCTTAAATACACAAGTATTCAGACCTTTTGCTATGAGAGTCCACCTGCGATAAATTCAATTGATTAAACATGATTTGGAAAGGTACACACCTGTCTATATAAGGTCCCACAGTTGACAGTGCATGTCAGAGCAAAAACCAAGCCATGAGGTCAAAGGAATTGTCTGTAGAGCTCCGAGATAGGATTGTGTCGAGGCACAGATCTGGGGAAGGGTACCAAAAATATCTGCGGCATTGAAGGTTCCCAAGAACACAGTGGCCTCCATCGTTCTTAAATGGAAGAAGTTTGGAACCACCAAGACTCTTCCTAGAGCTGGCCGCTCTGAGAAACTGAGCAATCGAGGGGGAAGGGTCTTGGTCAGGGAGGTGACCAAGAACCCGATGGTCACTCTGACAGAGCTCCAGAGTTCCTCTGTGTAGATGGGAGAACCTTCCAGAAGGACAACCATCTCTGCAGCACTCCACCAATCAGGCCCTTATAGTGGCCAGACAGAAGCCACTCCTCAGTAAAAGGCACATGACATTTGGAGTTTGCCAAAAGGCAACTAAAGGACTCTGACCATGAGAAACAAGATTCTGGTCTCTGGTCTGATGAAACCAATATTGAACTATTTGGCCTGAATGCCAAGCGTCACTTCTGGAGGAAACCAGCTTCTGGAGGAAAAGCACCATCCCTACGGTGAAGCATGGTGGTGGCAGCATCATGCTGTTGGGATGTCTTTCAGTGGCAGGGACTGGGAGACTAGTCAGAATGGAGGGAAAGATGAACAGAGCAAAGTACAGAGAGATCCTTGATGAAAACCTGCTCCAGAGAGCTCAGGACCTCAGACTGAGGCGAAGGTTCACCTTCCAACAGGACAATGACCCTAAGCACACAGCCAAGACAACGCACGAGTGGCTTTGGGACAAGTCTCTGAATGTCCTTGAGTGGCCCTGCCAGAGCCCGGACTTGAACCCGATCGACCAGCCAAACAAACAGAGCTTGAGAGGATTTGCAAATATTACCAAAAAAAATGTTTTTGCTTTGTCATTAATTTCCGAATGCACTGTAACTACTGTTTGGATAGTTCCTTCTGAGACACAGCCTTAATCCTATTCTTTAACTTGTATTGATGGTTGAGATGGAGATGTGAATCCAACATAAAGAGAGCAAACAACAAGCTGCACAAGAACTCACTACTGTAATGGTCCAGGTTACAAAGTGGCTCAGTGACTCGTGTTTGCATCTCAATGTGAAAAAAACTGTTTGCATGTTCTTCACAAAGAGGGCAACAGATGCTATTGAGCCAGATGTCTATGTGTCAGGAGAGAAGCTCCAGGTGGTATCTGATTTTAAATACCTTGGCATCATACTTGATTCCAACCTCTCTTTTAAAAAGCATGTGAAAAAGGTCATTCAGATAACCAAATTCAACCTAGCTCATTTCCGATTTATATGAAATTGTTTGACTACAGAGGAAGTTTGCCTGTACTTCAAATCTATGATACTCCCCCACTTAACATACTGCTTGACTAGTTGGGCCCAAGCTTGCTGTACAACATTAAAACCCATTCAGTCTGTCTACAAACAGGCTCTCAAAGTGCTAGATAGGAAGCCAAATAGCCATCATCACTGTTACATCCTCAGAAAGCATGAGCTCCTGAGTTGGGAAAGTCTTGTGCAGTACACCGACGCATGTCTTGTATTCAAGAACCTAAATGGCCTGGCTTCCCCTCCACTCAGTATTTTTGTTAAACAGAAAACCCAAACATATGGCTGCAGATCCACAAGGTCTGCCATGAGAGGTGACTGTATAGTTCCCCTAAGGATAAGCACCTTTAGTAAATCAGTTTTCTCTGTGAGAGCTTCCCATGTCTGGAATACACTGCCATCAGACACACAACTGCACCACCTATCATACTTTCACAAAATGCATGAAGACATGGCTAAAGGTCAGTCAGATTTGTGATCAGAATCCCTAGCTGTGTGTTGCCGCTTTCCATGTTGTCTGTTGTCTGTAGCTTGTGAGGTGTGGAAACACTTTGTTGCTTTTATTTATTTTGTCTTGCTGCTTTTTGTTCTATGTTGCTCTGTCTGTATGCTACGTCTTGCTTGTCCTATGTTGCTCTGCGTGTGCTCACTGCTCAATGATTGTCTATATTGTAATTGTTTTTAATAACCTGCCCAGGGACTGCGGTTGAAAATTAGCCGGCTGGCTAAAACCGGCACTTTTACTGAAACGTTGATTAATGTCCCCTGTCCCTGTAAAAATAAAATTAACTCAAACGTATCATTAGTTATCTTGTTGACAATGCTATTTACTGTATTGCAAAAGTGATATTGAATTGTGCTTGGTTGTCAATGGAACCAAATATTAACATTTGAGGGAGATGCATCTTCTGCTTGGATAGTTCCATCTGTGCCACTGAGTCTGGCTTCAATTCCAGTTTGTCTTCAAATTAATAGATAATATGTTGGATTCAAGTCTCCATTTCAACCAAAAATCTAAGTTAAAGAATAGTACTAAATCAAATCAAACTTTAAATGTGTTTTAAATACAGTTTGAATTGATTTTGTCACACCCTGACCATAGTTTGCTTTGTATGTTCGATGTTTTGTTTGGTCAGGGTGTGATCTGAGTGGGCATTCTATGTTGGATGTCTTGTTTGTCTGTTTCTGTGTTTGGGCCTGATATGGTTCTCAATCAGAGGCAGGTGTTAGTCATTGTCTCTGATTGGGAACCATATTTAGGTAGCCGGTTTGGTGTTGGGGTTTTGTGGGTGGTTGTTCCTGTCTTTGTGTTTGTTGTACCAGATAGGCTGTTTGGTGTTGGGGTTTGTGGGTGGTTGTTCCTGTCTTTGTGTTTGTGGCACCAGATAGGCTGTTTTGTGTTGGGTTTTGTGGGTGATTGTTCCTGTCTTTGTGTTTGTGGCACCAGATAGGCTGTTTGGTGTTGGGTTTTGTGGGTGATTGTTCCTGTCTTTGTGTTTGTGGCACCAGATAGGCTGTTTGGTGTTGGGTTTTGTGGGTGATTGTTCCTGTCTCTGTGTTTGTTTGCACCAGATAGGCTCAGTCACTTTGGATTTTCTTTTTTCATTGTTTTGGAAGAGAAGAGAACGAGCGCCATTCTCCTTGCGGAGATGGTGCTAAATACATCAACACGGTCGGTCCCTGGGATTGGGCTGGCCAACACGATTCGGTTTGCTTGGAAAGAAAAGGAGTTGGAGCCTTTAGGACGGGAAACTTTTGGAAGGATAATATTGATGGGGATTCTAAAGCTGACGGTGAAGGACGTGTTTTGTTTCCAAGGCAACTCGTTGGAGGGAGCATACGACGTGGCACTATATACAGAGGAGAAACACGATGATATCCTGAGAAGGGCAAGAGCAGTGGGAGGCGAGAGGCCGATGAGCCACTATGAAATAACAAGCCTGGCGAAGAATAACTTTAGGGTTGTAACGGTCAACATTTACAACCCATACGTTAAGGATGAAGAGGTGAGGGCCTTTCTGGGGAGATACATGGATAACGTCTCCTCAGCAAGGCACCTCAAAGACTCCCTTGGGTTTTGGAATGGGAGGAGAGGCTTCCAGGCCCTCCTCAGAGAGGACCCAAAGGGACATGGTGGCTACCTCCATCCTCCTGCTATGTTCTCCCTAGGGGCTGACAGGGGGACGTTGTTTTATACACGTCAGCCCCCATTTTGCAGGCGCTGTATGGCCTACGGCCACATATTCGCCTCGTGCAGCACAAGAAAATGCAGATTTTGTGGATCTGAGGAACACGAGGCGAAGGATTGTGACAAGCCTAAGGCGTGCCACGGGTGTGGCTCGTCAGCACACCTGTGGCGGGGGTGCCCGGCTCGTCAGAGGTCATATGCGTCTGCGGCTGGGGGGGGAGCAGGAGCGGGGGATGGGGGAAGAAGAGGGGGGGAAGGAAGCAAGCCTCATGACCAGAGTACAGGTCCAGAGGGGAAGGCCGCAAGGAAGGAGGAGGAGCAAGAAGCGGCGGATGGAAGAGAGAAGGAAACGGAAGGCACGGGAGTAGGAGAACCAGGAAAAGCGGCGGAAGAAGGCAACCGAGTGGAGGAGCATGAGAGAGAAGAAAGCGAGGGAGGAGTGTTGGAGAAGGAGACGGTGGAAGAGCAAGTGGACTGGGGGGAAAGTGCCCTGGTGGAAGAGATGAGGGGTATGGTGGAGGAGCTGGTGGGGGGGGAGGGTGGTATCTCTCCACTACCGCCATCACCAAAGAAGAGAATGAAGAGGAGGGTGCGATTGGCCGACAGTGAGAGGGAGGGGATGGCCAAGAGAGTGATGGGGGTGGGAGAAACCTCTGGGTTGCTGCTGGTTTCCCCAGGCCCTCAACTTCTGTTGGGTGGGGACACACCTAACAAGACTCAGGACTGGGTACAGGAGGAGGTGGGGAGTTTTTTGTTTGGGGACTCAGCCTCCCCGATTTTTTTTCCAATCCAGCTGCAGCACTGGGGAGGGGGAGGATTGTGGGGGTAGACCCAGGGTGCAGGGCACCCCGGAGCCAAACACTATTCCTGCATCCTGGGTTGGTGAGATGGAGGAAGTGGGGGGGATGTCGGGAGTACGGATGGTGTTTTCACCGGTAGATATGGAGCAGGGGAGCATCGGGTGAGTCTCCTGTTTTTGTTTTTTTTCTGTCTGGGTTTAGAATTTGAGTGTATTACATGTTTTATTTGATTCTTTCATGGGGTCTAATTTTACTTTTGTTACTTTAAATGTAAGGGGTTTAAGGGATTTTGTTAAGAGGAGGGCGGTTTTTAGTTATTTGGAGGGTGTGGGGTTTGATTTTTGTTTTTTACAGGAGGTTCACCTGAGGGATGGAGGGGATGTTAGTAGGTTTAAGAGGGAGTGGGACAAGGGGGAGTCGGTTTGGGGTATTGGGGGGGTGCACTCATCGGGGGTAGGGATTTTGTGTGGGCACAGGGAGGTAAAAGTGGAGGATTCTTTTGTGGTAATGCAGGGGAGGGTTATAGGGGTGGATGTCACGATAAGGGATTGTAAATTTAGATTAGTGGTGGTGTATGGGCCACAGGTGGTGGCAGACAGGAGGGAGATGGTGGACTGTCTGACGCCCCTGGGTGTCACAAATAGGAAATTAGTGATAGGGGGGGATTTTAATACAGATTTAGGAATAGGGGGGGATAGCAGTGCAGGCGCCATTACCAGGCTAATGGCTTGCCATGGTCTGGTTGATGGTGGTCTGCACACTACTCCGAAAATGGCCGGTCCTACATGGCGCAACTCCAGGGGGGTTGAGCGGAGGCTCGACTATATTTTTGTACCCAGGTCTTTGGGTAAGTTGTCTGGGCGGCTGTTGCCTGTTTTCTTTTCGGATCACGACGGGGTGCTCCTGCAGGTGGGGTCTCCAGTCTGCCTCTTTGGTAGGGGGTACTGGAAGTTAGATCGGGATGTGCTGGAGGAGCAGGCTTTTGTTGACAGGTTTTATGATTTCTTTTGGAGGCTTGAAGGCCTCCGGTCCATGTGCGAGGGGGTGTTAGAGTGGTGGGAATTAGTTAAGGTGAGGATTAGGGCTTTTATAATAGGGTATTGCAAGAGGAAAAAAAGGGAGGAGAGGAGGGAGGTGGATCGTATCCAAAGGTTAATTGAACTCGAGTATGAGGCAGGCAACCTCGGCGGGTCGTTTGACTGGGAGAGATCCGCTACCCTAAAGGCGCAGCTCAGGGAGTTGCAGGAGCGGAAGGCTCGAGCTTTCCTGGAGCGTGCGCATAGTGGCTTTCTAGAACACAATGAGACTTGTTCCGCTATGTTCTTTAAGTCGGTTAGGGCCAGACAGAGTAGGAAGGTAATGCATGGCATTAGGGAAGAAAATGGTAGTATAGTTAGAGAACCAGAGGATATGGTCAGGGTGACAACTGATCATTTCCAAGGTTTATTTAAGGAAAGGGAAATAGATGTAGAGCAGGGAAATGTGTTTTTAGAACACTTGTCCAGGCGGTTGCCGGAGGACATTAGAGAAGTGATGGAGGCCCAGATTTCACTAGAAGAGGTTGAGAGCGCTCTTAGGAGGATGGGAAAAGGGAAGGTGCCTGGGATGGATGGGCTGCCGGCTGAGTTTTATCTCAAGTTTTGGGGTATACTTGGACCAGTGGTCCTCGAAGTCTTGAAGGCCATCCTTGAGACGGGGGTCCCGGGGGGATCAATGGCTGTTGGTGTGCTGTCACTTTTATATAAGAAGGGGGAAGTAACAGACCTTGGCAACTGGCGGCCATTGACCATGCTGTGCGTAGATTACAAGCTACTTGCAAAGGTTTTAGCAGACCGGTTGCGCACAGCCCTTCCCTACGTCGTTCATGAGGATCAGACGTGCGGGGTAGAGGGCCGCTCTATTAGATGGAACCTACAGTTAATCAGGGACTCCATCGCTTGGGTTGAAGATAGAGGACTGCCTTTAATGGTAGCAGCGCTAGATCAGGCGAAAGCCTTTGATCGCGTGAATAGATCCTTTTTATTCAGAGTGTTAGGTCGATTAGGATTTGGGGAGAAGTTCATAGGATGGATTCGTACATTATATGTCGGAGCGGGGTGCCGAGTTAGTGTAAATAGTCACTTGGGTGACGTTTTTGACCTCTCGTCTGGGGTCAGGCAGGGGTGCCCACTCTCGGCTCTCCTCTTCGTTCTGTACATGGAGCCTCTGGGGGCTGCCATTAGGGCAGACACAGGGGTGGAAGGCTTGTTGATCCCTGGAAGTGGTGGGCTGCGTGTTAAGATGACGCAGTACGCCGACGACACTTCCTTGCTGCTGTGCAAGGACTCGTGCCTGACAAGGTCCCTTGCCATCTTTGGGGATTTCACCCGAGCGTCGGGAGCGGTTCTGAACCATGCAAAGTCTTCCGTCAAGTTTTTCGGTAGATGGCGCGGTAGAACGGATGTGCCCGGGGGGTTATCTCTCTGTGAGGGGGCCCTGAGGATTCTCGGGGTCGATTTTGAGACCTCCGGCTCAGCGACGCTGAACTGGAACATGCGTATCGCAGTGGTACAGAGGAAGCTAGCAATGTGGAAGGCTAGGTATTTGTCTTTTATGGGCAAAGTCCTGGTCCTAAAGGTGGATGTGTTGCCGTCTCTTTTGTATTTGGCGTACATCTACCCATTGCCGGCTTGTCTGAGGAGGCCTCTAGTGAGGCTTGTGTTTCAGTTCATGTGGAGTGGCAGGTGCGAGTGGGTCGCCAGGGCGCGCATGATCTGTCCCATCGGGGAGGGAGGTAGGGGGGTACCACATTTCCCCCTCAAGCTGGACACAATTTTTGTTTCTTTCTTGTTAACGGAGCTTGCTCATCCAGTGATACACCCATCCGGTTACCTCCTGCGGGTGTTCTTCTCATATCAGGCGAGAAGCATAATGGTGTGGTCTAACACGGGTCCTCGGGCAGAACAGCTGCCGTGGCACTTTGGTCATGCGGCCAAGTGGCTGCGTGCGCACCCTGAGGTTGAAGTTGCCCGAGTAGGTTTAGATCACAGGCACCTGTACGAGGAGGCCAGAAAGGCAGGGAGTCCGGTGCCTGTAGTGGGCATCTCGGAAGTGGTCTGGGAGGGAGTGCAGACGCGGGGTCTGGACAACAGGCTCAAGGACCTGAATTGGTTGAGCCTCCATAGGTGCTTGCCGGTACGTTCCATCATGTACCGGTATAGTTTGGTGCAATCCCCCACCTGTCCAAGATCCTCTTGTGGCAGGGAGGAGACTGTGCGCCATGTCTTTTGGGACTGTGCCTTTGCCGGAGTAGTATGGTCTAGGGCACGGGTGTTGTTAGGTTTGGTAAGGGGGGATTTTGTATTGACGTGGGCCAGGTTAGAGAGAGGTGTAGGGAGAGCGAGAGGGACGGATAGGGACAGGTTTCTGCTCTGGCTTCTCATGAGTCTCTTTAAACGGGGGCTGTGGGAAGCCAGGCAGAACATGGTGAAGACAGGGAGAGATTGGGGGGTGGAAGGGATAGTGAGGAGGGTGGAAGGAGATTTGAGGGGGAGGATGAAGAGGGAGGAGAGGAAGTGGGGGCAGCATGCTGCTCGGGAGAGGTGGAAGGGGGGTTTAGGGCTGGGTGTCATTTAGATTTGTAAGGGGATAGATTAGGGATGGGGAGATAGGGAAAGGTATTTTGTAGGGTGACGGGAGGGAAGATGCTCCCCTGAGGTTTTGTTTGGGGTTTATGATTAGTTAAATTAAAATACCATTATTTGAGTATGTATGAAAATTATGAGTTGTAAAGAATGAATGGTATTGAAGATAATAAATTATTTTTTATTTAAAAAAAAAAAAAAAAAATAGGCTGTTTGGTGTTGGGGTTTGTGGGTGGTTGTTCCTGTCTTTGTGTTTGTGGCACCAGATAGGCTGTTTTGTGGGTGATTGTTCCTGTCTTTGTGTTTGTGGCACCAGATAGGCTGTTTGGTGTTGGGGTTTGTGGGTGATTGTTCCTGTCTTTGTGTTTGTGGCACCAGATAGGCTGTTTGGTGTTGGGGTTTGTGGGTGATTGTTCCTGTCTTTGTGTTTGTGGCACCAGATAGGCTGTTTGGTGTTGGGGTTTGTGGGTGATTGTTCCTGTCTTTGTGTTTGTGGCACCAGATAGGCTGTTTGGTGTTGGGGTTTGTGGGTGATTGTTCCTGTCTTTGTGTTTGTGGCACCAGATAGGCTGTTTGGTGTTGGTTTGTGGGTGATTGTTCCTGTCTTTGTTTGTGGCACCAGATAGGCTGTTTGGTGTTGGGGTTTGTGGGTGGTTGTTCCTGTCTTTGTGTTTGTGGCACCAGATAGGCTGTTTGGTGTTGGGGTTTGTGGGTGGTTGTTCCTGTCTTTGTGTTTGTGGGTGGTTGTTCCTGTCTTTGTGTTTGTGGGTGGTTGTTCCTGTCTTTGTGTTTGTGGCACCAGATAGGCTGTTTGGTGTTGGGGTTTGTGGGTGATTGTTCCTGTCTTTGTTTGTGGCACCAGATAGGCTGTTTGGTGTTGGGGTTTGTGGGTGGTTGTTCCTGTCTTTGTGTTTGTGGCACCAGATAGGCTGTTTGGTGTTGGGGTTTGTGGGTGGTTGTTCCTGTCTTTGTGTTTGTGGGTGGTTGTTCCTGTCTTTGTGTTTGTGGGTGGTTGTTCCTGTCTTTGTGTTTGTGGCACCAGATAGGCTGTTTGGTGTTGGGGTTTGTGGGTGATTGTTCCTGTCTTTGTGTTTGTGGCACCAGATAGGCTGTTTGGTGTTGGGGTTTGTGGGTGGTTGTTCCTGTCTTTGTGTTTGTGGGTGGTTGTTCCTGTCTTTGTGTTTGTGGGTGGTTGTTCCTGTCTTTGTGTTTGTGGCACCAGATAGGCTGTTTGGTGTTGGGGTTTGTGGGTGATTGTTCCTGTCTTTGTGTTTGTGGCACCAGATAGGCTGTTTGGTGTTGGGGTTTGTGGGTGGTTGTTCCTGTCTTTGTGTTTGTGGGTGGTTGTTCCTGTCTTTGTGTTTGTGGGTGGTTGTTCCTGTCTTTGTGTTTGTGGCACCAGATAGGCTGTTTGGTGTTGGGGTTTGTGGGTGATTGTTCCTGTCTTTGTGTTTGTGGCACCAGATAGGCTGTTTGGTGTTGGGTTTTGTGGGTGGTTGTTCCTGTCTTTGTGGCACCAGATAGGCTGTTTGGTGTTGGGTTTTGTGGGTGGTTGTTTCCTGTCTTTGTGGCACCAGATAGGCTGTTTGGTGTTGGGTTTTGTGGGTGGTTGTTCCTGTCTTTGTGGCACCAGATAGGCTGTTTGGTGTTGGGTTTTGTGGGTGGTTGTTCCTGTCTTTGTGTTTGTGGCACCAGATAGGCTGTTTGGTGTTGGGTTTTGTGGGTGGTTGTTTCCTGTCTTTGTGTTTGTGGCACCAGATAGGCTGTTTTGTGGGTGGTTGTTTCCTGTCTTTGTGTTTGTGGCACCAGATAGGCTGTTTGGTGTTGGGTTTTGTGGGTGGTTGTTTCCTGTCTTTGTGTTTGTGGCACCAGATAGGCTGTTTGGTGTTGGGTTTTGTGGGTGGTTGTTTCCTGTCTTTGTGTTTGTGGCACCAGATAGGCTGTTTGGTGTTGGGTTTTGTGGGTGGTTGTTTCCTGTCTTTGTGTTTGTGGCACCAGATAGGCTGTTTGGTGTTGGGTTTTGTGGGTGGTTGTTTCCTGTCTTTGTGTTTGTGGCACCAGATAGGCTGTTTGGTGTTGGGTTTTGTGGGTGGTTGTTTCCTGTCTTTGTGTTTGTGGCACCAGATAGGCTGTTTGGTGTTGGGTTTTGTGGGTGGTTGTTTCCTGTCTTTGTGTTTGTGGCACCAGATAGGCTGTTTGGTGTTGGGTTTTGTGGGTGGTTGTTTCCTGTCTTTGTGTTTGTGGCACCAGATAGGCTGTTTTGTGGGTGGTTGTTTCCTGTCTTTGTGTTTGTGGCACCAGATAGGCTGTTTGGTGTTGGGTTTTGTGGGTGGTTGTTTCCTGTCTTTGTGTTTGTGGCACCAGATAGGCTGTTTGGTGTTGGGTTTTGTGGGTGGTTGTTTCCTGTCTTTGTGTTTGTGGCACCAGATAGGCTGTTTGGTGTTGGGTTTTGTGGGTGGTTGTTCCTGTCTTTGTGTTTGTGGCACCAGATAGGCTGTTTGGTGTTGGGGTTTGTGGGTGGTTGTTCCTGTCTTTGTGTTTGTGGCACCAGATAGGCTGTTTGGTGTTGGGGTTTGTGGGTGGTTGTTCCTGTCTTTGTGTTTGTGGGTGGTTGTTCCTGTCTTTGTGTTTGTGGGTGGTTGTTCCTGTCTTTGTGTTTGTGGGTGGTTGTTCCTGTCTTTGTGTTTGTGGGTGGTTGTTCCTGTCTTTGTGTTTGTGGGTGGTTGTTCCTGTCTTTGTGTTTGTGGGTGGTTGTTCCTGTCTTTGTGTTTGTGGGTGGTTGTTCCTGTCTTTGTGTTTGTGGGTGGTTGTTCCTGTCTTTGTGGGTGGTTGTTCCTGTGTTTGTGGGTGGTTGTTCCTGTCTTTGTGTTTGTGGGTGGTTGTTCCTGTCTTTGTGTTTGTGGGTGGTTGTTCCTGTCTTTGTGTTTGTGGGTGGTTGTTCCTGTCTTTGTGTTTGTGGCACCAGATAGGCTGTTTTGTGGGTGGTTGTTTCCTGTCTTTGTGTTTGTGGCACCAGATAGGCTGTTTGGTGTTGGGTTTTGTGGGTGGTTGTTTCCTGTCTTTGTGTTTGTGGCACCAGATAGGCTGTTTGGTGTTGGGTTTTGTGGGTGGTTGTTTCCTGTCTTTGTGTTTGTGGCACCAGATAGGCTGTTTGGTGTTGGGTTTTGTGGGTGGTTGTTTCCTGTCTTTGTGTTTGTGGCACCAGATAGGCTGTTTGGTGTTGGGTTTTGTGGGTGGTTGTTTCCTGTCTTTGTGTTTGTGGCACCAGATAGGCTGTTTGGTGTTGGGTTTTGTGGGTGGTTGTTTCCTGTCTTTGTGTTTGTGGCACCAGATAGGCTGTTTGGTGTTGGGTTTTGTGGGTGGTTGTTTCCTGTCTTTGTGTTTGTGGCACCAGATAGGCTGTTTGGTGTTGGGTTTTGTGGGTGGTTGTTTCCTGTCTTTGTGTTTGTGGCACCAGATAGGCTGTTTGGTGTTGGGTTTTGTGGGTGGTTGTTTCCTGTCTTTGTGTTTGTGGCACCAGATAGGCTGTTTGGTGTTGGGTTTTGTGGGTGGTTGTTTCCTGTCTTTGTGTTTGTGGCACCAGATAGGCTGTTTGGTGTTGGGTTTTGTGGGTGGTTGTTCCTGTCTTTGTGTTTGTGGCACCAGATAGGCTGTTTGGTGTTGGGGTTTGTGGGTGGTTGTTCCTGTCTTTGTGTTTGTGGCACCAGATAGGCTGTTTGGTGTTGGGGTTTGTGGGTGGTTGTTCCTGTCTTTGTGTTTGTGGGTGGTTGTTCCTGTCTTTGTGTTTGTGGGTGGTTGTTCCTGTCTTTGTGTTTGTGGGTGGTTGTTCCTGTCTTTGTGTTTGTGGGTGGTTGTTCCTGTCTTTGTGTTTGTGGGTGGTTGTTCCTGTCTTTGTGTTTGTGGGTGGTTGTTCCTGTCTTTGTGTTTGTGGGTGGTTGTTCCTGTCTTTGTGTTTGTGGGTGGTTGTTCCTGTCTTTGTGTTTGTGGGTGGTTGTTCCTGTTGGGTGTTGTTTGTGGGTGGTTGTTCCTGTGTTTGTGGGTGGTTGTTCCTGTCTTTGTGTTTGTGGGTGGTTGTTCCTGTCTTTGTGTTTGTGGGTGGTTGTTCCTGTCTTTGTGTTTGTGGGTGGTTGTTCCTGTCTTTGTGTTTGTGGGTGGTTGTTCCTGTCTTTGTGTTTGTGGGTGGTTGTTCCTGTCTTTGTGGCACCAGAGAGGCTGTTTTATTTATTTTCTTCACGTTTCTTGTTTTGTAGATTGTTGTGTTTTCATCTTTATTAAAGATGTACAAAACTAACCGCGCTGCATTTTGGTCCGCCTCTCTTTCACCAGAAAACTGTTACAGATTTAGTCCTATTCTTTAACTTGGATTGTTGGTTAACATGGAGACGTGAATCCAACATATTTATTATTAACTTGTAGGTTCCATTTGAAAAGCCTAGGCCTATATGTATTGTCTATTTTTAGTAGAATCTTGGGCTGAATTTAAACAACAGCTGTTGATGACTTCCCAATTCTATATAAGCAAATAACGTTATTGATATATGATTGATGAAGTATGATTACATTTCATTTGCTCTGTTAAATCTAGCCTTTTGGAATTACTTATAGCATCAAGAATCTATTTAGTGGAGATTTCTCAACAATCATGTTCAAGTTAGCACATTGTTAAAGCAGGCACTCTTCTATTTTCTAACGCTAGGATTGATAATTGACCTGTCTCATATGATCTGTCTCATATGATCTGGCTTGCGCTGAGGTGGAAGGGGTGGCAATATCTGATGTGTGTCCTTAAACACTTTGCGGTCCTAACATGGTTGGTTACGGTATGGATTTTGACAGCGGTAGCGCAGCCTATCCAGCTGTGACGCGCAGTGCCTATATGCGCATTGGAACAAGAGATGTGTTTTTTATATTATTTTATCTATGTATTGTACATTATTCTATGTATTGTACATTATTCTATGTATTGTACATTATTCTATGTATTGTACATTATTCTATGTATTGTACATTATTCTATGTATTGTACATTATTCTATGTATTGTACATTATTCTATGTATTGTACATTATTCTATGTATTGTACATTATTCTATCTATGTATTGTACATTATTCTATCTATGTATTGTACATTATTCTATCTATGTATTGTACATTATTCTATCTATGTATTGTACATTATTCTATCTATGTATTGTACATTATTCTATCTATGTATTGTACGTTATTTTATCTGTGTATTGTACATGATTCTATGTATTGTACATTATTCTATGTATTGTACATTATTCTATCTATGTATTGTACATTATTCTATCTATGTATTGTACATGATTCTATGTATTGTACATTATTCTATCTATGTATTGTACATTATTCTATCTATGTATTGTACATTATTCTATCTATGTATTGTACATTATTCTATCTATGTATTGTACGTTATTTTATCTGTGTATTGTACATGATTCTATGTATTGTACATTATTCTATGTATTGTACATTATTCTATCTATGTATTGTACATTATTCTATCTATGTATTGTACATGATTCTATGTATTGTACATTATTCTATGTATTGTACATTATTCTATCTATGTATTGTACGTTATTTTATCTGTGTATTGTACATTATTTATCTATGTATCTATTTTATCTATGTATTGTTGTTGCAGGAATTAAATTCCTCTGTTTTAATACCCAATTAAAATGAATCACTCTGTCAATTCAAGAGTTTGTAAGACCCTTATTTGTATAAAATGGACAGAGACCAGTCTTTAAAATTAACCAGCTGTGTTTATTCTCGTGAGTACTGCCCATGATACATTTTATCACAGGTTATAAACTGAAAATGACGTCAGCGTTTTCTAAACTGTTCCGTCTCTTCTCGACACTGGTACAAAGGCTGTATAGTTCTCAAGCCTCGCCTAGAGCCAAGGTCAGCCTGTGTAGATAAGCATTCTAGCCAGTCTGGCGATATAGTTCATTCCTTTCTACCAAGGAACAGACAGTCATTGTTCTAATTCTTGATTATATTTACACACATTATATTCAGTACTAGGATTAAAATGAAAATTCATACATATACAGTAACATAATAGTATTCAGATTAGTCAGTCCTGGCTGCCTCGCTTCGCGTTCCTAGGAAACTATGCAGTTTTTTGTTTTTTTACGTGTTATTTCTTACATTAGTACCCCAGGTCATCTTAGGTTTCATTACATACAGTCGAGAAGAACTACTGAACATAAGAGCAGCGTCAACTCACCATCAGTATGACCAAGAATATGACTTTCGCGAAGCGGATCCTGTGTTCTGCCTTTCACCCAGGACAACGGAATGGATCCCAGCCGGCGAACCAAAAAAACGACTTCGTAAAAGAGGGAAACGTAGCGGTCTTCTGGACAGACTCCGGAGACGGGCACATCGTGCACCACTCCCTAGCATTCTTCTCGCCAATGTCCAGTCTCTTGACAACAAGGTTGATGAAATCCGAGTGAGGGTAGCATTCCAGAGGGACATCAGAGACTGTAACGTTCTTTGCTTCACGGAAACATGGCTCACTGGAGAGACGCTATCGGAGTCGGTGCAGCCAGCTGGTTTCGCCACGCATCGCGCCGACAGAAACAAACATCTTTCTGGTAAGAAGAGGGGCGGGGGCGTATGCCTTATGGCTAACGAGACGTGGTGTGGTCACAAAAGCATACAGGAACTCAAATCCTTCTGTTCACCTGATTTGATCACAATCAAATGTCGACCGCATTATCTACCAAGGGAATTCTCTTCGATTATAATCACAGCCGTATATATTCCCCCCCAAGCAGACACATCGATGGCTCTGAACTAACTTTATTTGACTCTTTGCAAACTGGAATCCATACATCCTGAGGCTGCATTCATTGTAGCTGGGGATTTTAACAAGGCTAATCTGAAAACAAGACTCCCTAAATTGTATCAGCATATCGATTGAGCAACCAGGGCTGGCAAAACCTTGGGTCACTGCTATTCTAACTTCCGCGACGCATAAAAGGCCCTGCCCCGCCCTCCTTTCAGAAAAGCTGACCATGACTCCATTTTGTTGATCCCTGCCTACAGACAGAAACGAAAACAAGAAGCTCCCACGCTGAGGTCTGTTCAACGCTGGTCCGACCAAACTGATTCCACACTCCAAGACTGCTTCCATCACGTGGACTGGGATATGTTTCGTATTGCGTCAGACAACAACATTGACGAATACGCTGATTCGGTGTGCGAGTTCATTAGAACGTGCGTTGAAGATGTCGTTCCCATAGCAACGATTAAAACATTCCCAAACCAGAAACCGTGGATTGATGGCAGCATTCGCGTGAAACTGAAAGCGCGAACCACTGCTTTTAATCAAGGTGATATGAATGATCATGGGATTGGGGTAGGAGAGAGAAAAAACATGGGATATTTATATATGGTCCCCATTCTGTATGGAGAGCTCTCAGCTCTGTCTATATATGGTCCCCATTCTGTATGGAGAGCTCTCAGCTCTGCCTATATATGGTCTCCATATGGTCCCCATTCTGTATGGAGAGCTCTCAGCTCTGCCTATATATGGTCCCCATTCTGTATGGAGAGCTCTCAGCTCTGTCTATATATGGTCCCCATTCTGTATGGAGAGCTCTCAGCTCTGCCTATATATGGTTCCCATTCTGTATGGAGAGCTCTCAGCTCTGTCTATATATGGTCCCCATTCTGTATGGAGAGCTCTCAGCTCTGCCTATATATGGTCTCCATATGGTCCCCATTCTGTATGGAGAGCTCTCAGCTCTGCCTATATATGGTCCCCATTCTGTATGGAGAGCTCTCAGCTCTGCCTATATATGGTCTCCATATGGTCCCCATTCTGGATGGAGAGCTCTCAGCTCTGTCTATATATGGTCCCCATTCTGGATGGAGAGCTCTCAGCTCTGTCTATATAAGGCCCCATTCTGGATGGAGAGCTCTCAGCTCTGTTTTGTAACTGGTGCTCTCATGATATGCTCTTATCTATTCAGTTATGGAGGTTTGCAGTTGGACACCCACTCTGCTGTACAATGGACAGTTTAGTTTGAGTTAAATCAGGTCTCTCTCTCTCTGTCCTTCTCCCCTCTCTTATAGGCAGCATGTGAGTTTCGGGAAGCTAATGTTCACCATAAAATACACCTTTATAATAAAGCATTCCATGCATCTGTCTGTCATCACATTTGTAGACTTATGTCAAATATCCTAGTAAGCCTACTATTCCTAATGTGATGAGTAGATTAGATCATTTAGGCTAATAACACAACTCAATCACTGTTTGCGTTAAAAGACTGCAGTGTTCAATGCATGGCTGCCCCTGTATTGGCGTAGAAGAGGCCTAAGCTATAGGCTATGTCAGATACCTTTCTTCTCCTTTCTTTCTGTGTTTATAAACACATTTCATGCAATTCTACGACACTTTATATGACTGGAGACATTAGCAGAATCTTTTATAATATGACAAAAATGACAGGGTAGTATAGACCTATAGGATTCTGCTGACTCTGATTAAAATCAATTGTATAGCTAATAGGCTATGTGTTTGTAGATCGACTGAGCTGAATGAACCTATAGCAGCCAAGGTGATAGTAGCTGGGGTCAAATTGCTTGTTTTTGCTGTTCTCCAAATAGCATTTGAACGTTTTCTAACTGTATAGAAATGCAGTTAATGAAATTGGGAACGGCCCAGCTCCTACCACAGGCACATGGAGAGATCCAGAGAGAACCAGCAGACCCACCCTCCTACCACAGACACATGGAGAGATCCAGAGAGAACCAGCAGACCCACCCTCCTACCATAGACACATGGAGAGATCCAGAGAGATCTGTCAGGACCTCCCCTCCCAGCTGTCCCAGTCCAGTAAGAGAAGCAGGGATGGGGAGGAACCTCCGACCTCCACACACTCCAAGAGGAGCAGGGATGAACGCTCTTACACAATCCACAGGATGTCCCCAGGCACTGAAATGACTTTGAAGTTGATATGCAATTTGTCATGCTTGATACCTTTACTAATGAGTTTCATGATAATTTAGTAAGAATTTAAATACGTATGTTTCTTGTTCTTTAACACTTGAGTGTTGTAAAACAGTCACATACAGTCGGCTAGTTAATGTGTATTTTGCAGAATGAAAGAGAGATAGAAGAAGAGGTCAATAATATCTGGAAATAGAAAGAGGTAAGGGGCAGCCCATTACTGCACTGGGATACATCAGGGTCAAGACTGTTTCTTGTTAGTCTTAAACAAATCTACTTTGAAACAAAAGTATACACCTAACACACATGGTTATAGGCTTGTGTCAGAAATAGAGTTAAAATATATTTCATTTTGAGTTTGCATCCCAATATTACACTTTTTATACATCATAGAAGACTGAAATATAACAAAACCGTTTGACATAGAAACACCAGACTTTGTGTTTTAATTTGTATTTATTAATGATCAAATATGAAATGATGAAAAATATGAATAACATTACACCCATGAGACCACTAGAGGGCGCTTTGAATCATTTGACTGTAGGAAAGGCTACTTATACTACTGTATGTAACACAAGACCCAGAAGAGGGAGAGTCTCATGACTATCAGTGACTGGCTGTAATGTTATATATTATTTGTTTATTTAACCTTTATTTAACTAGGCAAGTCAGTTAAGATCAAATTATTATTTTCCATGATGGTCTACTAAATGACCGGCAGCAACAGGACATCAGCTTGGAATATCCATCACATATGTGTCAGAAGAACACATGCTTTGCCTTTTACTTACGCCCAGGTTTCTTCTTCTGGTCAGGAGGACTACTGTGATGTATTAAACTGATGGTGCCAAACATGACCAATATACATGACCAATATACAGCCAACTCCTGATAAGTGTACATAAGTGCATTACAGTTTACCAATCAACATTTTTTTAGACTGAACAACCTTTTGGCAATTGTGTTGCTTTTTATCTGAATCTGTTTGTGCCAGTTAAATGCAAGCCTTCATGACCGTCTCAAAGCCAATGCTATGCCAACATTAGGAGTTGAGTCCTGAGTGGCTGATGTGACTTTTCCTGTTTTTCTGCATGTTTCAGCCTGCAAGAGAGAGTCATGCTCCCATCTTTCTCTCTCTGTTCTCTGTATGGTGTTGCCAAGCTGACTGTTCTAGAAAATAGTAGATACTGATCTGCTTGACTGTTCCATAACACACAGGGAGTGGTAGGCCACTGTGTGCTGAGGCAGAGTGTAACTTGTGGACGCTGGGTGTCGGGATGCAAGTACAGGGAGTGACTTTAATAATAAATAACAAACAAAACAAGAAACACAAGTAGCGTACAGACATGAAATACTGAAACAGAAACAATAACACCTGGGGAAGGAACCAAGAGGAGTGGCAGATATAGGGGAGGTATTCAGGGAGGTGATGGAGCCCAGGTGAGTCTAATGAGGCGTTGGTGCACCTAACAATGGTGACAGGTGTACGTAATGATGAGCAGACTGGCGACCTCGAACGCCGGAGGGGAAGTATACGTGACACAGAGGATAAGACCATATTGTAACAATGAGATAGAGGTGGTGGACAGAGGATAAGACCATACTGTAACAATGAGATAGAGGTGGTGGACAGAGGATAAACCATACTGTAACAATGAGATAGAGGTGGTGGACAGAGGATAAGACCATACTGTAACAATGAGATAGAGGTGGTGGACAGAGGATAAGACCATACTGTAACAATGAGATAGAGGTGGTGGACAGAGACTAAGACCATACAGTAACAATGAGATAGAGGTGGTGGACAGAGACTAAGACCATACTGTAACAATGAGATAGAGGTGGTGGACAGAGACTAAGACCATACAGTAACAATGAGATAGAGGTGGTGGACAGAGACTAAGACCATACTGTAACAATGAGATAGAGGTGGTGGACAGAGACTAAGACCATACAGTAACAATGAGATAGAGGTGGTGGACAGAGACTAAGACCATACTGTAACAATGAGATAGAGGTGGTGGACAGAGGCTAAGACCATATTGTAACAATGAGATAGAGGTGGTGGACAGAGGCTAAGACCATATTGTAACAATGAGATAGAGGTGGTGGACAGAGGCTAAGACCATACTGTAACAATGAGATAGAGGTGGTGGACAGAGGATAAGACCATACTGTAACAATGAGATAGAGGTGGTGGACAGAGGATAAGACCATACTGTAACAATGAGATAGAGGTGGTGGACAGAGGGGCAGAATACGTGACACAGAGGCTAAGACCATATTGTAACAATGAGATAGAGGTGGTGGACAGAGGATAAGACCATACTGTAACAATGAGATAGAGG
Source organism: Oncorhynchus kisutch (assembly GCF_002021735.2). Lineage (NCBI taxonomy): Eukaryota > Metazoa > Chordata > Actinopteri > Salmoniformes > Salmonidae > Oncorhynchus > Oncorhynchus kisutch. The sequence continues at coordinate 2,970,135 of NC_034175.2, read as the reverse complement.
TGGTGGACAGAGGATAAGACCATACTGTAACAATGAGATAGAGGTGGTGGACAGAGACTAAGACCATACTGTAACAATGAGATAGAGGTGGTGGACAGAGGATAAGACCATACAGTAACAATGAGATAGAGGTGGTGGACAGAGACTAAGACCATACTGTAACAATGAGATAGAGGTGGTGGACAGAGACTAAGACCATACAGTACCAATGAGGTAGAGGTGGTGGACAGAGGATAAGACCATACAATACCAATGAGATAGAGGTGGTGGACAGAGATTAAGACCATACAGTACCAATGAGATAGAGGTGGTGGACAGAGTGGGAGAGATGAGCCATGAAGGAAACAACAGTAGTGAATCTCTAACTGATCTAAATGTGTTTCTCTCTCTAAGATGTAACTGAATAAAATGGTATTTCATTCAAGAAACATCATCCCATCTTTTTCATCCATAGATCTATTCTTCCAAACATTCTAGTGTGTACTCGTCACCCCTCTCTACATCTGTTCAGCATCTTTGGTATATATTCAGCATCACTGGTATATATTCAGAATCATTAGCATATTTTCAGCATCATTAGCATATATTCAGCATCATTTCTATAGATTTAGCATCATTGGTACATTTTCAGCATCATTGGTATATATTTAGCATCATTGGTACATTTTCAGCATCATTGGTATGTATTTAGCATCATTGGTAAATATTCAGCATCATTGGTATGTATTCAGCATCATTGGTAAATATTCAGCATCACTGGTATAGATTCAGCATCATTGGTATAGATTCAGCATCATTCTATTGATTGTGTGAATGAGATCAGTGAGTTCTCAGTGTGTGAATGAGATCAGTGAGTTCTCAGTGTGTGAATGAGATCAGTGAGTTCTCAGTGTGTTAATGAGATCAGTGAGTTCTCAGTGTGTGAATGAGATCAGTGAGTTCTCAGTGTGTTAATTAGATCAGTGAGTTCTCAGTGTGTTAATTAGATCAGTGAGTTCCCAGTGTGTTAATTAGATCAGCGAGCTCTCAGTGTGTTAATTAGATCAGTGAGTTCTCGGTGTTAATTAGATCAGTGAGTTCCCAGTGTGTTAATAAGATCAGTGAGTTCTCAGTGTGTTAATTAGATCAGTGAGTTCTCAGTGTGTTAATTAGATCAGTGAGTTCCCGGTGTGTTAATTAGATCAGTGAGTTCCCAGTGTGTTAATAAGATCAGTGAGTTCTCGGTGTGTTAATTAGATCAGTGAGTTCTCGGTGTGTTAATAAGATCAGTGAGTTCTCAGTGTGTTAATTAGAACAGTGAGTTCTCAGTGTGCTAATTAGATCAGTGAGTTCTCGGTGTGTTAATTAGAACAGTGAGTTCTCAGCGTGTTAATTAGAACAGTGAGTTCTCAGCGTGCTAATTAGATCAGTGAGTTCTCGGTGTGTTAATTAGAACAGTGAGTTCTCAGTGTGTTAATTAGATCAGTGAGTTCTCAGTGTGTTAATTAGAACAGTGAGTTCTCAGTGTGTTAATTAGAACAGTGAGTTCTCAGTGTGTTAATTAGAACAGTGAGTTCTCAGTGTGTTAATTAGAACAGTGAGTTCTCAGTGTGCTAATTAGATCAGTGAGTTCTCAGTGTGTTAATTAGAACAGTGAGTTCTCAGTGTGTTAATTAGAACAGTGAGTTCTCAGTGTGCTAATTAGATCAGTGAGTTCTCGGTGTGTTAATTGGATCAGTGAGTTCTCGGTGTGTTAATTAGATCAGTGAGTTCTCGGTGTGTTAATTAGACCAGTGAGTTCTCGGTGTGTTAATTAGATCAGTGAGTTCTCAGTGTGTTAATTAGATCATTGGGTTCTCGGTGTGTTAATTAGATCAGTGAGTTCTCGGTGTGTTAATTGGATCAGTGAGTTCTCGGTGTGTTAATTAGATCAGTGAGTTCTCGGTGTGTTAGTTAGATCAGTGAGTTCTCGGTGTGTTAATTAGATCAGTGAGTTCTCGGTGTGTTAATCAGATCAGTGAGTTCTCGGTGTGTTAATTAGATCAGTGAGTTCTCGGTGTGTTAATTAGATCAGTGAGTTCTCGGTGTGTTAATTAGATCAGTGAGTTCTCGGTGTGTTAATTAGATCAGTGAGTTCTCGGTGTGTTAATTAGATCAGTGAGTTCTCGGTGTGTTAATTAGATCAGTGAGTTCTCGGTGTGTTAATTAGATCAGTGAGTTCTCGGTGTGTTAATTAGATCAGTGAGTTCTCGGTGTGTTAATTAGATCAGTGAGTTCTCAGTGTGTTAATTAGATCAGTGAGTTCTCGGTGTGTTAATTAGATCATTGAGTTCTCAGTGTGTTAATTAGATCAGTGAGTTCTCGGTGTGTTAATTAGATCAGTGAGTTCTCAGTGTGTTAATGCGATATGAAAACATTCTATGTGATCCATGTCTATTTTATCATGTTAAATTCAAAGATGAGGACTCAAAGACATCATGCCTAAACTCTAACCCCCTCCCTCCCTTCCTCCCTCTCTCACACACACACCTCCACTATAGGCTATAAACACTCACAATTAGGCAGGCGTTCTGTTCTCTATAAATTCTTTGTCTTTATAAAATCTTGCCCACAGTTCGTGCGCAGTAGATTCAGCATCATTGGTATATATTCAGCAGTACGCTACTTCCCCACCCTGTTCTGTTAGCATCTCTCCTCTGTTTGGTAAGTAACCGTTCTTCACCTATTCTACGATTACTATTGGTGTCTTTGGTTTAACAGAGGAGGTTATCTAGTGTAATAAACAGGTCTCACACAACTGTAACAACTGTTTCCAAGTGTGACTAGCTACTGATCTGTCTCGTCCGGCAAACTTGTAGGCTATAATGTTCATTAGTCTTCGCTTGCTTTGATTGAAAAATATGTTCTTCTATGGTTTGTTATGCAGGATGACGGGACATTCTATTACTGATGAAGACATAATGTAGTCTATCTATACCTAAACCTTTTCATGTTTCATTTGTAGGCTACAATGTTTTTGTTTTAGAACTCTGCTAGACCTACAAACGTTTTTCTCAGCTGGTTCATGTCATTTTATAGGCATTACTCACCAATTATCATCAGCCTGATTTCTTTACACTGAACTGTTGCAAAACCCTTTCCTCTCCTGTCACACCCCTTTCCATCCCCAACTCCCCAAACTTTCACACTTATGATGATGTGTCACATGGTCAAGCTATGACAGAGGTTATTTAACCTCTATTTAACTAGGCAAGTCAGTTAAGAACAAATTCTTATATACAATGACGGCCTACCCCAGGCCAAACTTGGTTAAAGGACAGTCTACACAGCTAGAGATGTTGGATGTTCCTAAAGAAAGTGGGAGGCACCAAAAGAAAGAGGAGGAGTCAGAGGTAGAGGGAATGTGTAAAGGAGTGGAAGATGACAGCTTAAATGTCACTAAGTAACAGACTGTGCTTACAGAGACAAAGAAAGCCAACTCCCATCCTCCCTGAATGTGCATTGTTAATTTGTTTGCTTCAAAGGGATAGTTTGCTATTAGTCAGCATATTAGTACCATCTATCAGGTATGAAGGGAAGACCCAGATGCAGATAATGTCGAATAAACAATAGTTTGATGTTGCAAACAGGGGCAGGCAATAAACAGGGCAGGCAGGGGTCAGAAAACCAGAGCCTGGGCAACGGTTCCGGACGCCAGGCAGGCTCAGGGTCAGGGCAGGCAGGGGTCAGTAAACCAGAGCTGGGGCAACGGTACCAGACTCCAGGCAGGCTCAGGGTCAAGGCAGGCAGGGGTCAGTAAACCAGAGCTGGGGAAACGGTACCGGACGCCAGGCAGGCTCGGGGTCAGGGCAGGCAGGGGTCAGAAAACCAGAGCTGGGGCAACGGTACCGGACGGCAGGTAGGCTCAGGGTCAGGGTAGGCAGGGGTCAGAAAACCACAGCTGGGGCAATGGTACCGGACAGCAGGCAGGCACAGGGTCAGGGCAGGCAGGGGTCAGTAAACCAGAGCTGGGGCAACGGTACCGGACGGCAGGCAGGCTCAGGGTCAGGGCAGGCAGGGGTCATTAAACCAGAGCTGGGGCAACGGTACCGGACGCCTTGCAGGCTCAGGGTCAGGGCAGGCATGGGTCAGTAAACCAGAGCTGGGGCAACGGTACCGGACGCCAGGCAGGCTCAGGGTCAGGGAAGGCAGGGGTCAGTAAACCAGAACTGGGGCAACGGTACCGGACGCCAGGTAGGCTCAGGGTCAGGGTAGGCAGGGGTCAGAAAACCAGAGCTGGGGCAACGGTCCCGGACGGCAGGTAGGCTCAGAGTCAGGGTAGGCAGGGGTCAGAAAACCAGAGCAACGGTACAGGACGGCAGGTAGGCTCAGGGTCAGGGTAGGCAGGGGCCTTAAAACCAGAGCTGGGGCAACGGTCCCGGACGGCAGGTAGGCTCAGAGTCAGGGTAGGCAGGGGTCCGAAAACCAGAGCTGGGGCAACGGTACAGGACGGCAGGTAGGCTCAGGGTCAGGGTAGGCAGGGGTCAGTAAACTAGAGCTGCGGCAACGGTACCGGACGCCAGGTAGGCTCAATGTCAGGGTAGGCAGGGGTCAGAAAACCAGAGCTGGGGCAACGGTACCGGACGGCAGGCAGGCTCAGGGTCAGGGTAGGCAGGGGTCAGTAAACCCGACCTGGGGCAACGGTACCGGACGCCAGGTAGGCTCAGGGTCAGGGTAGGCAGGGGTCAGAAAACCAGAGCTGGGGCAATGGTACCGGACGCCAGGTAGGCTCAAGGTCAGGTTAAGGCAGAGATCGGTAATCCTGGCGGGGTCAGAGGTACAGATCGGCAGGCAGGCTCAGGGACAGGCAGAGAGGTCAGGCAGGGTGGCTCGGAGTCAGGACAGGCGAGGGTCAAAACCGGGAGGGCGAGAAAAGAGAGACTGGAAAAACCAGGAGCTGAGACACAAAACGCTGGTTGACTTGAACAAACAAGATAAACTGGCACAGACAGACAGAAAACACAGGTATAAATACACAGGAGATAAACGGAGAAGATGGGCGACACCTGGAGGGGGGTGGAGACAAGCACAACGACAGGTGAAACAGATGAAACACATCAGGGTGTGACACCATCAAGACACTCACTTTACTGAGCATGTATCAAATCAAATCCATTTTTATCAGTCACATGCACCGAATACAACAGGTGTAGTAGACCTTACAGTGAAATGCTTACTCACGAGCCCCTAACCAACAATGCAGTTAAAAAAAGAAGAATAAGAAATAAAAGTAACAAGTAATTAAAGAACAGCAGTAAAATAACAATAGCGAGACTATATACAGGGGGTACCGGTACAGAGTTAATGTGCTGAGGTACCGGTTAGTCGAGGTAATATGTACATGTAGGTAGAGTTATTAAAGTAACTTTTGAGGATCTGATGACCCATGCCAAATCTTTTCAGTCTCCTGAGGGGGAATCGGTTTTGTCGTGCCTGTCTTGGTGTACTTGGACCTTGTTAATAATTTGTTGGTGAAGTGGACACCAAGGAACATGAAGCTCTCAACCTGCTCCACTACAACCCCGTCGATGAGAATGGGGGCCTGCTCGGTCCTCTTTTTCCTGTAGTCCATGATAATCTGCCTTGTGAAAGTTGACCTGTTTAAAGGTCTTACTCACATCGGCTACGGAGATCATGATCACACAGTCGTCCGGAACAGCTGATGGCTCTCATTTATGCTTCAGTGTTGCTTGCCTCGAAGTCTGCATAGAAGTCATTTAGCTCATCTGGTAGGCTCATGTTACATACAAGCCTGTCAACAGAGAAAATAATGTTGACCTGTTTAAAGGTCTTACTCACATCGGCTGCGGAGAGTGATCACACAGTCTTCCAGAACAGCTGGTGTTCTCATGCATGTTTAAGGGTTATTTGCCTCGAAGTGAGCATAGAAGTAGTTTAGCTCATCTGGTAGGCTCGTGTCACTGTGCTTCCCTTTGTAGTCTGTAATGGTTTATAAGCCCTGCCACATCCGGCGAGTGTCAGAGCCGGTGTAGTACGACTCGATCTTAGTCTTAATCTTAATCTGCCACTGTAATTTACACCCCCCTCATCCCTCTCTCCCCTCCCATCTCCCCCTTCCTCTCTCCCCTCCTCAGTGTATCCTTCTCTCTGCAGCCATGCTGTCTCAGTTGGAGAGATCCATGCAGTCCCTGATCACGGTGTTCCATCGCTATGCCGACAAGGACGGTGACTGTAACACACTGAGCAAGAAGGAGCTGAATGAACTCATGCAGACAGAACTGGGCAGCTTCCTGAAGGTAACCCTGACATCTCTCTCTCTCTCTCTCTCTCTCTCTCTCACTCTCTCTTCTATCCCTCTGTTTTTATCTCACTGTCCAGCAACACTTTCTCTGTCTTTCTCATCTCACGCCCTTTCCCTCTCGTTCTGATTTCTCTCTCTCACTTTATTAGAATCCAAAGTCAATCTAACCCCCCCCCCTCTCCCCTCCTCCCATCTCTCTCTCTTTCTCACTCTCTTCATCTCCTCCATCTCTCCTTCCCTCTCAGTCCCAGAAGGACCCAGCCGCCATAGACAAGATCATGAAGAATCTGGACCAGAATGGTGATGGGATGGTAAACTTTGAGGAGTTTGTCTCCCTGGTGGTGGACCTCTCCATTGCCTGTGAACAGATCTACCAGCTCCACATCATGAAGTCTGCCGCTAAGAAGTGAGGGAGGACAGGACAAGGAGAAAGAGAAGCAGAGATGGATGCTTTTCTATACGTCAAATAAGTCACTTTATAAGAAGTCTTACTGTTGTGAATAAACACTGGCTTTCCCACTCTCTCTGTTTGTCACATTTGTCTGATGTGTCTGTCTGTTGTATTTGGCCTGTAATTTGTCTCGTAAGTGTAAGAAATAGACAGTACCAGTCACTTCTTCTTAGTTCAGTATTGACACAACTACTTAGTAAACCTTAGTGCAAAGCCTTTCTAGATGCTAAAACTACCCATCAACGTTTTTTCAATTTGTCAACCTATTGTGATGTGGAATCTAAGTGGAAAGTACGTTGGATTGGCAAAAAGTAATTGTTGTGAACTGTTTTGAGGGTGAAATTCCAACCACAGGATTAAACCATCATGTTAACCAAATTTCAACAGACAAATCGTATAAATATGTTGAATGTATTACTTTGAAACAACATCAGATCTCCAATGTAATATCCACTACTATCAGAACCAAGGCCCAGATGCAGACTGTCAAAGTAACAATGTTTATTGTAGCAACAAGGCAGGCAAAGACAGGTCAATGCAGGCAGGGGTCGGTAATCCAGAGAGGGACAGAGGTAAAGGTCGGCAGACAGGCTCAGGGACAGGCAGGGGTCAGTAATCCAGAGAGGGACAGAGGTAAAGGTCGGCAGACAGGCTCAGGGACAGGCAGGGGTCGATAATCCAGAGAGGGACAGAGGTAAAGGTCGGCAGACAGGCTCAGGGACAGGCAGGGGTCAGTAATCCAGAGAGGGACAGAGGTAAAGGTCGGCAGACAGGCTCAGGGACAGGCAGGGGTCGGTAATCCAGAGAGGGACAGAGGTAAAGGTCGGCAGGCTGGCTCAGGGACAGGCAGTGGTCGGTAATCCAGAGAGGGACAGAGGTAAAGGTCGGCAGGCTGGCTCAGGGACAGGCAGGGGTCGGTAATCCAGAGAGGGACAGAGGTAAAGGTCGGCAGGCTGGCTCAGGGACAGGCAGTGGTCGGTAATCCAGAGAGGGACAGAGGTAAAGGTCGGCAGGCAGGCTCAGGGACAGGCAGAGGTCAATAATCCAGAGAGGAGCTGGTAGGCTCGAACAAACAAGACGAACTGGCAACAAACAGACAGAGAACACAGGTATAAATACACAAGGGATGATTGGGAAGATCGGCGAAACCTGGAGGGGATGGAGACGAGCACAAGGACAGGTAAAACAGATCAGGGCATGACAACTATAAGAAAGTACAATATGTTGGGCAGCACCTACTGGATGGAGAGCTGATCTATCTACAGCTATCACTTTGGGCACCTATTTAGGGTTCTAACCAAGCCCAGCCCTGCTTAGTTTTTGTCACGGACTATTAACAGGTCGAAATGGCCAAGCATGTGTTTGACACCTGCACTGACTGAAAGTCAGCCCAAAATAGAGCCCATGGTGCAGTGCTTCCCATCACCTGATTTGAAAATGGGGAGAAAATGTGCACTTGGTTCATGGAACCGGGGTTACATCTTCCTTCAAGTGTGGCTCTACCTTTTGAATGGTTCAAGCTACAAAGTATTGTGACGCCATCACTGAATATAAGACTCAGGAACACGTTGGCAGGTTTGGGGAATAACAGATTACATGTAACCCGTTACATATAAGGGATTACAAAAACGGAAACTGTAATCGGTTACATTACCAGCTAAAATATTGTAATCAGATTACAGATACTTTTGAAAAACTAGATGATTAGTTCGAGGATTACTTTTCAATTCAGAAAGGATGTTCGCCTTTCAAATCAGCATTGAAAAACGCTAATTTAAGTTTGTTCCACCTGAGCGAGTCTGACCAAAAAAAGTCAGACACCACCATGATGACACACCAAATGTGTTTGATGTATTGCGGGAAAAGAGCAGGAATAGGCTTTTGTAGGGTCCAGTCCAAGCTGCTATCGGCATCCAAAGATTATCCAACTTGAGTAAAGGTAAGGATGACAGCTGCGATGTAGTTTACAGCGATACGGATATCACTTATTATTGATATCTACATAGCGCATTGATGTGAATCACACTGCTGCTCTCTCATATTAGCTATTTGCGCCTTACGGATTGTGGTTGTTGTGGATGGCTGTTCACAAATCTATATGTGTGTTTGAACCCAATAATGGTTGAATTCAAGAAGTTTAAACTGCCTATCAATGCATATGCACTCTTTCAACAGCTGCATAGTGCAGATCCAAGCCTATGGAATAAAAGTGGGGCTTTTATTGCTAAATCTAATTCATGCTCATTAAAAAAACTCATCCATAGACCTAATGGACACATGCTCAAACTTGCACACCTTTGATAGACTTAAAGGGACAATCTGTAGTTGCGATATAAATCATATATACAGTACCAGTCAAACGTTTGGACACACCTACTCATTCAAGTGTTTTTCTTTATTTTCACTATTTACTGTAGAATAATAGTGAAGACATCAGAACTATGAAATAACACTTAAGGAATCATGTAGTAACCAAATAATTGTTAAACAAATCCAAATATATTTTAGATTCTTCAAAGTAGCCACCCTTTGCCTTGATGACAGCTTTGCACACATCTTGGCAAAGCATGCCAGTCCATGAGCGCCGCATTTATTTTTCAACTTGAATCAATGAGCCCAATCAGTCCTCATTGACAACAAAATCATAAACAACAGAGTAGGGCTGGGTAATAGGTCCTTCGTTTGGGGGTCATGCCCAGGTAAAACAATTTGGCTAATCTATACTTCCGTATTTCCAAATCCAACCCATGAAGTAAAATGTAAAATCCATATTTGGCCAGCTATGTAAACTTTAACATTGATTTATCCTGCAATAGATGTCGGTCAATTGGTAACATAAATGTGGTCTTCTTCTAATGCCTCTTAAACAGAACGTAATCTAAAAATAACGGAATGTAATCAGATTACGTTATTGAATTTGGGTAATTCAGAAGTTACGTTACCGATTACAATTTTGGTCAGGTAACTTGTAACTGTAACAGACTACATTTAAAAAGTAACCTACCTAAAATGTCCCTTTACTATGTCCACAAGTCGTTAGCACCAAGATGGCAAACCGGGCAATAAATCAGACTGAGGGGAAAAGATAATCAATGATGTTCTTTTCTACACAGAAAATCATGCAACATTATTATTGCCTAATGATCTTTGGAACTTCCCAATACCTTTCTGATGCATTTCAGTCACTTTCAAACCATTATGTCTTTAGATTTAAATACTGTCAAAAATACTGTCGGACTGATTCGTAATAGACTGTCATAGCACAAAATAACAAATAAACAGAAACTAGCGATATCATCATTGTGGGAGGAAGGGAAGAGAGGGATGAGAGATGGAGGACAAGCAGTACTTTAAGAGTTCTCGTGACATCTAGTGGTGAATTTTGGATTATTTTGATCTTCACAATCAACACATCGTTAACCACGGAGCTGCAGACAGACAGTCAGCTGCAGACAGACAGACCTGCAGACAGGCAGACAGACACACACACTGACACACATTCATCCACGAAGTCACCCTCACAAAGGTATAATAAAGTATAAATGAAATTATTTTTAGTAAAGATTTGTGTATCATGAGTTAATATTACAAGCAAGAAAGGGATATGTGTAATCTAGGTTAACACAGGTAATTATTCAGCTGCTTGACTATTAGAACGAGGAGGAGAACCGGTACGAGGAGCTCCATCCTCCCTCTTTGCAAGTTACGGGCTGAATGTCACCTCCCCTACCGAAATTCGAAAGATGCTGAGACCTGTGAAGTCATGATTTGTCCAAATAACCAGTGAGGAAAAAACCCAAAAGCAGAACTACTGCTGCTCGTTATCCTACACTTCCTGTTCAGCCTCATACGGATTCTACGGTACCAGTTGTGTTTACGTAGATCTGTCCATGAGAGATTAGACTATGTGTGACATTCAATGTATCATGTTAAGGATTCCCTGATGAGTTTGTTTATGTTTGTGTTTACCACCACATCATTTCAACGTGGATAATTGGGTAATACTCGGTTGATATGATGATCAATAAGATTACAACCTATTTTCACCCACACAAAAAGACAGCCAAAAGTTTCAAATCAAAATAAAATATTGGTCACATGCTCATATTTAGCAGATGTTATTGCAGGTGTAGCTGAATGATTGTGTTCCTTGCGCCAACAGTGCAGTAGTATCTAACAATTCACAACAATACACACAAATCTCAAATTAAAAGAACGGAATTAAGAAATATATAAATATTAAGACGAGCAATTGACCAGAACACAGTAGAATACAGTATATACAAATGAAATGAGTAAAACAGTATGTAAACATTAACATGACCAGTGATTCCACGACTATGTACATAGGGCAGCAGCCTCTGAGGTGCAGGGTTGAGTAACCGGGTGGTAGCCAGCTAGTGACAGTGACTAAGTTCAGGGCAGGGTACTGGGTGGAAGCCGGCTAATGATGGTTATTTAACAGTCTGATTGCCTTGAGATAGAAGCTGTCTTTCAGTTTCTCGGTCTCAGCATTGATGCACCTGTACTGTTATTTTTCCCGGCAGCATAGTTGTGTTGTTTCCTACCTTCACCAGCTTGTCTGGGAGCAAGACGTCAGTGCCCACTGGTTTGTTTGTAATCCAGGACTATCTGGAGGCCCTGCCACATACGTCTCGTGTCTGAGCCGTTGAATTGCGACTGCACGTCGTCTCTGTACTGTAGTTTTGCCTGATTGATTGCCTTATGGAGGGCATAACTGCACTGTTTGTATTTGAAGTTGAATTTCCAATGTGTTTTCACTATGCTTTCAACCATTAATATCAGAACCAAATGAATTAGGAAAATCAATTTGATTTTTGGTTGTCAGCTAAATGTGTTATCATTGTGCTTTCAACCATTTAAAAGCACAACAAAGTTCAAATGGGAATACAATGTCAGATATTTTGTTTATTTATAACAACAATTTAATGTGTTTATCACTGTGCTTAATCTAATAGCACAACCAAATGACCTGGATTACAGTTGAGATTACATTAAAGGACATGGTGCATGTTATTTATGCTAGTCGAGATTCTGCTCAGTTTGTTATAGTAATTGTGAAGATCTCTGCATGCTCTTGAACATGCATGCTGTCTATGATTACATAAGAAGACATTTATTGTTACTGTAATCTCAAAGTGCACATGGATGTGTATGTTACTCAATACTCAAGTTGAATAAATACTGTTACATTGCAGTTATATTCGTTTGTAAGAAAGCCTTAACTTGAGGCTATTTACCCATGTATTTTCCACAGCACAATAGGTTAACAAAGGTTTACTAAGAAGTTGTGTCAATACTGAACTAAGAAGAAGTGACTGGTACTGTCTATTCTTTCTTACACTTACGGGACAAATACAACAGACAGACACACGTCAGACACATGTGACAAACAGAGATACAGAGTGGGAAAGCCAGTGTTTATTCACAACAGTAAGACTTAGTTGACGTATAGAAAAGCAAAATGACATTTAGAAAAGCATCCATCTCTGCTTCTCTTTCTCCTTGTCCTGTCCTCCTTCACTTCTTGGCAACAACCTTTTGGGTGTGGAGCTGGTAGATCTGTTCACAGGCAATGGAGAGGCCCACCACCAGAGAGACAAACTCCTCAAAGCTCACCTTCCCATCACCATTCTGGTCCAGATCCTTCATGATTGTGTCTATGGCGGCTGGGTCCTTCTGGGACTGAGAGGGAAGGAGAGATGGAAAGAATGAGTAAGAGAGAGAGGGGGGGGGGGTTAGATTGTCTTTGGATACCTCTTTAATAAAGTGAGAGAGAGAAATCAGAACGAGAGGGAAAGTGGGTGAGATGAGCGACAGAGAGAAAATGTAGAGGGACATAAAAGAGAGAGAGGGATGCCTGTGTTACCTTCAGGAAGCTGGCCAGTTCTGTCTTCATCAGCTCTTTGAGCTCCTTCTTGCTCAGTGTGTTGCCGTCACCATCCTTTTCAGCATAGCGATAGAACACCATGATCAGGGACTCCATGGAACGCTCCAACTCAGACGGCATGGCTGCAGATATTGACACACTGAGGAGGGGAGAGAGATTATGTCATTTAGGGTGGGTGTACTACTCTAGTCCTTGTATCGAAGTACACTTACACATTGGAGATCCTGCAACAGCCAGGCTGCTGGTTCAAACCCAACTCAGGCCAGTTCCATTAAATCACTACTTCATATCTCTATTAGACATATAATATAGCCTACCCCCACAATTAGTCTTTAATGCAAACAAGCAATGCACTTTTAGAGAGGATAGGAGTTGGCCTTCTTTGGCTCTGTAATCACATTCCTTGGCTGCTGTAAAGTTGTTCCACCCCTTATCACACATTCCCTCTACTGTCGACCCCTCTTTCTTTTAGTGCCTACCTATAAAATGACATGAACCGGCAGAGAAAAACATTTGTAGGTCTAACAGAGTTCTAAAACAAAAACATTATAGCCTACAAATGAAACATGAAAAGGTTTAGGTATAGATAGACTACATTATGTCAATCAGTAAATAGTATGGCCCATCAAACTGCATACCAAGCAAAGACTGTTTGTTTGCCATTGACGAGACAGATCATTAGCTAGGCACACTATATAAACCCGAAACAGTTATTAAAGTTGCTTGAGACCTGTTTATTACAGTAGATAACCTACTCCGTTAAACGATGGACGCTACTGTATAGAATAAGCGAAAAACGGTTACTTACCGAACTGAGTGCTGCTGGAGAACAGGATGGGGAAGTATCAAACTTGCGCAAGAGCTACGAGAATTTAAAGCGAGCAGGCAACGCCCCTCTGATTGTGTGTTTTAGCCTGTGTATCCAAGAGACGATGTCTGAGAGCCTGGTCTCAGAGCATTTCGTATTATTCTTTATGTAAATCAGCGGGACTCAATTTTGTATATGTTACGTTTCGTAAGGTATGTATTAAATTGTCGCAGTCATCCCATTTCGTATAATATGTTACGAATTATAATTCGTATAATATGTTTCTAATTTGCAAAATGTACAATATGACAAGCATTTTGCTACATCCACAGTAACATCTGCTAAATATACTGAAAAATATATATAAACGCAATATGCAACAATTTAAAAGATTTTACTGAGTTATAGTTCATATAAGGAAATCAGTCAATCTAAATATATTCATGGATTTCACATGACTGGGCAGGGGTGCAGCCATGGGTGGGCAGCCAGGCCCAGCCAACCCCCCCCCCCCCCCCCCCCCCTCAGTAACAAAGATGTAAACACATTTGTGCACAAAATTTGAGAGAAATAACCTTTTTGTGAGTATGGAGTTTGGCTTACGTTTAGGGGTTTAGTTTAGGAGTTGGGTTAAGTAGTTGTAAAGTAGCTAAAAAGTAGTAAGTAGGTGAAGTTGCTAATTAGCTAAAATGTTAAAGTTGTCTATGATGAGATTCAAACCGAAACCTTTAATTAGTTGCTAATTAGCTAAAATGCTAAAGTTGTCTATGATGAGATTCAAACCGAAACCTTTAATTAGTTGCTAATTAGCTAAAATGCTAAAGTTGTCTATGATGAGATTCAAACTGAAACCTTTAAGTAACCATCTGCCTTATGCAAGCATACCAAACGTAACATATAATACTAAATTGAGTGTCTCGGATTCACATTTACTATGTTACATCTAGTCTATGAGACCGGAGCTGCTGAGAGAGAGAGAGAGCAAGGGAGGGGAGAGGGAATTTGAGATAAGGCTTGATGTCATCTTTCAGTTATCTCAACTTAAACATGATTAAATAACCCAGATGGAGAGAGGGGTGACAAGAGTGCACACTAGTATGTTTATCAGAATAGTTCTATGGATGAAGAGGTTGGGATGAAGTTTGGATAGAATGTAATTTTATTCAGTTACATCTTCATTGTCCCCAGAGAGAGAACACATTTAGATCAGTTGGAGCATCATTGGCTTTGGGGCTGTCATGAATGCATGCATTTAACTAGCACAAGCAGATACAAATAAAAAGCAACACAATCTCCAAAAGATTGTTCAATCTCTAAAATTCAAATTGGTAAACTGCAATGCACTATGCACACCACAGGAGGCTGCTGATGGAAGGACGGCTCATAATAACGGCCGGAATGGTGCCAATGGAAACCATGTGTTTGATACGATTTCACCGATTCCGCTCCAGCCATTATCACAAGCCCGTCCTTCCCAATTAAGGTAACACCAAACTCCTTTGATGCACACTTATCAGGAGCAACACAATCGCCAAAAGGTTGTTCAGTCTCCAAAATGTTGATTGGTAAACTGTAATGCACTATGTACACTTATCAGGAGTTGGCTGTATATTGGTCATGTTTGGCACCATCAGTTTAATACATCACAGTAGTCCTCCTGACCAGAAGAAGAAACCTGGGCGTAAGTAATATGCTAAGCATGTGTTCTTCTGACACATATGTGATGGATATTCCAAGCTTATGTTGTATTGCTTCCCCAGCATCAGAACAGCACAGCCAGTCACTGGTAGTCATGAGAATCAACTCTCCCTCTTTTGAGTCTTGTGTTACATAGTGTCATGTCTTTGGCTATGCCGGATTAAGTGATATGACATGCTATTCTTTAAAACAATTGCTCCGTAATTACTATTACCTGGTTGAGCTAATCATGTAAATGTAATTAACTAGAGAGTCGGGCACCACAAAATATTTATAGAGCTGTTATCTTCCGAATAAACTCTTAAAGACCAAGGAATATTTTACATCAATAGCAGTCAATATCAATCTTCACCTCAATTCAGTCTCATCTGAAAGTTGTAAATTATTTTATCTGCACGAACCCTGGACGAAGAAAATTGTGTTTAATAATTTATTTACTAAATACCTAACTAATCACACAGAATTACACATACACTATTAATCATAACTTGATTACAAATTGCGTCATAAAGGAAAACGTCCCTGGCGGGAGGAACAGATATGACAGCTGGTTACACAAAGGAAAAGGGTTGGGTTTGAGTGAAAGAGCGGGAAGACTGAGGGACACAGGGAGAAGCTGTGCTATTGTAAATACAGTATCTTATGCGTTCTAAATTACCGCCCATTTGGAAAAGGAAAATGCTATAAATATTTCCTCTGAGCTGCGCTTCAGTAGGTTGGTGGTAGATGGAAGACCATGTTGCCAAACCGAGTCCTCTGAAGAATGTATCTGGTGGTCAATTGGATACGTTGTAGTAATGTCGTTGTGTGACAGACAGGATACTCTGTCTGTTTCTTCCTAACCCTCGTTTGCAGCTGCGGTTGCTAACTCAACGGCTAGGAGATATCACTTCTGTAGTGAATAAGAGTTCAAAGTTCATACCATTCGCAACCAAAGCTCACGCTGATGTTAGCTTCGTTCTGTAGTTATTATCTGAACCATTCTGACATAGGACCGTCGTCCTACATTCCCGGAACAGGAAGTTATGTTGTCGTCAAGGCTTTATATAGGAAGGGAGAGGAGGGCGTGTTTGAAAAGTTTTATAGCCCATGTCCCTTCACAGGGCGGGCCACTGAGTGAGCAGCCCTAACTTATGAAAATCCAAATCTCTCATTTTAGAAGCTAAAATCACATTTCATCCCATCACAAATAATTTCAAATTCAAACATTTAAATTGAACAACAGTTCCATGTGAATCCGATAACTCTGATGTGTAGACTTACCACTGTAGAGTTTATGTCATCTTATCATTGATGAGAATGCCTCAGATGACAACCGAACTGACATCATATTCATTAATTACCACCGCATATGTTCAATTGTTCGGAATACCAGAATATAGTTCATTTCCCCCCACCTACTGATGTTCCCCGAATCTCTATGTTAACCAAGGGTTTTGCAAATGTAACCTCAGTAGGGTAGAGAGAGGAAAAAGGGGTGAAGAGGTATTTATGACTGTTATAAACCTACCCCCCAGGCCAACGTCATGACAATAGTATAATTAACCTCTTCCTATATACATATATTATTTATGTCTTCTACTTTCTTTCATTACTGGACTTCCGTCCATTACTCCGGTGCTGCTGGAATCGCCCTTCACTCCGGAGCTGCCGGAATCGCCCGTCACTCCGGCATAGACGGAGTCTCCCGCCTGTCCGGCGCTGCCGGAATCTCCCGTCCATTCGGGACCCGTTGCTAGGTACCCCAATCCGGGGTCGGTGGCGAGGGTCGCCCCTCCTAAGGTGCCACATAAGTGGGCCGAGACTATGGTGGAGTGGGGTCCACGTCCCGCTCCAGAGCCGCCACCGCGGTAAATGCCCACCCAGACCCTCCCCTATAGGTTCAGGTTTTGCGGCACCTTTGGGGGGGAGGGGGGGTACTGTCACGTTCTGACCTTAGTTCCTTTTTTATGCCTTTATTTTAGTTGGTCAGAGCGTGAGTTGGGGTGGGCATTCTATGTTGTTTTTCTATGTTTTTTTCTGTTACATTTCTATGTGTTTGGCCTTGTATGGTTCTCAATCAGAGGTAGGTGTCAGTCGTTGTCTCTGATTGGGAGTCATATTTAGGTAGCCTGTTTTCTATTGTGTTTTGTGGGTGGTTGTATCCTGTGTTAGTGTTTTCACCATCCTTGCTACTCCTCCTCTAAAGAAGAGGAATTCCGTTACACATTGTATTTACTTAAAGCTTTTTTGTTTCTTTCCTTTTCCCTGTTAATTATTTTCTTTAAAGATGTCGGCACCAAATAACTATACATTTATGACACTAAACATTAGGGGTACTAAATGCCCAGTCACTTAACATTAGGGGTACTAAATGCCCAGTCACTTAACATTAGGGGTACTAAATGCCCAGTCACTTAACATTAGGGGTACTAAATGACCAGTCACTTAACATTAGGGGTACTAAATGACCAGTCACTTAACATTAGGGGTACTAAATGCCCAGTCACTTAACATTAGGGGTACTAAATGCCCAGTCACTTAACATTAGGGGTACTAAATGCCCAGTCACTTAACATTAGGGGTACTAAATGCCCAGTCACTTAACATTAGGGGTACTAAATGCCCAGTCACTTAACATTAGGGGTACTAAATGCCCAGTCACTTAACATTAGGGGTACTAAATGACCAGTCAAGCGCAAACACATTCTGAATGATCTAAAGCAGCATAAGGTTGATATAGCTCTTCTTCAGGAGACACACCTGACTGACTCTGAGTATGATAAGCTGAAGAGAGAGTGGGTGGGTCAAGTGTACTATTCATCTTTCACCTCTCGGTGAAATTACTCATTAATAAGCATGGCCCCTTTCAGATACAATCTCACATTAAAGACAAAGGGGGTAGGTTTGTGATCATTCAAAGTTTAATTAACAATGAGCCCATTACCATTGTGAATGTGTATGGGCCTAACCATGATGATCCTACATTTTACCAAGACATCCTTTTGAAGTTAACGTGCCCATCATCAGAGATTTTAATGGCAGTGGATTTTAACTTGGTACTGGACCCTTCCAGTGATAGATCTTCCTCTAATAGTATCAGTCTCACACAGGCAGCTAAAATGTTAAAAGCAGAAATTAAACACTTTGAACTTGTAGACTTATGGAGATTTCACAACCAAAAGGTTAAAGAATACTCATTTTACTCCCCTGTCAATGACAGTTTCTCTAGAATGGACTTATTTCTTATTCCTGCAGCCAAGGGAAGCTTAACTACTGGGTGTAAGTACTTACCAAGATGTATATCAGATCATTCTGCCCTGCTGGCTTCCGTACCTGTCAGTAGAGAACAGCCACCCTCAAGAAGATGGAGGTTTGGCACGTACTTACTCAATAATCCCACATTTGTAACATTTCTGAACACCTCATTTTATGGGAAGCTCTCCTTGCATATCTGAGGGGTCAAATCATATCCTTTAGTTCAGGTGCTCGTAAGATGTATAAGGCTCAAGTAAATTAGTTGGAGAATGAAATCAGAGATCTGGAAATTAACAGTGTAACATTTGACGACTCAACTCTACAAAAATTAGACTCAAAACGATTGGAATTTACCACCCCGACGACCTATAAAGCGGAGATAAAAACTACTACAAAACTACTACAAAACTACTACGAACATGGAGATAAAGTAGCATAGTTGCTTGCTTGGCAGATAAGACGAGAGGATGCTAGTAGAGTTATTAGCTCTATTAAACTACCTAATAACACAGTTGTTCACAGTCCTGAGGAAATGAATCTAGTCTTCAGGGAGTTTTATGAAACATTGTACAAGTCTGAAGGGGATGTCCCTGCCACAATGCATGAGTTATTGAACAAACTCAATGTACAAACTTTAACTGATGAGGATAGAGAGCACTTGGAGAAAGATTTACATAAGAGGAAATTAGGGAATCCATTTTCAACACTGATGGGGGAAAATCACCAGGGTTAGATGGATTCCCTATTTAATTACATTAATTCCTTTTACCCAAACTAATTGAGCCTCTTTGCAGTATGTTTAATTATGCCATAGAGACAGAAAAACTCCCAGACACTCTTGAAAAGGCACAGTTTTGTTCAAACCTGGGGAAGATCCTCTGCTTTGTGGGTCGTATAGACCAATATCTCTATTGAACACTTCATATAAGATTCTTGTGAAACTCATAGCTCTGGATAAGGTTCTTCCGGACTTGGTTGATATGGACCAAACAGGCTTTGCAAGAAACCGCTCATCTCCTGATAATATCAGACGGTTATTTAATATTATGCATTATGTAGAGAATGACCAAGAATCTGTAGTGGCGGCTTCATCAGATGTGGAAAAAGCTTTTGACCGCATAGAATGGAACTACCTGTTAGAAGTTTTACATAGGATGAATATTGGAGCTAAGTACATTGGTCTGATTAGATTACTGTACAAATGTCCGGTAGCTCAGATCCTGACTAATGGAAACATTTCCTCACAGATCTCTCTATCACGTGGCACAAGACAGGGTTGTCCCGCTAGTCCTCTCCTTTTTGTCTTTGGCTATAGAGCCACTGGCAGAAGGTTTTAGATCTCATCCATCCATCCATGGTGTTCGTATAGGTGGGCCTGAACATCTGGTCTCGCTATATGCCGATGACATTTTACTTTACCTCACTAAACCAGACATTTCACTCCGAGCATTAGTTGACATCCTGAAAGAATATGGGACCTTTTCAGGTTATAAAATAAACCCATCGAAGAGTATAATTATGCCTTTTAACAGGGCAGCTATGCAGAACCCAATCTTAGACCAGACGTTTTGTTGGAAACAACAGAAAATGACATATCTTGGATTGCAAATTCCCTCTGAAATTATTAAGACATATCAACTGAACTATACTCCACTTCTCAAACAGGTTGGGGAAGAACTGGATAGATGGCGGGATTGACCAATTTCTCTTATTGGGTGGGTCAATTGTGTAAAGATGAATATATTACAAAAATTCTTGTACCTTTTTCAAACCCTGCCCTTTCCTATTCCCAAAGTTCTTTTCAAACAACTTAATAGGAAGGTTTCTTCATTTCTGTGGAAAGGGAAACCCCCCAGAGTGAAACTCACAACTTTATGCGAACCATACTCAGAAGGAGGACTTACTCTACCTGACTTCCAGTTGTATTACTGGGCATCTCAGTTAAGGGCTGTGTGGGTATGGCAAAATACATCAACAAGTTCACCCTCTTGGAGACAGATTGAGGAGGAGTGTCTGACCCCTGCTACATTGGCATCTATACCTTATATTAGCCCACCTAAAGCTTTGCTAGGTCTCATAAACAACCCTTTCATTAAAAACACTTTAAATCTATGGATTGAAGTCTGCAAACAAACAGAAGGGCTTATATCTATATATGAACAAACACCTTTCTATAACCCCATTTTACCCAAAGCCCTGAGAGATGGTATTACATTTTCTTGGTTCAACAAAGGAATTAAAACATTTGGTAATCTCTATAGAGAAGGTGAACTATATCCTTTCAACAACTGGCAGTTCATGTTCAGTTACCTCAAACTCATTTCTTCAAGTACCTACAGGTTAGGCATTACATTGCCACTCAGCAGGGAGATAGGATTCAGCCCATGAATAAACCTAAAACTGATCAACTATGGCTGGAAAGGGATTAAAGGTTTCATTTCCTTTTTTTTTCTAAAAGCCTTAAAAATGTTGTTCAGCTGTTTGCGGATTCTAGAAATACGCTGGGAATATTTTAAGAGACACTGTAATACATGTGCGTAGCCTACTCTATGAGCAGTGTGTCCTTTCTGGTGGAAGTTCACATTTCAGAGTAGGCTTGGTTTTGTTTTCTGGGATATACAGCACCAGTCTAAAGTCTGGACACCTCATTCCAGGGTTTTTATTTGTACTATTTTCTACATTGTAGAATAATAGTGTAGACATAGCAAAAATAAAGAAAACACCTTGAATTAGGTGTCCAAACTTTTGACTGATATATTCATATTTGGGTAAATCTTGTTAGGAGTAGAACGGTTCGGTCAGAGTTCATAATGTAACAATTATTTGGACGCTTATGATTTTTTGGCCTACATTCCACATTGATCATCAGATCTTCATCAGACCCATTTCCAAAAACTAAGTTTTTTGTACTTTCAAATAATATTCCTTTCATCAAAAATCCATTGTGTACACTGGTGTGCTATAACTTTGAGTTAAAGCATCTTAGTACATGGCTGCTCTGTAAAAGGGATGTCAGATGTGTGTGTACCTGGAGCATCTATAAGGGGAACTTTGCCCATAGCAGCACTGAAGCGACAGTGCTTACCTTGACTTGTCTGTTTCAAGTAGCTTAAACCAAGAAAAATCTAGACACTATTTTCAATGGGTTTTAATTACAAATGCATTAACAACAACGTTTTTATACCAAAACAAAAAGGACGTCAATCAAAAATATGGATCTGTAGACAAGCATTTTGAAACAAGTGCTGAGTACATGGGGATGATGTAGGGAATGTAGAGACATGATTCTGGCTAGATCCCAAACTGCTTCCTTTCCTCCATCTCAGGCTATCTATACTGCTGAGAACAGTGTATGGATGGGCTGGGTAGGTCTCAGGCTATCTATACTGCTGAGAACAGTGTATGGATGGGCTGGGTAGGTCTCAGTTTATCTATACGGCTGAGAGGTGTCCAGTCCTTGGAGATCAGTGATCATAGAGTTAAGAAGTCAAGGAAAATATCTAAGAATGCTGGTTGGCACGACCTACAAAAAGGAAACTGGGGTACACTGTCATTGGCTAACCTACACCATTTCTCCCTTGCCTGGTTAGCCGTTGTAGTGGATGCTGATTGGATGACGGTATGAAAGTTTGATCTAATTAGTGACTTAGTTCTTTTTCTTGGCCTTGCTGGCAGCCTTGGCTGGCATTACCGTGGGAACGGCTGCCTGGTACAGAGCAGCAGACACTTTGTTGATGTAGTAGAGGGCGAACAGAGAGAATATCAGACTGGAGAGAGAACAAAATGAAACAGTCAGCACAGCAACAGCACGATATGGTTTGAGAAAAAAAAAACGTACTTCACTCCAAGTTCATTGATAATAGTAGTACTGTTATCATCACTACTATTCCTTTTTTCCTAAAGATTTGATTTGATCAACAATACAAAAGCAAACGACGACATCATACAAACATCAACTACATCACTCCTGCCCAGACTCACCAGCCCTCACCCCCTTATCTCCAGCGCCCGCATCACTTTCTGCCACATGGCCTCAAACAGCACAAATTTGTTTCTCTCCATCACCTGCGCACTTTACATTTTTAGATGTAAAGCATTTGACCCTTCCATTGCGTGAACGACAGATGATTGGTTGATTTCCAGTTGAAGTATATGTTTTTTTAAAGATGATTGATGAGAAAAGTGTTGTCCTACCCATCGGGTCTCTCACTGCACCCTCATATGCCATGTCTTTAAATATGCAGACAAACTCATTAAAAGCTCATTTACATTGTAATACTTCTGAGCCATCTTTCCAACTCCACCCATAACTTTTGGATTTTATAACATTCCCAGAAGGTCATGAATTATTGAGTCATTAGTAGTTTTACACTTTAGACATCTCTGCTGTTGTCCTGTAGAATTTGTGAATTTTGTCTCTTGTATAATAAATTCAATACATGAATTTATACTGGATTAAGCGTACATTTTTGTAAACTGTAATGTCGTTAGTTATGATCCAACATTACTTCCATCTTGTGCCAATATCAGTTGTTTTTAAATCTTGGTTCCAATAGTTTCTATTTCTTTCTAAGAGATTGTCAGTTGGATCGGCTCTCTGCTATTCCATAAGTCCTTCATGTCATCACTGAGTTCAGTTGTTAAGAGAGTTTCTGTGTGTGGTGCACCTGGGTTTGTCAGTAGTCAGGGAGTTCATACTTACCATGTGGTGACACACACACGGTGCACCAGCCCAGAGGCAAACAGAGAGAGGCACAGGCACACCAGGACTGGTGGACAGGAGAGAAATGAACACCCGTTAAAACAGGACCGAGTGGGTGCTGATCCGCTACACTATTCAGGTGCACCCATACTCATGACAAGAGGCTCAGTGAATGTGTGTGAAACACAGGAAATAGATTCTGTGCATCACTCTGTAGTTGTGAAGACAGACTTACTCTCTGGGAAGATCTTGACCTGGAATCCCTTGCCGAAGATGAGGTTTTCCAGGTTACTGAAGGCCTGGTTGGAGAAAGGGTTAAGGAGGGAAACACAGTGGGAGAGAAGAGACAATTTAAATGGCTTCCAACACTCTACTCAGCAAACTGGATGCAGTTTATCACAGTGCCATCCGCTTTGTTACTAAAGCACCTTATACCACCCACCGCTGTGACCTGTATGCTCTAGTCGGCTGGCCCTCGCTACATATTCGTCGCCAGATCCACTGGCTCCAGGTCATCTACAAATCCATGTTAGGTAAAGTTCCACCTTATCTCAGTTCACTGGTCACGATGGCAACACCCACCCGTAGCACGCGCTCCAGCAGGTGTATCTCACTGATCATCCCTAAAGCCAACACCTCATTTGGCTGCCTTTCCTTCCAGTTCTCTGCTACCTGTGACTGGAACGAATTGCAAAAATCGTTGAAGTTGGAGACTTTTACCTTACTCACCAACTTTAAACATCTGCTATCTGAGCAGCTAACCGATCGCTGCAGCTGTACATAGTCCATCGGTAAATAGCCCACCCAATTTACCTACCTCATCCCCATACTGTTTTTATTTATTTACTTTTCTGCTCTTTTGCACACCAATATCTCTACCTGTACATGACCATCTGATCATTTATCACTCCAGTGTTAATCTGTTAAATTGTAATTATTCGCCTACCTCCTCATGCCTTTTGCACACAATGTATATAGACTCTTTTTCTACTGTGTTATTGACTTGTTTACTCCATGTGTAACTGTGTTGCTGTCTGTTCACACTGCTATGCTTTATCTTGGCCAGGTCGCAGTTGTAAATGAGAATAAATAAAATAAACACTTAATGTGGTGGTTTTATTTGACCTTTATATGTTCAGTGATCCTTACTGTATTTATTTATCCCCATACTGTATTTATTTATCCCCTACTGTATTTATTTATCCCCATACTGTATTTATTTATCCCCATATGGTATTTATTTATCCCCATATGGTATTTATTTATCTTGCTCCTTTGCACCCCAGTATCTCTACTTGCACATGAATCACTCGTGTTTAATTGGTATATTGTAATTAGCTCACCACCATGGCCTATTTATTGCCTTACCTTCCTTCTTACCTCATTTGCACACACTGTATAGACTTTTTCTACTGTATTATTGACTGTTTGTTTATTCCATGTGTAACTTTGTGTTGTTGTTTGTCGAACTGCTTTGCTTTAGTCTTGGCCAGGTTGCACTTGTAGCCTACCTGGCTAAATAAAGGTTAAATAAATATATTAAAAAATAAACCCTGCCATGACTCACAGTGCTGCATGTGGACTATAGAACCAACCAAATGACTGTCTGCTTCCATCACTTGGGAACTCAAGGGAACACACAGACTTTAGCTGCCTGGCTTTACAAACAGCTTACTCTGACAAGTTTACAACCCTAAGCCTATCTGAGGTCTACCTAGATTGCATTGTATGCAGTGCTGCTATGTTGTGGTGTGTTTTGGTGTAAGGAGGATACTGTGAGGGAGCAGATGAAGAGGACAGAGCCCAGGAAGCCTCCCAGGATGGTGTGCAACTCTGTAGAGCCCAGCTGTCTGCTGAACATCTGCATCCCAGCAAACACCAACACAGAGAACAGACTGGACAGAACCAGGGATGTGCCTGTGTTCACCGCTAGAGGGAGGGGAGAGGCAGATTACACAGTTTGTGACAGTAGTAGAACAATCATCTAAGGGACTGCAGCTGGACTGAAGAGGCCAGATTCTAACATAATAATATTATCAACAATTGGGTTTATATTTCATCTTTGAGTGACAGAAACATAAAATAACTAGGCTATACGAAACATTTCACTGTATCCTAACAGCAGTCTTTACGCCACGTCAGTGTACACTCTTGAAAGATTCCGTGTGGAAACACCCTCTCTCGAATAATGAAAATACCTAACTAGGTAGCTACAAGAAAACTGTATCATACATTTTGACAACACAGCCTACCTACCGTTAAACTGAAGAAATATACATTGTTGGCAAGTGTATTCTGCACAAAATAGCTACGTAACTAACAAAGTTAGCAATGAATGGCAAGTCTACCGTTACACAACTAGCTATCGTTAGCTAGATAACGTAAAGGTATCTATCCCTCAATACTTATTTTCAACGCACAAACATAGATCAACATTAAACAGTAACGTTAGCCTTGCAGAACTTACCCATGTTTTGATATTTAATCAATAATTACGTTTTTGACACAGAAGATCATGCGTTTTCGATATCCTTTCAAAACACAGGCAGCTCCAGGAACAAACTCCGTTTCTGCTACACGGAACCTATGAGAGGTGGCACACGTAGGAGTCGAATGTGAAGTGCCAATCAGATTCTAGCAACACAAAACGTGCGTCAAGACTGACACATCCACTGAACACATTTTTCAAGGGGTGTTTATTAAATAAATACTAGATTACACAGGTAAAATACTTTAATCGTAATTTTTTTGACATATCTGATGGTAGCTACACCCCTATATCACCACATTTTAGATTCATTTAAAAAGCATATTAAAAGAAAGAAATGGTTTACAAGTGACTCTACAATGAAATGAAAAACAAACTGGGATAGCTTCAGCTTGATAAAACATATATTTTTTAGGTAAACGTTTTAGAAAGGTGGTACTCAAATCCTATGGTACAGAGGACCATTTAGCATGGTGAAGAAAAAGATGGTTACTTGTGTCTATACATTCAGCTTAGCAATTAGGATCAATACGCTGGAATTTTTAGAAATCTTCCTCTCTGCCTGGGTACATACAGTTTCCATCTATAACGCCCACAATCCTGAAACACACACCACAGCTTAAAATAAATAAATATACTAATCTGACTATTGATGGATAGATAAAGGCTGTGTCAAAAGTCAGAAGGCCAGATTCGAACCTATGCAGTCACTGTATCGGATGCTGCAGCTTAGAGCACCCACATCTTAACCAGCTCTGTTGTCTTTATCACTACGATCACCATCCAGCATCACTAACATCAACTATGTCTCCTTGACACTATTGAACAGTCACAATGTGTCACTTGGACAGCTGTGTACAAGTGCTGGGAAGGAAGGACACTACATTCCAGACCGAACATTGATGTGAAACACTGCTCTCGGTTATAGTGGCTTCTTCTTCAGTCCGAACACTGCGATGAAGAGTAGGATCTCCACAAATGCAGGGAGAACACTACGGGAGATAGAGAGGATGGCAGCATTATGAGCAAAGCATCAACCTGCACGAGGCAAAAATGACTCAAATAACTCCAGGACACACACACACAATGTCTGTCTGTCTGTTAGTCAGTCTGTCTGTCTGTCACACACACAAACCTGCAGAAGGCAAAAATAACCCAGTATGTCCAACACTCCCATCTCTGGAAGACAAAGAAAGACAGGGAGACGGACGCGCTGCAGTGGACAGCCAACGCTGGAGGAGACGTTAGTCAGGGAAACAAAACCTCTGAGGAGAAACACACACACACACACTAACCTGCAGAAAGCAAGGATCCACCAGTATATTTCACATGCCCATTGTTCAAACAGAAAGAACAGCAGAGCCACAGAGGCACTTGCATGGGCTGCAGTCGCTAGTGTGTGGATGGAGAGATGGATGCATGGATGGTGTATGGGGAAGGAGTCCTGAGTCAGGGAATCTTAACCAAACCAATAAAAAGATTACTTCCTAAACCTTATATCCATGTCCATATTAACATCCCCTTGCTGATCTGAAAGAAGAGTATAACTTCCTGCATACTGCTTACATCTGTCAATTCCATCCCATGTTCTTCACCATTCCTAGAGTCACACTGTGCAGGCTTTCATTCTTGCCCAGCACCAACACTCAGCTACTCAACAAAACATCAAGACCTTGAGTAGCCTCCTTGTTGATGTGACTGGCGGCCACACAAAATTAGTACTGTGCAAGAACGAAAGCAAACTGTAGTTCTCCAGGACTAGGACTGGTGACCACTGCTGTACTATGCATTATGTGTACTTTGGATATGTGGAAGAGTTTTGAGAACATGTAAAGGATACAGAGGAGGCCCTGGGTGCAGTTGAACATAGACACACCAGAGAAGAAGCCAGCCAACTCTATAGCAAACAGACCCATGGTGACTGACAACGCTACCACCAACCTAGAAGAGAGAGACAGAGAAAGATAGAGAGGAGAGAAAGATATATATATAGATAGATAGAGAGAGAGACAGACAGACAAAGATAGAGAGAGAGAGAGTGTGTTTAAGACAAGTGATTTATCAAAACCTACAGCAATTATTTTGGGATAGACTGTGTGTGTGTAAGGTTAGGAGTCCTGTCCTGGGTGAAAGATGCTTACTTGGTGTCCTCCTTGTCGTATTGGTCCTGTGTGAAATCCAAAGGCAGGCAAGCTTCAACATTGTTCTCCTGTGGGCCAATGAGTATGATTACTTCAGAGATAGATCTACGCAGTATCACTAGATTCTGAGCACGGTTGAAACACAATATATTATAGAAGAGCATGTTGATGATGTCGTGAACAACAACTGGTGTCTTCTAGATGCCAGATACAGACATGAGACATGCCACACACAGAGGATATGGTTTGTCCATAACCTTGCCAGTACTCAGAACATACCCGTGACCAGAAAATGGTGATGACGATGACGAGGTGAGCAGTGAGAGTCAGGAATCGAGCCGGGACCAGGCTGCTGACTGCAGACATTGCCCCAGCAAAGATGTGCCTGTATGGGTACTATGGTACCTAGAATAAAGAGGCGGAATAGGCAAACGTTGACAAGTAACGTTAATGTTATTATTGCCAATAGAAACAACAAAATCCGTGTGTGACTTGAGCCTGCTGCAATACAACACAATATAGGCTGTAAATGTTAGCTAGACTGCTAACGGTAACGTTAAGACTACTCAAATTAATGTGAACAGCACTTTATATACAATGTGTTGACTAAGTAACGTTACTATTAGCAAATGTATAAGCTAATTTATCCGCACACTCACCTTGATAGTGCTAACTTAGCTAGCTAATGTACCCAATACAGGACATACGACGTTGTTCAACTCGTTAGTCAATATTTGGAGCCAAAAACTAGCCACATTTGATGATACATTTACCATTAATTGAAACAACTGTGTCTAGGACTAGAAACACCAGACGCTTCAGCTGCAGGCATGGCTTAGCTCGTTGCTACAACAACTTAAATCTGGGGTGCATTCCAGAACGTAAGGTTTCGTTAACGATTTAGGACGGAAACAGACCAGTTGAGGATGAGGAACGCTTCTTCGTGAACGCGTCATTCTAGTAGCGTTTTATAATCTCACGTCGCCATCTAGTGGCTAGAATAAAATCAAAATGTATTGGTCACGTAGACATATTTAGCAGATGTTATTGCGGGTGTAGCGAAATGCTTGTGTTCCTAGCTCCAACAGTGCAGTAGTTAGTTTCTAACAATTCACAACAATACACACAAATCTAAAAGTAAAAGACTGGAATGAAGAATTAATATAAATATTAGGATGAGCAATGTCGGAGTGGTGTTGACTAAAATACAGTAGAATAGAGTACAGTATATGAGATGAGTAAAGCAAATCAAATCAAATCAAATTTATTTATATAGCCCTTCGTACATCAGCTGATATCTCAAAGTGCTGTACAGAAACCCAGCCTAAAACCCCAAACAGAAAGCAATGCAGGTGTAGAAGCACGGTGGCTAGGAAAAACTCCCTAGAAAGGCCAAAACCTAGGAAGAAACCTAGAGAGAAACCAGGCTATGTGGGGTGGCCAGTCCTCTTCTGGCTGTGCCGGGTGGAGATTATAACAGAACATGGCCAAGATGTTCAAATGTTCATAAATGACCAGCATGGTCGTATAATAATAAGGCAGAACATTTGAAACTGGAGCAGCAGCACGGTCAGATGGACTGGGGACAGCAAGGAGTCATCATGTCAGATAGTCCTGGGGCATGGTCCTAGGGCTCAGGTCCTCCGAAAGAGAGAAAAAAGAGAGAATTAGAGAGAGCATATGTGGGGTGGCCAGTCCTCTTCTGGCTGTGCCGGGTGGAGATTATAACAGAACATGGCCAAGATGTTCAAATGTTCATAAATGATCAGCATGTTCGAATAATAAGAAGGCAGAACAGTTGAAACTGGAGCAGCAGCACGGCCAGGTGGACTGGGGACAGCAAGGAGTCATCATGTCAGGTAATCCTGGGGCATGGTCCTAGGGCTCAGGTCCTCCGAGAGAGAGAAGGAGAGAATTAGAGAACGCACACTTAGATTCACACAGGACACCGAATAGGACAGGAGAAGTACTCCAGATATAACAAACTGACCCCAGCCCCCCGACACATAAACTACTGCAGCATAAATACTGGAGGCTGAGACAGGAGGGGTCAGGAAAAGCAGTATGTAAACATGATTAAAGTGAAACAATTGTCATGTAGGTAGGGTCATATGCAATGTATGCATCAATATCAGTGTTCTGTTTTCTCCAGACATGATATGCAGTGGCAGTAAAATAATGTCATTCATTTTTGTGACAATTACATTTCAAACCAATTCTGCCCAAAATATTCATAATGATTATGTGTATAGGCCTACACAGTGAGAAACACGCACGCACACACACACACACACACACACACACACACACACACACACACACACACACACACACACACACACACACACACACACACACACACACACACATTTCGGCAATCAGTTTTCCATCGCTCATTTGCACGTCACGTCAATGATATCTTATCACTGAGTGGGACTGTGGGTCAATTAACCTTGTCGGAGTGGACGCCCTGGTTCTAGTTTGTGAGCTAGACAGGCTACTACCTGGGAAGGTCTCCCACTCAGAAGTACGAGATGGGGAGGGGGGCGGGGTTAGGTTGACCTCAGGTCTCCCCACTGGAAGCCGGAGGTAGGCGGAGTGGGGGAATCAAATAGCGCACCTCTATCAAATAGCGCACCTCTAACTTTGTACAGTACAAATGCAATTAGTAAAATAAGTCACACTACGAAATGCTACCGAATAAACCACAATTAATTCATAATACAGTGAATAATATATAGTTTCACAGACATATTGTTGCATTTTTTTCTGGTTTGTGCAAAATTGTTAAGAATAAAATAAAAGCAGTCTGCACATCACCAAGGTGAATTGGTTTAGTCTTGACTCTTGGTTGACAGTGTTGGGGGATGGGTCATGTAGTCTTGACTCTTGGTTGACAGTGTTGGGGGATGGGTCATGTAGTCTTGACTCTTGGTTGACAGTGTTGGGGGATGGGTAATGTAGTCTTGACTCTTGGTTGACAGTGTTGGGGATGGGTCATGTAGTCTTGACTCTTGGTTGACAGTGTTGGGGGATGGGTAATGTAGTCTTGACTCTTGGTTGACAGTGTTGGGGGATGGGTAATGTAGTCTTGACTCTTGGTTGACAGTGTTGGGGGATGGGTCATGTAGTCTTGACTCTTGGTTGACAGTGTTGGGGGATGGGTCATGTAGTCTTGACTCTTGGTTGACAGTGTTGGGGGATGGGTCATGTAGTCTTGACTCTTGGTTGACAGTGTTGGGGGATGGGTCATGTAGTCTTGACTCTTGGTTGACAGTGTTGGGGGATGGGTCATGTAGTCTTGACTCTTGGTTGACAGTGTTGGGGGATGGGTCATGTAGTCTTGACTCTTGGTTGACAGTGTTGGGGGATGGGTCATGTAGTCTTGACTCTTGGTTGACAGTGTTGGGGGATGGGTCATGTAGTCTTGACTCTTGGTTGACAGTGTTGGGGGATGGGTCATGTAGTCTTGACTCTTGGTTGACAGTGTTGGGGGATGGGTCATGTAGTCTTGACTCTTGGTTGACAGTGTTGGGGGATGGGTCATGTAGTCTTGACTCTTGGTTGACAGTGTTGGGGGATGGGTCATGTAGTCTTGACTCTTGGTTGACAGTGTTGGGGGATGGGTTATGTAGTCTTGACTCTTGGTTGACAGTGTTGGGGGATGGGTAATGTAGTCTTGACTCTTGGTTGACAGTGTTGGGGGATGGGTCATGTAGTCTTGACTCTTGGTTGACAGTGTTGGGGGATGGGTAATGTAGTCTTGACTCTTGGTTGACAGTGTTGGGGGATGGGTCATGTAGTCTTGACTCTTGGTTGACAGTGTTGGGGGATGGGTCATGTATTCTTGACTCTTGGTTGACCGTTTTGGGGGATGGGTCATGTAGTCTTGACTCTTGGTTAACAGTGTTGGGGGATGGGTCATGTAGTCTTGACTCCGTGTTGATAGTGTTGGGGGATGGGTCATGTAGTCTTGACTCTTGGTTGACAGTGTTGGGGGATGGGTCATGTAGTCTTGACTCTTGGTTGACAGTGTTGGGGGATGGGTCATGTATTGATGCTCCAGTGACAAATCAACCCAAATTTGTTTCTATTTGTCTTTGTAACTTATTTTTGTTATTTATGAGTCTTATTTGTTAATATATTTTTTATATTTCTATAGTTTTAAATGTTATGTTTATTTATTTGTGTTGTTCCAAATGTCAGAATACAAATTACAGTTAGTGCAGAATGGTGCTTTTTTGGGTGGGGTGGAGAAGGTGGAGCGCTGAAGGGGGCCATAGAAGCTAGAACCGAAACTGCACACGCACGCACACACACAGATAGAGCGAGAGAGAGAGCACTTGAACCTGTTTCACTCAGCAGAAATCACCACGCATGCTCTATCCTCCACTATTGAATATCATCTTATCAGCGCGAGCCCAGTGGAAAGGGACAGAAATCAACGCTGCGCACTCCAGACCATATACATCCGGTCAGACTAATATGCGATAGCCTATATCTAGGCTACATATGGTTGATTGACCAAGCTTTTAACATTTGCTTTATTCACCCTAGGACAACATATTTGAGTATATTACTAGGCCTAGGCTACGATTGTGAATTTGACAGACCAGGCTACATTCGCATCAACACCGCGTTTTATCCTAAAGGATGGCTGAAGCAGAACTACAGGCGTTTACGTCTATGATGGACGCACTCGTTCAAATCAGCGTAAGTGTGGTGATGATTAATTAGACCTATTTGTTTACCATAAATGTTATGTGGAGACTGGAGCCTATTTTGTTATTCTGTAGGCCAACAGACCTAGGCTATAGCAAACAGATGTGGTTTGGTTACCTGTATTTCAATTGGCCGCTCAGAGAGAAATTCCTCAGCTAAGCTATTTATATAATGTTATTAATATTGCATCATGTTTTTAGTTAAACTGTGTTTTCAGCACGCCACGTAGGCCAACCTACATAACATATAGAGGCCTTCACATCTGTTTTGGCATCAACATTTCATCATCCTTCATACATAATTCTTAGGCTATATTTTTCTTCAATGTGAAATGGTCTGCTTTTGTTATTAGATTGACTAAAATTGAGTCTGAGCTATACATTAGAAATGGGCGGCTGGTCACTATCGGTTGGTTATTGACACACCTAGCTATGAGGTAAAAGGTGAAAGGGGGATTACATGGATAGCCAATATATATATATGTTTGAAGCCTATCGGTCGAATGTGTAGCCCAGCATGCACAGACAAAAAACATTGGGCCGGATGATATGATTTGCAATCTCGCAACACCGTGAGCAGGGAACGGATGATGTTTGTCGCCATAGAAACGGGATTCAGGGAGCGCCAGCACGCGGCGGCGGTCTTGGCTCTCGCGCATCACAGGTGCAGAACCCCCCTGGGCGCAGAGAGAACCCACCGACACCGACTATTCTGGCCGAGCCGGGGAAAGAAAAAACATTGATAGAGGGGAGAGAGAGAGAGGTGTAGTCATCCTTATCGAAGCCTTATCCATGTGAATGCTATTTTCCCGGTAGCCAGTAGCCTTGGCCCATCATGAATTTCCATAGCCGGCCTAGGGAAGGTGAAGTCGGCTAGGACTTGCCCGGTAATATAGCCTATTTTGTGCATTGAAATCCAATTTAATGTAATTAATTGTTACCATAAAATGAATCTCTTCTCACCATCATGGTGGCTTGTATTAACTGAACTGAGGAAGGTTAGAATCAAGCAACTAGTCCTACAACAGAGCTATAGATAGAGGGATATATTACTAGAGCAGTTAAGTTATTCCTCTGCCTCATTCTCACTACTGTTTTCACTTCCCCCTCTTTCCCCTCACACCCTCTGCCCTGCTCACTCACCCTTTATTTGCTTCCCTGCTCCTCTAACTCCTCTCCCCGTCTCTCTACTATCTCCAACCCCTTATCCCTGCTCCTCTAACCCCTCTCCATGTCTCTCTACTATCTCCAACCCCTTATCCCTGCTCCTCTAACCCCTCTCCCCGTCTCTCTACTATCTCCAACCCCTTATCCCCCCTCCCTGCTCCTCTAACTCCTCTCCCCGTCTCTCTACTATCTCCAACCCCTTATCCCCCCTCTCTGCTCCTCTAACTCCTCTCCCTGTCTCTCTACTATCTCCAACCCCTTATCCCCCCCCCTCCCTGCTCCTCTAACTCCTCTCCCCGTCTCTCTACTATCTCCAACCCCTTATCCCCCCTCCCTGCTCCTCTAACTCCTCTCCTCGTCTCTCTACTATCTCCAACCCCTTATCCCCCCTCCCTGCTCTCTAACTCCTCTCCCCGTCTCTCTACTATCTCCAACCCCTTATCCCCCTCCCTGCTGCTCTAACTCCTCTCCCCGTCTCTCTACTATCTCCACCCCTTATCCCTGCTCTCTAACTCCTCTCCCTGTCTCTCTACTATCTCCAACCCCCCTCCCTGCTCCTCTAACTCCTCTCCCCGTCTCTCTACTATCTCCAACCCCCTCCCTGCTCCTCTAACTCCTCTCCCCATCTCTCTACTATCTCCAACCCCTTATCCCCCCTCCCTGCTGCTCTAACTCCTCTCCCCGTCTCTCTACTATCTCCAACCCCTTATCCCTGCTCCTCTAACTCCTCTCCCTGTCTCTCTACTATCTCCAACCCCCCTCCCTGCTCCTCTAACTCCTCTCCCCGTCTCTACTATCTCCAACCCCCCTCCCTGCTCCTCTAACTCCTCTCCCCGTCTCTCTACTATCTCCAACCCCTTATCCCCCCTCCCTGCTCCTCTACCTCTCCCCGTCTCTCTACTATCTCCAACCCCTTATCCCCCCTCCCTGCTCCTCTAACTCCTCTCCCCATCTCTCTACTATCTCCAACCCCTTATCCCCCCTCCCTGCTCCTCTAACTCCTCTCCCCATCTCTCTACTATCTCCAACCCCTTATCCCCCCTCCCTGCTGCTCTAACTCCTCTCCCCGTCTCTCTACTATCTCCAACCCCTTATCCCTGCTCCTCTAACTCCTCTCCCTGTCTCTCTACTATCTCCAACCCCCTCCCTGCTCCTCTAACTCCTCTCCCCGTCTCTCTAACTATCTCCAACCCCCCCTCCCTGCTCCTCTAACTCCTCTCCTCCCATCTCTCTACTATCTCCAACCCCTTATCCCCCCTCCCTGCTGCTCTAACTCCTCTCCCCGTCTCTCTAACTATCTCCAACCCCTTATCCCTGCTCCTCTAACTCCTCTCCCTGTCTCTCTAACTATCTCCAACCCCCCTCCCTGCTCCTCTAACTCCTCTCCCCGTCTCTACTATCTCCAACCCCCCTCCCTGCTCCTCTAACTCCTCTCCCCGTCTCTCTACTATCTCCACCCCTTATCCCCCCTCCCTGCTCCTCTACCTCTCCCCGTCTCTCTAACTATCTCCAACCCCTTATCCCCCTCCCTGCTCCTCTAACTCCTCTCCCCATCTCTCTACTATCTCCAACCCCTTATCCCCCCTCCCTGCTCCTCTAACTCCTCTCCCCATCTCTCTACTATCTCCAACCCCTTATCCCCCCTCCCTGCTGCTCTAAACTCCTCTCCCCGTCTCTCTACTATCTCCAACCCCTTATCCCTGCCTCCTCTAACTCCTCTCCCTGTCTCTCTACTATCTCCAACCCCCCTCCCTGCTCCTCTAACTCCTCTCCCCGTCTCTCTACTATCTCCAACCCCCCTCCCTGCTCCTCTAACTCCTCTCCCCATCTCTCTACTATCTCCAACCCCTTATCCCCCTCCCTGCTCCTCTAACTCCTCTCCCCGTCTCTCTACTATCTCCAACCCCTTATCCCCCCTCCCTGCTCCTCCTAACTCCTCTCCCCATCTCTCTACTATCTCCAACCCCTTATCCCCCCTCCCTGCTCCTCTAACTCCTCTCCCCATCTCTCTACTATCTCCAACCCCTTATCCCCCTCCCTGCTGCTCTAACTCCTCTCCCTGTCTCTCTACTATCTCCAACCCCCCTCCCTGCTCCTCTAACTCCTCTCTCCCCGTCTCTCCTACTATCTCCAACCCCCCTCCCTGCTCCTCTAACTCCTCTCCCCGTCTCTCTACTATCTCCAACCCCTTATCCCCCCCTCCCTGCTCCTCTAACTCCTCTCCCTGTCTCTCTACTATCTCAACCCCTTATCCCCCCTCCCTGCTCCTCTAACTCCTCTCCCCATCTCTCTACTATCTCCAACCCCTTATCCCCCCTCCCTGCTCCTCTAACTCCTCTCCCCGTCTCTCTACTATCTCCAACCCCTTATCCCCCCCCCTGCTCCTCTAACTCCTCTCCCCCATCTCTCTACTATCTCCAACCCCTTATCCCCCCTCCCTGCTCCTCTAACTCCTCTCCCCATCTCTCTACTATCTCCAACCCCTTATCCCCCCTCCCTGCTCCTCTAACTCCTCTCCCTGTCTCTCTACTATCTCCAACCCCTTATCCCCCCTCCCTGCTCCTCTAACTCCTCTCCCCGTCTCTCTACTATCTCCAACCCCTTATCCCCCTCCCCCCCCCTGCTCCTCTAACTCTCTCCCCCGTCTCTCTACTATCTCCAACCCCTTATCCCCCTCCCTGCTCCTCTAACTCCTCTCCCCGTCTCTCTACTATCTCCAACCCCTTATCCCCCCTCCCTGCTCCTCTAACTCCTCGCCCCGTCTCTCTACTATCTCCAACCCCTTATCCCCCCTCCCTGCTCCTCTAACTCCTCTCTCCCCGTCTCTCTACTATCTCCAACCCCTTATCCCCCTCCCTGGTCCTCTAACTCCCTCTCCCCGTCTCTCTACTATCTCCAACCCCTTATCCCCCCTCCCTGCTGCTCTAACTCCTCTCCCCGTCTCTCTACTATCTCCAACCCCTTATCCCTGCTCCTCTAACTCCTCTCCCTGTCTCTCTACTATCTCCAACCCCCCTCCCTGCTCCTCTAACTACCTCTCCCCGTCTCTCTAACTATCTCCAACCCCCCTCCCTGCTCCTCTAACTCCTCTCCCCATCTCTCTACTATCTCCAACCCCTTATCCCCCCTCCCTGCTCCTCTAACTCCTCTCCCCGTCTCTCTACTATCTCCAACCCCTTATCCCCCCTCCCTGCTCCTCTAACTCCTCTCCCTGTCTCTCTACTATCTCCAACCCCCCTCCCTGCTCCTCTGACTCCTCTCCCCGTCTCTCTACTATCTCCAACCCCCCCTCCTTGCTCCTCTAACTCCTCTCCCCGTCTCTCTACTATTCCAACCCCTTATCCCCCCTCCCTGCTCCTCTAACTCCTCTCCCCGTCTCTCTACTATCTCCAACCCCTTATCCCCCCTCCCTGCTCCTCTAACTCCTCTCCCCATCTCTCTACTATCTCCAACCCCTTATCCCCCCTCCCTGCTCCTCTAACTCCTCTCCCTGTCTCTCTACTATCTCCAACCCCTTATCCCCCCTCCCTGCTCCTCTAACTCCTCTCCCCATCTCTCTACTATCTCCAACCCCTTATCCCTGCTCCTCTAACTCCTCTCCCCGCTCTCTACTATCTCCAACCCCCCTCCCTGCTCCTCTAACTACCTCTCCCCCGTCTCTCTACTATCTCCAACCCCCCTCCCTGCTCCTCTAACTCCTCTCCCCATCTCTCTACTATCTCCAACCCCTTATCCCCCTCCCTGCTCCTCTAACTCCTCTCCCCGTCTCTCTACTATCTCCAACCCCTTATCCCCCCTCCCTGCTCCTCTAACTCCTCTCCCTGTCTCTCTACTATCTCCAACCCCCCTCCCTGCTCCTCTGACTCCTCTCCCCGTCTCTCTACTA
The DNA here is from genome assembly GCF_002021735.2 of Oncorhynchus kisutch. NCBI lineage: Eukaryota > Metazoa > Chordata > Actinopteri > Salmoniformes > Salmonidae > Oncorhynchus > Oncorhynchus kisutch. The sequence continues at coordinate 2,932,645 of NC_034175.2, read as the reverse complement.
TCTCCAACCCCCCCTCCTTGCTCCTCTAACTCCTCTCCCCCGTCTCTCTACTATCTCCAACCCCTTATCCACCCCTCCCTGCTCCTCTAACTCCTCTCCCCGTCTCTCTACTATCTCCAACCCTTATCCCCCCTCCCTGCTCCTCTAACTCCTCTCCCCATCTCTCTACTATCTCCAACCCCTTATCCCCCCTCCCTGCTCCTCTAACTCCTCTCCCCGTCCTCTCTACTATCTCCAACCCCGTTATTCCCCCCTCCCTGCTCCTCTAACTCTCCTCCTCTCCCCATCGCTCTACTATCTTCCAACCCCTTATCCCCCCTCCCCTGCTCCTCTAACTCTCTCTCCCATCTCTCTACTATCTCCAACCCCTTATCCCCCCTCCCTGCTCCTCTAACCCGCCTCTCCCCGTATCTCTACTATCTCCAACCCCTTATCCCCCCTCCCTGCTCCTCTACACTCCTCTCCCCGTCTCTCTACTATATCCACCCTTATCCCCCCTCCCTGCTCCTCTAACTCCTCTCCCCGTCTCTCTACTATCTCCAACCCCTTATCCCCCTCCCTGCTCCTCTAACTCCTCTCCCCGTCTCTCTACTATCTCTAACCCCTTATCCCCCCTCCCTGCTCCTCTAACTCCTCTCCCTGGTCTCTCTACTATCTCCAACCCCTTATCCCAACCTCCCTGCTCCTCTACCTCCTCTCCCCATCTCTCTACTATCTCCAACCCCTTATCCCCCCTCCCCTGCTGCTCTAACTCCTCTCCCCGTCTCTCTACTATCTCCAACCCCTTATCCTGCTCCTCTAACTCCTCTCCCTGTCTCTCTACTATCTCCAACCCCCCTCCCTGCTCCTCTAACTCCTCTCCCCGTTCTCTCTACTATCTCCAACCCCCCTCCCTGCTCCTCTAACTCCTCTCCCCGTCTCTCTACTATCTCCAACCCCCCTCCCTGCTCCCTCTAACATCCTCTCCCCGTCTCTCTACTATCTCCAACCCCCCTCCCTGCTCCTCTAACTCCTCTCCCCGTCTCTCTACTATCTCCAACCCCCCTCCCTGCTCCTCTAACTCCTCTCCCTGTCTCTCTACTATCTCCAACCCCTTATCCCCCCTCCCTGCTCCTCTAACTCCTCTCCCCATCTCTCTACTATCTCCAACCCCTTATCCCCCCCCCTGCTCCTCTAACTCCTCTCCCCATCTCTCTACTATCTCCAACCCCTTATCCCCCCTCCCTGCTGCTCTATAACCCTCTCCCCGTCTCTCTACTATCTCCATACCCCTTATTCCTGCTCCTCTAACTCCTCTCCTGTCTCTCTACTAACTTCCAACCCCCCTCCCTGCTCCTCTAATCTCCTCTCCCCGTCTCTCTACTATCTCCACCCACTTATCCCCCCCTCCCTGCTCCTCTAACTCCTCTCCCCGTCTCTCTACTATCCTCCAACCCTTATCCCCCCCTCCCTGCTCCTCTACCTCCTTTCCCCCTCTCTCTTCTATCTCCAACCCCTTATTCCCCCCCTGCTCCTATAACTCCTCTCTCACCCTCTCTCTTCTATCTCCAACCCCTTATTCCTGCTCCTCTAACCCCTCTCCCCATCTCTCTACTATCTCCAACCCCTTATTCCCCCTCCCTGATCCTCTAACTCCTCTCGCCCGTCTCTCTACTATCTCTAACCCCTTATCCCCCCTCCTGCTCCTCTAACTCCCTCTCCTGGCTCTCTACTATCTCCAACCCTTATTCCCAACTCCCTGCTCCTCTAACTCCTCTCCCATCTCTCTACTATCTCCAACCCCTTATCCCCCCCCTCCCTGGTCCTCTAACTCCTCTCCCCGTCTCTCTACTATCTCCAACCCTTATCCCAACTCCCTGCTCCTCTAACTTCCTCTCCCCATCTCTCTACTATCTCCACCCCTTATCCCCCTCCCTGCTCCTCTAACTCCTCTCCCCGTCTCTCTACTATCTCCATCCCCTTTTCCTGCTCCTCTAACTCCTCTCCCTGTCTCTCTACTATCTCCAACCCCCCCCCCTGCTCCTCTAACTCCTCTCCCCATCTCTCTACTATCTCCAACCCCTTATCCCCCCTCCCTGCTCCTCTAACCTCCTCTCCCCGTCTCTCTACTATCTCCAACCTTATCCCCCCTCCCTGCTCCTCTAACTCCTCTCCCCTCTCTCTCTATCTCCAACCCCTTATCCCCCCCTGCTCCTCTAACTCCTCTCCCCGTCTCTCTACT